>NW_024424452.1:99478729-99693320 GCF_017311325.1 Ursus maritimus
TCAGTTTGTTTCTCATAGTCCATAGTCTCTCATGTTTCATTCCCCTTCTGATTACCCCCCCTTTCTTTATCCCTTTCTTCCCTACTGATCATCCTAGCTCTTATGTTCCATAGATGAGAGAAATCATATGATAGTTGTCTTTCTGCTTGACTTATTTCACTTAGCATTATCTCCTCCAGTGCTGTCCATGTTGTAGCAAATGTTGAGAACTCGGTTTTCTGATAGCTGAGTAATATTCCATTGTATATATGGACCACAACTTCTTAATCCAGTCATCTGTTGAAGGGCATCTCTGCCCTTCCACGATTTAGCTATTGTGGACATTGCTGCTATGAACATTAGGGGCATATGGCCCTTCTCTTCACTACGCCTGTATCTTTGGGGTAAATACCCAGTAGCAATGGCTGGATCATAGGGTAGCTCAATTTTTAACTTTTAAGGGACCTCCACACTGTTTTCCAGAGTGGCTGTACTAACTTGCATTCCCACCAACAATGTAGGAGGGATCCCCTTTCTCCACATCCTCTCCAACAATTGTTGTTTCTTGCCTTGTCTATTTTTGCCATTCTAACTGGCGTAAGGTGGTATCTCAGTGTGGTTTTGATTTGAATTTCCTTGATGGCTAATGATTTTGAACATTTTTTCATGTGTCTGTTAGCCATTTGTATGTCTTCATCCGTTCTCTACTAATGTTCTGGCCACTTTAACTCTGTTTCTGTTGGTGCTGCTCAACCCTGCAGCGTCCCGGGATGTGCGCCCCACACCCGGCGTCCCAGCCCTCACTTCCAGGGCCGGCGCGTCTCTGTCCTTTGTGTTTCTAATGCCGCCAGCCGCCAGCCGCCCCGCGCGCGCTCCCGGATCTCCCGGTCTCAGTCTGGATCCAGTGAGCGCACCGGGATTCCGGTGATCCGCGAGATGCCTGGTGGCGCGCGCACCCGGCTCACGGTCTCAGTCTGCTGTTTTGCGGGTGCCGACCGTGAGCCCCGCCCGCTCCCCCGTGCAAGTGGCTACCGCTTCCCGGCGCCCGAACGCGGCGGCTCCCTCCCCCTTCCGTTTATCTTCCGATATCTGTGCACAGTTTCATGGCTCCCCGCTTCGTACCTCAATACTCAGCGCTGGAGATGTTCATTTGTAGAGATCCAGATGCGTCTTCCTGCGTCTCAGGCTGGTTCCGTGGTTGTTTAGGCTGGTCTGGTACCTATCCAGCTCGACTCGGAGGACCGGCTGAAAACGGTGTCTCCTACTCCTCCGCCATCTTAACTCCTCCCCCCGAAGATACATAGTTTTGACAGAATAAATAGCATCTATATTGTGTGTCTATATTTGACCTTATTTACAAAGAGTATGTCTACACTTGGCTACAGCTCAACAGAAAATCAGGTTTCCAGACTGAAAGCCAAAGATGAATACATTTAACACAAATTTTGAATTGAAGGTTAAACAAATTGAGTATATATCACATATTACACATCAGATCATGTTTCTGGTCTAACACCACTGTTAGCAAGCTGGACAAATAAGAATAGAGCTCTCTGTTTGCCTGCAGTTTTTAGATCTATAAAAATGACAGTCTGAACTACAACTAGAGGTTTCCAAATGTTTGAAAGCAGCATCTCTCCTTCTTTGAGGGGAGAGAAAAACAAAACATAAGGCATAAAACTAATACAGCAAAATGGGCAGTGTTCCCCACCCTTTCACTTCTTCTACTCAGGCCCCTAATTCCACCCCCTAGCTCTGGGAAATACCCAAAGACTGGTGGAGTAGTGAGTCTCTGTGCTCTACAACTCTATTACTCCAGCATTACATAATATCATGCCTTGTATAAAACCTTACAAAGTATGTCACCACAGTTTATTTGCCTCTCAATTCTCTGAAATAAGGAGGATGGGTTTCATTATTCCTATTTCGGAAATCATAAAGTTAAGCATTATAGAGATCAAGGTGAACTCTAAATCTACAGTGAATAATGGTTACAACTAAGATTATAAACCAGAATCTCCTGGTATTGTTGCCCACTTAAAATCCCTTTCTATATAGCACACTGTCATAGGTTTTGATGCTTTATATTTTTTCAAGGTTCAAATAAGCCCCTGAAATTCTGACCATAAGAATGAAGACAAAACTTTGCAGAAGCTTAGAAAGAAACAACAAATAACCAGATTCAATAGGCTGAAAGGACCCCTTACTATTCAATGTTATGCCAAAAAAAAAAAAAAAAAGTTGCTAGGATTAATGACTTTCACTATCCTCATAAGGTTTTAACCCAAGATTTGAAATTTCACTACTTTATATTGAAGGTGTATAACACTGTATTAACCCTACTCCATTAATGAGTCCAATGAGCTGAAAATCTTTCCCCACTTTCTCAGCTACTGGGGTAATATCAAAGAGAAGTATCTATATTGTAAAGATGTTGATTCTCTCCAAATTCCTTTATAAATAATATAAATCCAATTAAAATTCTGACAGGATGTCTTTTAAACTTAATAAAATTAAAGTTTAACTGAAAAAATGTGTGAAAGGTACAAAACTTTGGGGAAAAAAAGGAAATTTTAGTCTAGAGTGTTTAACATATTATAAACATGCACTAAATTAAAACAATGAAATATTAGTTCAGGAGGTAGACAGATGAATAGAAAAGAATAGAAAGCTCAATAAATAGCCTAAAGCAGCAGTTTTTAAAATGTGATCCAAGGGGTTCTTGAAACCCTCTGAGAGGTCTACAAGGTCCTGTCTTTCCCAACTACATATTTGGGACCAGATTTTTTTTTTCATATTCTTCAAGGAAAATAAGACATCACAACAGATTGACTAAAAAAGCAGATATGAGGGGCGCCTGGATGGCACAGCAGTTAAGCGTCTGCCTTCGGCTCAGGGCGTGATCCCGGCGTTATGGGATCGAGCCCCACATCAGGCTCCTCTGCTATGAGCCTGCTTCTTCCTCTCCCACTCCCCCTGCTTGTGTTCCCTCTCTCGCTGGCTGTCTCTATCTCTGTCAAATAAATAAATAAAATCTTTAAAAAAAAAAAAAAAGCAGATATGAGAAACCAGCTGTCTTCTATGAGGCCAGACACTAAGAGATTTGCAAAAACAGTGAAACAATGCCATTTCTTCTCACTCCTTTTTTTTGGTAGGAAAATAGTTATTTTTCATAAAAATGTTATTCATATTAATATGTAATCACTTTATTATTACTCTTAATGAATTAATAAATATTTAAAATAGTTCTTAGTTTTAATTTCTAATATGATAAATATCAACAGCTATAACCCACATAAACAAGAGTTCTTTGAGATCTTAAATAATGTTATAAGGGAAAAACATTGGCAGCCAAAGACTCTAAGAACTAATGGCCCAAATAATACATCCAAGCTTAATAATGTGACAGAGGCAACATTTCAAACTAGTAGGAAAAGAATAAAATATTTACTCTTGTTGAAACAAGAAGCCAGTATTTGGGGGAAATGTGTGTCTGTGATTAACAAAGCCAAAACAACTTTCTGATTCTCCTTCTCCGTGTGAGGCGTTCTCTGAACTCCTGACTGAATGGAAGGTAGAGAGTTATTACTCAAACATTTGTCCCCATTATGCGTTATCAAATGGATCCAATTTCCATCTACCATTTCAATAACTATCAAATTATAACACAATGTTATAACAAATTATAACATTATTGTAGCCCACGAAAAGTGGTGTTTTCAAAACCTTCTTAATTCCCAGCTCTTTGTGTCAGCCATTATAGGCTGATGAGAAATTTAACCTCAGTCAGAAGCTGAGATTCTCCTTTGCTCCCAGAGCTGTGACAATATGCTGCAGTGTTCCCCAGGGCCAATGTCTCAGCCTTTCACACCGTGTACCATGGTGGTTATTTCGTAATCTACAAGTTCCCGTCAGGGTCACTGCCTTTAGACGACACCGTGAGCTGGGAACCACTGGCCATTCCTGTCTGATGTCCAGCTACCTTCCCAGGATGCTGCCAGTGCAGCTTACAGGACCCACACATCTGTGAGACCCTCCTGCCTAACCCACCCCAGGTGGAGTAATCATCATTTTATTTTCTATATTTAATGCTTTGGCATCCTTTTATAGGCCATACTCTAACCACCACCATTGTTTACCACCTTGGGCCCAGCTGTGTCATTCCCTCTTTTAAGGGGGTGCGCAGTTCATACGATACAATAACCAAGCACATTTAAACATATCTGTATCTCATTTATACAGCAGTAAGGGACTTCCCCTTTCCCGGCTTCTCACAGTAACTGCACTCAAGACTCAAGACTGTTATTTCTCTTCTTCTGCCCATCCACCTTGCCTCAGCGTGTTTCCTTCCGCATGTGGCCCCGTGTGGCACACCATGCTTTCTACCTCTAGGGAACTGTGAGCGTGATAAACCCCTTCCTCCATGACAATGACTTAATGAATCCTCTGTCTGCCTGACTTACCGCACCTAACTAAAACAAATCCCAAGTACCAGCGGGGTTCCTTTTAGTCTCTAAGTGCTTCCTTTGTCTTCACAGTCTCCTTGGAAGCATCCAAATGCTTCTTGCCACTGACCACTGACGTTGTACTGATGAAGCCCAATCTTGGAGACTGGCTCCTTTGTCATTCCCGGGCCTAAGACTAGTGATCTCATTTCCATCTTTTATGCCTTCATCTTTGGTTTTGGTGTCTTGTCTAGGATCCTGCACCTTTACCAGCTCGAGGCACTGTCTTGGTTTTTCCAGTTCCTCTTCCATATTCTGTGGGTCTTATTACCTAAGAACAAACCTCCCCTATTTCCAGCTGCTCCTATTAGTTAATCTGCTCTTCAGCCTTGTCTTGATTCACTCCTCTAGAAATTTATTTGTTGGGTACATGTTAAGTCCCAGGCATTGGGTTTATATCAATGAAACAAAAAAACCTGGTCCCCGTTCTGGGACAAGATCATGAATTCTCAGTTTAGAGCTCCATGATATAATCTTCCCCTGTCTCCAACTTGTCTCCCCACCCTGAGATGCCCCCTAGTTATTTGCGTGAATTTGATGGGGTGGTATATACATATGTTTGACACTGATATTCCATGTTTTCCTGTCCATGAAGGTAATTATAGTTTCAGGTCTTGACATCACTCTGCCTCCCCTACCCCACCGTTGATCACAAAGTTGGCCTAATAGAAGCCTGAAATATGACAGGAAGGGGTGATATTGTTTATTTGAGGAGAGTGAGAAAGATTTGGAATGGGAACTTGAAAGAATAGGGTAGGAAATTAACTGGCACTGATAACTTAACTGAGGTTGGAAAGATGAGCATGTTATTGATGTACTTTTCAATAGAGTTTAATTCATCTTGACCTCTTTGTAGCTAACTCAAGTTGGGGATTAGTATGGGGAGGGATGGCAGGGAGAAAAATGAATGAAAAACTAACATTTATTGAACTCCATTTATACTCCACAGTCTTTTTTCACTTAATACATCATCCCAATGACATAGATATTACTATCCCCATTTCATATAAGAAAAAATAAAAATTAAGTAACTTACCAAGATCACACAGGGAATAACTGGTTGTCCTGGGAGCAACTTAAATCTATACAGTGCCAAATTTATGCTATTTCTTTTAGGACACTTTCCATCAAGTTAAAATATATGGATATTTCTACGTAAAATGCCACATTCCTGATTTATATATTTTCGTATGTTAGAACTGAAGTGATATTCAAGCTCCTCCAGCCCAGGGTCTCTCATACTATAATGAGCATAGGAATTACCTGGGGATTTTAATAAAATGCAAATTCTGATTCAATAGGCCCAGGATGGGAGCAAAGAATCTACATTTCTACAAGATCCCAAGTGATGCCAATGCTGCTGGTCCACAGAACACACTGAGTAGCAACACCCTAGCTACCCATTCAGATTTTATAGATGAGAAAACTAAAGCTCATATAAGATGAATAGACTCTTTGATAGCAAATTTATTAGTGGCAGAGACAAATAAGACCCAAAAGTCCAGTGTTCTTTTTACTGTACTATGCTCTTTATAGCACATAAGGCAACATCTAATACATTCACTTGATCTGTTTTTGCATTTGGTAATGAATTTTTTTAAAGTAGAAAAATATTATGTATTAATGATAAATCTCGCCGTATACTTCTCAAAAAGAATCAAAAATGTTAAGTGTAATAAAAAACCACAGATTATACTTCTTCTGGAGAATATGTTTATTATGTATTAAATATTCAAACTAAAACTGTTATTAAAATATAATTTACTATAGGAAATGCAAAAAAGCTTGCAAAAAATTACACTTGTTTTACAAAATTCTTGGATTTGTACTATTTTGTTTTGGTTTTACATAAGACAATATTTCAGTTGTGAATGGTTTTTACAATGATCTAAATCTTTCCCTCGACAATAAAACTTTATATTTTACTTTTTTATTGAAGTATAATAGACATATAACATTACATTATTAGCTTCAGGTGTACAACGTAATGATTCAACATTTGTATAAATTTTGAAATAATTACCATAATAAGTCTAGTTACCATCCACATCATACAAAGTTAATTTTTTTCCTGTGAGAATTTTTAGGATTTATTCCCTTGGCAACTGTTAAGTATGCACTACAATATTATTGACTAGAGTTCCTATGCTGTATATTATATCCCCATGGCTTATTTATTTTATAATTGGAAGTTTGTATCTCTTGACCTCCTCTACCTATCTCTCCCACCAACACCCCCCTTCCCTCTAATTATTCTGTTATTGTATCTATGAGTTTTGTCTTGCTTTTTTGGTTTTTTAGATTCCACATTTAAGTAAACCTATACTGTATTTGTCTTTCTCTGATTTAGTTAGCATAATCCCTCGAGATCCATTCATGTTGTTAAAAATGGCAAGACTGCCTTCTTTTTTATGACTAAGTAGTATTCCATTGTGAGTATATGTGTGTGTGTGTGTTGTGTGTGTGTGTGTGCGATTCCGTTATCCATTCAGCCATCAATGGATATGTTGGTTGTTTCCACATCTTGGCTATTGTAAATAATGCTGCAATAAACATAACAGTCCATATATCCTTTCAAATTTGTGTTTTTGCTTCCTTTAGATATATACCCAGAAGTGGAACTGCTGGATCATATGGTATTTCTACGCTTAATTTTTGAGAAACCTCCATACTGTTTTCCATAGTTACTGCATCAATTTACATCCCTACAAATAGTATAAGAGAGTCCCCTTTTCTCCGCATCTTTGCCAACACTTGTTATTTCTTGTCTTTTTAACTACAATATTATTGGTAGCGACAGTACTCCCACATAATTCATGTGAGACCAATTCAGAAGTCTTGCTGAAAAAAAAATTTTTTTTTGAAGTTAAATGGCTGGATAGCTGAGTCAATCCAATAAGAAGGTGATTCAGTGGGACGTGTACCAATCTAAAAATCACATCAACAGGCCCCTCACTCACTATTTCAAAGTCCTTAAGTGAAAAACAAAACAAAAAAAAACAAGGATTTGGTATGTAAGCCACTCTATTTATTGAAAAATAACTGAAACCTTCTCTGACCAAAATTTTGCGGGTTTTTTTCCCTTTCTTTCTCATTTTCAAGTATCCCTGCTTCTTAACCTAGTTTAGCTTCAAATATCCATGCTACCATCATTTTACTTCCAAATTAGAACTTTTATTTTTGACCACCTGTAATTCTCACTATAAAAACTTCATTAATTCTTTTAATCATATCTTTTAATCATACCCTTATCACCAAATCAAAGCTTTAAAATATGTTCCCTATTTTCTTCATGAGATTTCCTTTGAAATCTCCTAAAATTGACTCAAGAAGAAACAAAAAAACTGACAATTTCTATGTATTAGATAGTACAAAGGCTAAATAAGATAAAAATTAGAAAACTGAGGGTGCCTGGGTGGCTCAGTCAGTTAAGCATCCAACTCTTGGTTTCGGCTCAGGTCATGATCTTGAGGTCATGGGATGGAGCCCTGAGGCAGGCGCTGCACTCAGCAGGGAGTCTGTCTCTCTCTCCCTCTCCCTCTGCCCCTACCCCCACTTGCACTCTCTCTAAAATAAATAAATAAATAAATCTTTTAAAAAATTAGAAAACTAATTAAGGTAATTCACTATATTAGTCAAATACAGGGGATAAAATTTATGGTCACCTAAATAAGAGAATAGAGAGTATTTTAAAGAATTCAGTATCCAATTGTTTTTTAAAAAGCAAAACATGGAAATTTCATAGAAAGCTAAAAATCGAGATTAAATTCTTAAACTAATGAAGGGCATATGCCTTCTCCCACCCCCAAAAAATACAATAAGCATGATACTCAATGAGTGGTAAAGCATAGAAGAAGTTCTATATAAAATGTGATTTCTACATAAAAAATCTAAATAATCTACCAATTAAAATTAAAAGAGTTTAACAAAGTTTCTGCTTATAAAACCAATACACAAAAGTCTATTCAATTTACAGACTTCACCAAAAATCAGTTTAAAATGAATATTTAAAAAGATGCTTAAAATTTTTAAGTTACCAAAATATATAACAAAATATGTATGAACTCCTTAAAGGAAAATTATAAAATATTAGTGAAAACATTTTTAAAAGAGTTAAATAAACTAAGATATGTGTCATATTTATAACAGGAATATTCAAAATTGTAAATATGTCAATTCTATTCAAATCAGGCATCAAGAATTATTATAAATCTCGGAGCACCTGGGTGGCTCAGTCAGTTAAGCATCTGACTCTTGATTTTGGCTCAAGTCATGATCTCAGGATCATGAGATCAAGCCCTGCATCGGGCTCTGCATTGGGCATAAAGCCTGCTTATGATTCTCTCTCTCCCTCTCCCTCTACCCCTACCCCCCTCAAAAAAAAGAATTATTATAAATCTAAAATAATTAGTATGATTTAACCAATAAAACAGAATAGAAAGCCACAGACCAGATGTGAAAGCTTCTTTTACGACAGAGCAATTAACAGAGACTGGTGGGGGAAGATATGGACTTGTCAGTAAGTGGGGCAATGACAATTAATTACCCAGGCCCAACAAATGAAATTGTACCTCTATTTTTTTATGTAGTACACAGAAACTCTGTTCCAGGTAATAAAACCTAAATGAGTAAAGCAAAATCATAAAACCTATTAAAGGTGATATTCAAGAATATTTTTGTTGTTTTTATTTTAATTCCATTATAGTTAACATATAGTGTTATATTAGTTTCAGGTGTACATATGATGATAAGAATAGTTTTCAGAATCAAAGAGTAAGGAAGAGTTTCTTCACTGAAATGCAGAAAGTAAAAAAAAATGATAAATTCAACTATACTAAAATTAAAAGTCAGTGTTCATTAAAAATTTTTAAATGCCATAAGAAAAATAAAAAGAAAGCCACATATTGAACACACACAGGTATTTTACAGAATAGGAAATGTTCGACTTCATTAATAATAGAGTAAATGCTAATTAAACTTACATACATTTCACACTTATCATGTTTGTCTAATTAAAATCTCTCTCAGTGAAGTGCAAATTGGTACAACCACCCCAGAAAATATTTTGGCCTTACTTGGCAAAGTTGAACGTGTGCATGCCCTGCAATCTATCACTTAACATCCCTGAGTACCTAACACAATCACATCATGTACCCTGTGCACCCATGCAAGAGGCAGTGCCATTCATAAAATTGACACGACAAGAAACAACAAATGTTGGAGAGGATGTGGAGAAAGGAGATCCCTCTTACACTGTTGGTGGGAATTCAAGTTGGTACAGCCACTTTGGAAAACAGTGTGGAGGTTCCTTAAAAAGTTAAAAATTGAGCTACTCTATGATCCAGCAACTGCACTACTGGATATTTACCCCAAAGATACAGACATAGTGAAGAGAAGGGCCATATGCACCCCAATGTTCATAGCAGCATTGTCCACAATAGCTAAATTGTGGAAGGAGCTGAAATGCCCTTCAACAGATGACTGGATTAAGAAGATGCGGTCCATATATACAATGGAATTTTACTCAGCCATCAGAAAGAACGATTACCCAACATCTGCAGCAACATGGACGGGACTGGAGAAGATTATGCTAAATGAAATAAGTCAAGCAGAGAAAGACAATTATCATATGGTTTCACTCATTTATGGAACATAAGAAACAGGAAGATCAGTAGGAGAAGGAAGGGAAGGATGAAGGGGGGTAAACAGAAGGGGGAACGAACCATGAGAGACTATGGACTCTGGGAAACAAACTGAGGGCTTCAGAGGGGAGGGGCATGGGGGATTGGGATAGGCCGGTGATGGGTATTAAGGAGGGCACGTATTGCATGGTGCACTGGGTGTTATATGCAAATAATGAATCATGGAACATCACATCAAAAACTAAGGATATACTGTATGGTGACTAACATAACATAATAAAAAATTATTATAAAAAATAAAATTTTTTTTAATTTAAAAAAAAAGACACACCAAAAGAGAAAAATTCCAAACTCCTTGTCAACCACCTTGAAACCATCACTACTTCCCTCCCACCTGCACACATGGCACCCTATGCATCCTCCTACTTGAGCATTTACCTATTATATTCACCTGCACTTAGATTTTTTTCCTTCTCATCTGCAAAATAATCTGGGATCTGTATGTGTTTTTCATTCCTTTATCTGATCACCTAGCCCACCACCTGGCAAATAGTAGGTCACTCAATGAAAATATATGAGTAAACACACACATCAGTGGAAATATCTCATCTTACTACTCATTATCACTATTGTATCTTGACAAGAGATTTAACAAAAGTCATATAAAATCCAAAAGATAACAGAGATTAAAGCTATATTCAAGACTTTTATTCTTTGCATTTGTTCCATTTACTCTAATACATTCAGCCTCTAATTTTATTGATCTTCAATTTAGTGTCACTAAGTATTCTGTGTATCACACTGAATTTTCATGTGTGTATTTAAATATTTAATGCTGAATGCAATGAACATTTTATTAGTGTGAGCATGTGTATAATGCAAATTGGTCCAAAAATATGTCACTATATATAAGACACTATATACAATTATTCAATTATAATTATAATTGATAACATAGGATAATTTGTATTATTATACATGTATTTATTTTCCTAGAACTGTTGCTCATCATATCCATGCTCCCTGCTCCAGAAATGAATGCCGCTCTTTTATCTATGATACATATTTAATTCTGCTCTGCTATTCCTTCAGCTGGGTTTAGCCTCGCCAAAGCTACCTATCTTAAGCTATAAACTGTAGTTGTAGGGAACATACCTTCCAGTTTGGTGCAGTCTGGGTTCTGTTCTCTGCAACTACGGTTTATGTAGATTATGAATCTCTGGGGACTCAGACCATAGACCATCTCACTTATACTTGTTTCCCTAGTCAAGGCTCAGCCATGTGCCTGCCTAAGAGAAAAACACATTAATATTTCCGTGAATTGAATGGTTCAGTTTAGTTATTTTCATGAGGAAGAACTACTGAAAAATGGGCTGCCTCTTTCACTTAATGTGTTTCGCTTTCAGGATGTTTGAACTGCCTTTTAACTTGGGTTCTGAAACTATGGTGGGTTTTTCTTTAAAAACATAAAGTATTACTTTAATAAGAAAATCCAGAAGAGATTTATCACAGGGACTATAAGGGTGAGCTTAGCCATCATCCCTCCTCCTTTGTCCATCCCACTGCCTTCCTTGCTCCTCCTCATACAAGGACAATGGTTGCATGAAAACACGAACTGTCCACTTGTACTGACTCTTCCTTCTTATAACCTCTTCTCCATTACTGATGTTTCTATGGAATCAGTTGTGAATAGCACAAAGATAAACTCCTTAAAAATAGAATGTTTACTTTCTGGACATGAGATTTATCAAAGGTCCCTCATCTTCAATGTTCTATCACTCCTGTATGATTTTCAAAATACTGCGACATATTCTACAGTTAACAACATGGAGTACCTGGCTTGAGTTGGCGTTACCAGCACGAGAAGTTTAGTTTATGGACTTAGTTATGGGCAGATTGCCAGCTGTCAGTCTGTCAAATTCAGATTACAAAGACTAACAGAAGCAGGAAATAGGAATCACCTGATGCCTTCTGGTTAATGTACTATATACAAATTAATACAGCAAATGAAAGTGATTTTAGGGAGAAAAAAAATGAGTCATTTACTGTCAAGTTTTCCATGGAAATTTGTTGCAAATAAACTTTAATTGGGTTCTTATTGTATTTAGTCAGCTATATTTGAAATATCTTTGAAGTGAAGAAGATCACTGACTCTCATTTTTAGGAGAAATGATTGAAGAGTAACCTTTTAAAAAAACTCATGAATACAAATGGATTTTAATGGAAGTCTATTATCGCCTCAATGCTTGTATGCAATGGCATTAATATTAATGAGAGTTAGACATACGCATTTATGAGAGATGAATAGACTCTTACTTGTGTTTACTACAGGACTGTTTGGCTTGTCCAGAAACTTGTAGTGTTAACTTAACCACAGTTGCCAATAACAATGAATATAAAGAGAAGGGGAAAACTCTAATATGTATACCTTTCCTCCCCCCTCTTAAGAATATACCATTTCCTGTAGGAAAAGGGAATTTTAAATATGTGCACTTATTGGTTTGTAAAATTTTGCTTCAAGTGACAAGCTCACATCCTGCATAAATAATTAATAAGACAGAAATGAATATGTAGTAGGCTGGTTTTATTCCTCTAAGGGTTAACTTCCATTTCTGTAAATTGGTTTGTACCCTATTTCAGCTCTCATGTGTCTATGCATCTGGGCATTTTCTTTGGCTCTTTCTTGGTGTACTGAGATCATCAGAGATTTGCTAGTAATTGACCTGTTTGGATTGCACATGAGTGGCATCTGTTAAAAGATAATGCAGTCCTGCAGTTCACTATTAAGTGCTGGCCACATTATTAACTTGTGGCCAAACCAGTATAAAGACTCCTGAGACATCATTTTCCCTTAGACAACTTCATTTTGTTCTTACCATAATCTCCATTATAAATGAAGCACTTTGGTTGAGAACAAAGATTTGTGTATCATACAGCTTGTCAGTGCCATGTATGCAGTAATTAGTTATTTAGTCCTTATGGTCTCATTTTCATTCACCCTCTCCTCCTCCCCACAGGCTCCCCACCTCAAGAATAACAACCACTTAAAATCAACACAGCTCCTCCCAGGAGAGAAAGGATCAATGTAACGTGGAAGTCAGATACGTTAACCTCTCCTACTTACTTAAATGATGAAGACCAACCACCCCACTAACATATCATTTCCGTGCTTCAGAATACGGATGGCTCTTAAAACTCTTTTTCTAATGCCCAGATATGCCTTATTTAGTAGAAAACACATGTCAGGGCAATACTTGCTTTCCTTTTGTCATACCAACAAATGTCAATCTGAGCTAAACTTTGCATGAAAAGCCAGAGATTAGCAGGTAAACACAGACACTCTCCTGCATATAACAGAATAGCAAAATTTCTGATCTATGTATTTAAGAATGGGAACTGAAGTATAATACTATGAGACTGGCAATAATCTAGAGGCTAATTAACTGTACAAGAAGAGAGGGGAAGCGCTCTTATAATACAGGTAAACTAAATTCAGCTCAAGTTTTAAAACATCAATAATAACATCATTTTAAATGAAACTGATATTTTAGGATATTTTAATAAATTAATCTGTAAAATATTTGAAAGTATAAGACTTAAAATTATTGATAGTTAATAATAATAATAATCCTCTGTGGATCATATGGAAGATAAGAAGCATCCTTGCCTGCCTTCTAGCAAGAAAAGGGACTTTTCTCTTTAAGGACATAGCAATGATCAGGCCACCTAACAGAGGCTCCAAAGGAGGATCCAGCAGATAATGAGAGTCAGGAAGGAGGAATTAATCACCTATGGGGTTCCTACTTGCTGGGAAATTGAAGTTCAGATTACAATGTCTACAATCATGTGTTTGCACCTTGGAATATACTACAGTGGTTCTACTGTGTATTAAGGGTGGGGATCCTTCTTTTTAAAGCAGTCCCCCAGGGAGCAGGTGAAAGATCTGGAGCTTGACAAAGACTGCCATGCTGTAACAGACTCAGCCAAACTGATTGAAGTTCAGGAAAAGGTACTAACAGGAGCACTGAGAATAATCAAGAAACTGAGTCAGAGACTTAAATTCACACAATAAATCCACATGGTAGGTTTACTAGTTTAAAAAAAGCAATGTAGCTTGGTAAATATATAAATTTAAATCACATATGAGACTGTTCCAGAAACCAGTTACTGGAGGGGCTAGGATTCTTAACATGAATTATATAACCAGGTGTAGGGAATGTTATCTTAGGCTCTGAGTGGGCTGCAGGTCAGGGACTGGACAGCTGTTTAGCAAACTACTTCCCTTTCCTCTTGAGCATACAACTCAACCAGATGTGCCACAAATCCCTACCATGACATGGACTGTAAGTGGAAGTATCCTGCCTTCCAGTCCAGGACCACAAAGTCCGCCTGTGTCACCCGGCAGCCTCTCTCTTCTTCTCCAACTGCTGGCTGAATAGAGAGATACAGAGGCCGCAGAAAAGGATAAAGCCACAAGACAGAAAGAGCCTGGGACCCCAACTATGTGCAGCAGAGTTCACACAACTGCTCCCATCCCTGGCAAATGAACTTTGCATGAGTAAAAGTAAACATCTGTTGCGCTAGGCCACTATTAATGCAGCCTAAACTATGTTTTTAAAGATTTATTTATTTGAGAGAAAGAGCGTGAGTGGCAGACAGGGGGAGAGGGGGAAGAGGGAGAGGGAGAGAGAGATTGCCAAGCAGGCTCCATGCCAGCGCGGAGCCCGACACAGGGCTCAGTCTCACGACCCCGAGATCATAACCCGAGCCGAAATCAAGAGTGGGATGCTTAACCGACTGAGCCACTGAGGTGCACCAGCCAAAACTATTTTTTAAGAAGTACTACAAACATTTTCAGTGACTGCCATTGGACAGAGCTGAAAATAACATCTGGGTATTCTGTAGGTCCATTGGATTTTTTTTTTTTAATTCAAACTTAGGGTATGAAACTGTAATATTTAAGGAAATTCAAATGAACAAAAATAATACCTATGAGCAGAAATGAATAAAATACAATATAAATACACAATAGAGAAAATTAATGATACCAAAAGCTATTCTTTGGTAAAACTAACCAGACTGGGCAAAAATATTTTTAAGTCATGTATCAAATTTTTTAAAATTGTATCTAGAACATAAAAGAGTCTCAAAAGTCAGTAACAATCAAAGACAATTTTTTAAATGAGAATTTTTTTTAAAGTTTTCATTTTAATTCCAGTTAGTTAACAGAGAGTATTATATTAGTTTCGGGTGTACAATACAGTGATTCAACAGTTCCGTACATCACCCTGTGCTCATCACAACATGTGCACTCCTTAAGCCCTATCACCTATTTAACCCATCCCCCCAACTCACGTCCTTTCTGGTAACCATCCATTTGTTCTCTATAACTAAGAGTCTGTTTCTTGATTTGTCTCTCTCTCTCGTACTCCTTTGCTCATCTGTTTTGTTTCTTAAATTCTGCATATGACTGAAATCATATGGTATTTGTCTTTCTCTGACTGACTTATTTCACTTAGCATAAGTCTTTCTCTACTCCATCGATATCATGGCAAATGGCAAAGATTTCATTTTTTTTCACAACTGAATACTCACATATATATGTATATGTATGTGTGTGTATGTGTGTGTGTGTGTGTGTGTGTATATATATATATATACATATACACCCCTTCTTTATCCATTCATTAATTGATGGACACTTGGGCTGTTCCATATCTTGGCCATTGTAAATAATGCTGCTATAAACATAGGGGTACATGTATCCCTTTGATAGTGCTTTTGTGTTCTGTGGATAAATAGCCAGTAGTGTGATTGCTGGATCATAGGCCAGTTCTATTTTTAACTTTTCGAGGCACCTCCATACTGTGTTTCACAGTGGCTGTACCAGTGTGCATTCCCACCATCAGTGCATAAGGGTTCCTTTTTCTCCACATCCTCACCAACACTGGTTGTTTCTTGTGCTATTGATTTTAGTCATTCTGACAGGTGCGAGGTGGTAACTCATTGTAGTTTTGATTTGCATTTCTCTGTTAATAAGTGATGAGGAGGGGCGCCTGGGTGGCGCAGTCATTAAGCGTCTGCTTTTGGCTCAGGGCGTGATCCCGGCGTTATGGGATCGAGCCCCACATCAGGCTCCTCCGCTGGGAGCCTGCTTCTTCCTCTCCCACTCCCCCTGCTTGTGTTCCCTCTCTCGCTGGCTGTCTCTATCTCTGTCGAATAAATAAATAAAATCTTAAAAAAAAAAAATAAGTGATGACGAACATATTTTCATGTGTCTGTTGGCCATCTGTATGTCTTCTTTGGAGAAATGTTCATATCTTCTGTCCATTGTTTAATTGGATCATTTGTTTTGGGGTCTTGAATTGTATCCATTTTTTAATATATTTTAGATACTAACCATTTATTGGAGATGTCATTTGCAAATATCTTCTCCCATCCTGTAGGTTGCCTTTTAGTTTTGTTGATTGTTTTCTTCACTATGCAGAAGCTTTTTATTTTGATGTAATCCCAATAGTTTATTTTTGCTTTTGTTTCCCTTGCCTCAGGAGACATAGGTAGAAAAAAAGTTGCTACAGCCAATATAAAAGAGGTTACTGCCTGTCTTCTCTTCTAGAATTTTTATGGTTTTAGGTCTCACATTTAAATCTTTAATCCAAAAATAGGAAACAATTTTTAACAGATACTTCATCAGAGAAGATATATGAATGGCAAATAAACCACGAAAAGATACTTAACATTAGTTATTAAGGAAATGCAAATTAAAACGACAATGAGTTTCAACTACATAGAAATTTTGAGAGCTGGTAAGATAATAAATATGAAAATATATAAACATAAATACCAGTTCAAGTGGCTAGAATTTAAAATACCACACACTGGCCAGAATGTGGAGGAACTGGAATTCTTACACACTGCTGACAGGAATGTAAAAGGGCACATTCTTTGGAAAACGGGCAATTTCTTAAAGTTAATCATGTACATACCCTGTGATGCATGCTACAACTGGGTGAATAGAAAAATAATTACATTAGGTGAAAGAAGAAAGACATAAAATGGTGCATACTCTTCTATATAAAATTCTAGCAAATGTTAAAGAAATCAGGAGGGAGAAAAAGCACATCAGTGGTTGAGCAGGGACAGGGAACAATGTACAGGGATATAAAGGAGCACAAAGAAACTTCTATGGGTGATAAATATGCTCATTATATTAATGGTAGTAATGATTTCATAAGTGTATACATATATCAAAACCTATCAATTGTATACTTTAAATATGTCTGGTTTATGTACCTTAATCATACTTCAATAAAGCTGTTAAAAAGGGATTAGCAAAATAAAGTTTTGATATTTTCTAGTTGTCTGAGTAATAGATGTTTAAAATAGATTAAAGTATTAGTTCATGAGGAAATTACAGAATGTTTCTGTATCTAAAGCTCTTTACTCATAATCAGCTCACTTTGCACATGAATGGGGAAACAGGTGATACTGAACATGGAAGCCATTGGGGAAAGCTTCAAATGATGATGATGATGTTAGCCAACAGTTTTTAAACATTTGGTCAGGCAATGTTCTAAGCATGTTACATCTATTGACTCAGTTCATTCTCACAGCAACACTACGGCATGTATAGGGGAAAGAAAAGAAAGAAAGAAAGAAAGAAAGAAAGAAAGAAAGAAAGAAAGAAAGAAAGAAAGAAAGAAAGAAAGAAAGGAAGGAAGGAAGGAAGGCAATGTTCTAAGCATGTTACATCTATTGACTCAGTTCATTCTCACAGCAACAAAGCGAGAAAGAAAGAAAGAAAGAAAGAAAGAAAGAAAGAAAGAAAGAAAGAAAGAAAGAAAGAAAGAAAGGAAAGAAACCCACATTTATACAAGAGAAAACCGAGGGACAAAAAAGTTTATGTATCTTATTCAAGATCAAATGTCTACTAAGTAGCAGAAAGGTTATATAAACTACCCAAAGGACACTGCCATAGGATAGAGCAAGTCAAAATTAAATCTAGGTCTCTGACTTTCCAAATCAAGTGTTCAGTGTCTTAGCAGACATATAGATCCATTAACCATTGACTCTGAAATGTGTACTATGTGCCAGACATAAGCTTTTCACACTTTCTGAGCATTTTCTCATGTAATTTTCAGAAGTATTCATTCTACAGATGTGGGCAGTCAGGCTTAGAATGGATGAGTAACCTGGATACACAACCACTAAGTGCCAAAGCTTACATCTGAATCCAGGTCTGTCACAAACATCTTTGTTTTTCCATACTCTCCATGTCTCTTTGTGATGGCAGTTATGTCATGGTTACAAATTTAACTCACACTACAATGCTCATGTTCTCAGAAAAAAGTAATTCACTCATTTTGTGAGATCTGATCTTCCACGTAAGATCCACCAACAACATGTCACTAACTTCTGTTTAGCAGAGAAAAGTTAACCAGAAGTCCAATACAGTTTAAAGGTTAATATGATTCAATGACTCAGTTCTTTCAGGTACGATTCCGCTTCTCATAGATAAAAATGCTCATCAGTCAGATAGCCTCTCTTCTCTCCTCCACCCCCAATTTTCTCTCTACTGCCATGTCTGGATTTATGAGAGGAACGGTGTACGTGAAATTTTGGCGTTGATTATGGGAGCACTGTCCTCTTATTCACACAGTGCCCCTGTATTTTCTTCAACCTTTTCCGGTGACTGGACATCCTGCTGACATGCTGCCAAGTTTGCAACTGGCATTCTGTTCTCTCTCCAGGCTTGGACAAATTCCAGAGGAGTGCCCTGGCTGACCTCAGCTACTTCCTTAAGCCCCACTGAGGTCTGACTTTCACTTTAGTTTGCTCCTGGTCACATACTAAGTTGTCTGTTCCACAATCCTCCTTCCAAAGTCACCTTGCCTCACTATGGCTGCAGCTGATGCCTCTGTCAAGATCCCCAACCAGAAATACCAATCCATTCCACACACACAGTCCAACAGTGGTATGGGAAACAAAGTCCCAGCACATCCACCTGCCTGACCAGACTCTGCCAGCAAGTCTATTTTGATGTGGCTATCCCTTGCTGCCGTTCAAGACAAACACCTCTCCCACTCCCAAATGGAAAGTGGAGTATATTAAACTCATTTAAGTATAAATTATTATAAAACCCATTAAGTATATTAAACTCATTAAGCAACCCACTAAGTTGCCCTCATTTATTTCAATGACTCCCCTTTCTGACTTTAGAAATCAGCATGCATGTTGCTTCTCTTGTTTTCCTACCTAGCTCTTTCTTCTGCAGGAAAAAAGTGACTCTCCCTCTCTCCTTTTTCATGGGACCTCCCTTTTATAAAATGTCATAGTCTCACAGACAGCAGGCTAAAAAAGGAGTTAGAGAAATTCAGACGTCTTTTCTTCAAGGTACTACTGTAGTCTGCACTGCTACTGTACTGATGCAAAATTTCAGAGTAGCAACTAATTTTTCTTTAAGAGTAGCAGCTAATTATTACCTAATTCTTTTTCTTTATAATCCTTCTGTAACAAATTTGAATATATTCCTAAGCAGAAGAACGCTTTCAAAAAGGGAAAATTATATTAATAATTTTCAAAATATTTATGTATGTAAATTATACAGAATAGTACAGATGAAGTTTTAATGAAGAATCAGTTAACATTATAAATATGTCTTATTTGATTATAAAGCTATCATTTTGTTTTAATAAAATATGGTTAAGTGGTTATCTGATTATTAATGGAGTTTGAAAGTGAGAAAATCATATTTGATGTTAAGTTTCAATTCTTACAAATTTTGTCATCAGACTGTTTTTAAAAAATGAGAACATAGCATTTTTTAAATTGTTTGAGTGCAAATAAAGTTTTCTTATAATTTCTTCCACTATACCTTCAACACAGAATATTTATTTTGTGTGAATTCCTGATTCTTACACTGTGCCACCATATGATTTGACCTTCATTTAGCATGAACATAATTATAAACACAAATGCCAGCCTGGGTGCTAAAACTGCACGGTAATTCCACGTTATCTAGATTATGCCTCTTTAGTTCCTCTATGTTATCTTTTAAATAAAAATTCTAAATGTAAAATTCCTTGCTAGGAACTCATAGGTCCCAATAAATAATAAGATACTCATTTAAACTTTAACATAAAAAAAAAACCCTGTAGTGAGCTTCTATCACTTTTCAGGCATTATGCTGGTATTTTAATATACATAATTTCATATAATCTCCACATGAGCTTGATTTTATTATCTTCACTTTATAAAGATTCAGTAAATTCAAATGACTTACATAGTAAATAGCAAAGTAATGAACAAACACAATCTTTCAGATTCCTAATACCATGGTTTTATCACATCAAAATACATTCTGTTTCACTAAATCATATGCATACATGATAATACTCTAAGTAGAATATAAAAGAATAGCTGTTTTTACTATATCTACGTGTAGAATATTTTTAGATATGGACCCAATGATTAAAATACCCTCTACAAAGACCCAATGATTAAAGTTGTGATGCTAAAATTAGTAATCAATATGGTCAGAGAATGTTACCTCCAAATTAATAAAATACCGATCAACATTGTGAGCTACATAAACCTTCCAACCACATAATCTTAGTTTCCTAAATTTGAACCAAAGGCTTCCTGCATAAAATAAATTTATAAAATCCTTAACCTTGTTTTGATTAAACAAAACGCCTTATAAAAGTCTAAGGAAGGGGCGCCTGGGTGGCTCAGTCAGTTGAGCGTCCAACTCTTGGTTTCCACTCAGGTGATGATCTCAGGGTCATGCAGAGTCTGCCTGTTCCTCTCCCTCTGCTCCTCCCCACTCTCTCTCTCTCTCTCTCTAAAATAAATAAATAAATCTGTAAAAAAAAATGTCTAAGGAATTTCTACCGTACACATCTACCACCTTCTTTAACAATGTCAATCACAGTTAAATGCCAACTTCCAACTTTTACAATTTGACAGAAACACTGAAATAAGATTAAGATAAATTTAATACGTTTTTTCTTAAACAGAGAAAAATATCTTAAAGTCTATCTGTTAATCATTTTTTAAAAGCAGTTCATTTGTGCACAACAAATTGCTTTAAAATTATATTCTCATTAGGGAGGAGTTAAGATGGTGGAGGAGTAAGGGGACCCTGAACTTATCTCGTACCTTGAACACAGTAGAGAGTTATCAAATCATTCTGAACACCCAAGAAACCAATGGGAAGTCTGAGAGAACAAAAACTGCAAGTCTCTAAGTAGAAAAGCGACCACCTTTTGAAAGATAGTAGGTGCAGAAGCTGACTTGGGGTGATATAGCTGTGGATGTGGCAGCAGGGAGGGAGCCCGCTAACGGAGGCTACCACAAAGTATTACAAGCAGCAGAGTGCAAAATCTGAACTTTTAGAAGTCTGCTACCATGGGGGATATGCCTGCCGTAAAGGTGCTCAGGTGCTTACGCAGGACAGAATACCAGGTATGACAGCATGGTCTGAGAATCCCTTGGGTGACAAGAAGAACAGGAGGCACCTAAGTGCTGCACTGTTCCCAAGCATAGGAGGGGGGAAGCCAGCTGAGAATAGTGTGTCTTGGTGCTGGCTTTTTGCTCTATTTTGCCATAAAGTGCAAACTGCTATGAGGGTCAAACAACTGCTTTCCTGGGACTGGCCAGCTAAAAGCAAAAGCTTGGTGAGACCCTCCCCCCTCCCCTGGAGGAACAGTGCAGGTCCATGCCAAAGGAGTCTCATAATTTGGGAGTTTTGAAACTCAGTCACGTGCTTGAGATAAAAAAAAAAAAAAACAAAACAAAACAAAAACAAAAACAAAAAAACAAAAAAACAAAAACTTAAACACAGGCTGGATGAAAGGCAGAGACACTTGAGCAAGTGATTGCTCTTCTGTGAGGGTTCACTGAAGAATGGGGGGCATGAACTTTCAGCTCCAGGGCTAGAGAGCAGAGCATCATCATATTCATCCTGCCCATCAGCATCGAAAGCCTTCAGGGAGCCAAACAGCACCACCTAGTGGAGGCCAGAACTGTTTATACCAAGCCCTGCCCCCCTGCACCTTGGAGGTGCATTTCAATTAGGGCAGGTCCACCTGAGAATCTGCACAACAGGTCCCTCCCCCAAAAGAGCAGCAAAAACAACTTGCTTACACTAAGTACACTAATTATAAAATGCTGCAAAGCTTCAGTTCTAGGGGAAATAGGATCTAGCTTCCTTTACACTTTTATTCTTTTTTTAATTATCTTTATTTTATTTTTTAATTCCTTTTTATAATTTTTATAATTTTTAATTTTTATTTATATATACTATATATATTGTTTGTTTACTTTATTTGGGGTTCTTTGTTTTTTGTTTTCGTTGTTGTTGTTTTTGTTGTTGTTTCTCTTTCTTCTTTTCTTTTCTGGACAAAATGACAAGATGGAGAAATTCACCCCAAAGGAAAGAACAGGAGGTAGAACTCAAAGGCAGGGACTTAATAAATACAGATATAAGTAAAATGTCTGAACTAGAATTTAAAACAGTGATTATAAGGATACTAGCTGGGCTTGAAAAAAGTGCAGAAAACATTAGAGAATCCCTTACTGCAGAGATAAAAGAAATAAAATCTAGTCAGGCCAAAATTGAAAATGCTATAACTGAGATGGAATCCCAAGTGGAGGCCATAAAAATGAGGATGGGCAAAGCAGAAGAGCAAATCAGTGATACAGAAGATAGAATTATGGAAAATAATAAAGCTGAAAAGTAGAGGGAAAGAAAGGTAATGAACCATGACGGTAGACTTAGGGAGCTCAGCAACTTATTAAAACATAGTAACATTCATATCATAGGAGTCAGAGATGATGAAGAGAGAGAAAAAGGGGTAGAAGGTTTCTCTGAACAAATTATAGCTGAAAAGTTCCCTAATCTGGGGAAGACACAGACAGCAAAATCCAGGAAGCACAGAGAACTTCCAATGAATTCAACAAAAGCCGACCATTGCCAAAGCATATCATAATCTAATTCTCAAAATACACCGATAAGGAAAACATCCTGAAAGCAGCAAGGGGAAAAAGTCCTTAACCTACAAGGCAAGACAGATCAGGTTCACAGCAGATCTGTCCTCAGAAACTTGGTGGACCAGAAAAAAGTGGCAGGAAATATTCAATGTGCTGAATGGGAAAAATATTCAGTCAAGAATTCTTTCTCCAGCAAGGCTGTCATTCAGAATAGAAGAGACAGAGTTTCCCAGACAAACAAAAACTAAAGGCATTTGTGATCACTAAGCCAGTCCTGCAAGAAATGTTAAGGGGGTTCTCTGAGTGGAGAAAAAAATACAAAAAGCAACAAAGACTAGAAAGGACCAAAGAACATCACCAGAGACACCAGCTCTACAGGTAACACTGTGGCACTAAATTTGTATCTTTCAATAATCACTCTGAATATAAATGTACTAAATGCTCCAATCAAAAGACAGAGGGTATTAGAATGGATTAAAAAAAAAAAAAACAGGATCCATCTATATGCTGCCTGTAATAGACTCATTTAAGACCTAAAGACACCTGCAGATTGAAAGTGAGGAGGGGCGCCTGAGTGGCACAGTCATTAAGTGTCTGCCTTTGGCTCAGGGCGTGATCCCAGCATTCTGGGATCAAGCTCCACATCAGGCTCCTCTGCTATGAACCTGCTTCTTCCTCTCCCACTCCCCCTGCCTGTGTTCCCTCTCTCACTGGCTGTCTCTCTCTCTGGGTCAAATAAATAAATAAAATCTTTAAAAAAAAAAGTGAGGAGATGGAGAACCATCTGTCATGCTAATGGACATCAAAAGAAAGCTGGGGTAGCCATATTTATATCAGACAAACTAGATTTTTTTTAAAAAGACTGTAACATGAGATGAAAAGGGGCATTTTATCATAATTAAGGGGTCTATCCATCAAGAAGATCTAACAATCATTAATATTTATGCCAACTTGGGAGCACCCAAATATATAAATCAATTAATAATAAACAGAAAGAAACTCATTGATAATAATACAGTAATAGTAGGGGACTTTAACACCCCACTCACAGCAATAGACAAATCACCTAAGCAGAAAATCAACAAGGAAACAATGGCTTTGAATGACACACTGGACCAAATGGACTTAACAGATCTATTCAGAACTTAACAGACCTATTTCATCCTAAAACAGCAGAATACACATTCTTTTTGAGTACACATAGAACATTCTCCAAAATAGATCATATACTGGGTCACAAACCAGCCTTCAACAAGTACAAAAAGATCAAGATCATACAATGCATATTTTTAGGCCACAATGCTATGAAACTTGAAGTCAACCACAAGAAAAAATCTGGAAACACCACAAATACATGGAGGTTAAAGAACATCCTACTAAAGAATTGAATGGGTTAACCAGGAAATCAAAGAAGAAATTTAAAAAATACATGGAAACACATGAAAATGAAAACACAACAGTCTAAAACCTTTGGGATGCAGCAAAGACAGTCCTTGGAGGGAAGTATATAGCAATACAGGCCTACCTCAAGAAGCAAGAAAAGTCTCAAATATATAACCTAACCTTACACCTAAAGGAGCTGGAAAAAGAACAGTAAATAAAGCCTAGAACCAGCAGAAGGGATATAATAAGGATTAAAGCAGAAATGATATAGAAATTAAAAAAAACAAAAAACAGAAGAACAGATCAACAAAACTAGGAGCTGGTTCTTTGAAAGAATTAACAAAATTGATAAACCCCTAGCCAGACTTATCAAAAAGAAAAGAGAAAGGAACTGAATAGATCAAATCACGAATGAAAGAGGAGAGATCACAACCAACACCACAGAAATACAAACAAATATAAGAGAATACTATGAAAAATTACATGCCAACAAACTGGGCAAACTGAAGAAATGGACAAATTCCTAGAAACCTACAAACTACCAAAACTGAAACAGGAAGAAATAGAAACTTTGAACAGACCCACAGCCAGCAAAGAAATTGAATCAGTAATCAAAAATCTCCCAACAAACAAAAGTCCTGGGCCAGATGGCTTCCCAGGGGAATTCTACCAAACAATTAAAGAAGAGTTAATACCTATTCTCAAACTGTTCCAAAAATAGAAATGGAAGGAAAACTTTCAAACTCATTCTACAAAGCCAGAATTACCTTGATTCCAAAATCAGACAAAGACCCCACTAAAAAGGGGAATTACAGGCCAATATCCCTGATAAATATGAATGCAAAAATTCTCAGTAAAATACTAGCAAATCGAATTCAATAGTACATTAAATGAATTATTCACCACCATCAAGTGGAATTTATTCCTGGGCTGCAGGGGTGGTTGAATATTTGTAAATCAATCAACGTGATACACCACAACATGATACACCACATTAATAAAAGAAAGGATAAGAATCATATGATCCTGTCAATAGATGCAGAAAAAGCATTTGACAAAATATAGCATCCTTTCTTGCAAAAAAAACCCTCAACAAAGTAGGGATAGATGGAACATACCTCAATATCATGAAGGCCATATACAAAAGACCTACAGCTAACATCATCTTCAATAGGGAAAAAATGAGAGCCTTTCCTCTATGGTCAAGAACAAACAGGGATGTCCACTCTCACCATTACTATTTAACATAGGACTCAAAGTCTTAGCCTCAGCAATCAGACAACAAGAAGAAATAAAGGCATCCAAATCAGCAAGGAAGAAGTCAAACTTTCACTATTTGCAGACAACATGATACTCTATGCAGAAAACCCAAAGACTCTACCAAAAAATTGATAGAACACACGAATTCATCAAAGTTGCAGGATATAGAATCAATATGCAGAAATCTATTGCATTTCTATACACTCACAATGAAGGAGCAGAGAAAGAAATCAAGGAATCAATCCCATTTGCAATTGCACCAAAACAATAAGATAACTAAAGAGGTAAAAGATCTGTACTCTGGGGCGCCTGGGTGGCACAGCGGTTAAGCGTCTGCCTTCGGCTCAGGGCGTGATCCCGGCGTTCTGGGATTGAGCCCCACGTCAGGCTCCTCCGCTATGAGCCTGCTTCTTCCTCTCCCACTCCCCTTGCTTGTGTTCCCTCTCTCGCTGGCTGTCTCTATCTCTGTCGAATAAATAAATAAAATCTTTAAAAAAAAAAAAAAGATCTGTACTCTGAAAACTATAGAAAACTAATGAAAGAAACTAAAGAGGACACAAAGAAATGAAAAAGCATTCCATGCTCATGGACTGGAAGAACAAACACTGTTAAAATGTCTACACTACCCAAGGCAATCTACACATTTAATGCAATCCCTATCAAAACACCACGAGCATTTTTCAGAGTTAGAACAAATGATCCTAAAACTTGCATGGAACCACAAAAGACTCCAAATAGCCAAAGCATTTCTGAAAAAGAAAAACAGAACTGGAGTCATCACGATTCCAGATTTCAAGCTATGTTGCAAAGCTGTACTCATCAAGAGAGCATGGTACTGGCATAAAAGCAGACAGACAGATCAATAAAAGAGAAAGGGATCTCAGAAATGGACCCACAACTATATGGTCAACTAATCTTCAACAAAGCATGAAAGAATATCCAATGGAAAAAAGAATGTCTCTTCAACACATGGTGTTAAGAAAACTGGACAGCAAAAGAATGAAACTGGACCATTCTCTTATACCATAAACAAAAACAAATTCAAAATGGATGAAAGGCCTAAATGTGAGACAAGAAACCATCAAAATCCTGGAGGAGAACACAGGCAGAAACCTCTTTGACCGGAACCATAGCAACTTCTTACCAGACAGTCACTGGAGGCAAGGGAAACAAAATCAAAAATGAACTATTGCAAATTCATCAAGATAAAAAACAACTGCACAGTGAAGGAAACGATCAACAAAACTAAAAGGCAGGGCACCTGGGTGGCTCAGTTGATTAAGCGTCTGCCTTGGGCTCAAGTCATGATCCCAGGGTCCCACATTGGGCTCCCTGCTCAGCAGGGAGCCTGCTTCTCTCTCTACCCCTCCCCCCTGCTCCTGATCTCCCTCTCTCTCACTCTCTGTCTCTCTCTCTCAAATAAATAAAATCTTAAAAAAAAAAAACTAAAAGGCAGCCTGTGGGATGGGAGAAGATATTTGCAAACAACATATCTGATGAAGAGATAGTATCCAAAATCTATAAAGAACCTATCAAACTCAACACCCAAAAAACAAATAATCCAGTTAAGAAATGGGCAGACATGAATAGACACTTTTCCAAAGAAGACATCCAGATGGATAACAGTACATGTAAAGATGCTCAACATCACTCATCATCAGGGAAATACAAATCAAAACCACACGTGTCAGAATGGCTAAAATTAACAACACAAGAAACAACAGGTGTTGACAAGGATGTGGAGAAAGGGCAACCCTCTTGCACTGTTGGTAGAAATGAAAACTTGGTGGAGCCACTCTGGAGAACAGTTTGGAAGTACCTCAAAAAGTTAAATTATCCTATGACCTAAGCAATTGTACTACGGGGTATTTACCCAAAGGATATAAAAATACAGATTTGAAGGGTTACATACACCCTGATGTTTACAGGAGCATTATCAACAACAGCCAAACTATGGACAGAGCCCAAATGTCTACTGACTGATGAATGGATAAAGATGTGGTGTATATATATACAATGGAATATTACTCATCCGTCAAAAAGAATGAAATCTTGCCATTTGCAACAATGTGGATTGAGCTAGAGTGTATTATGCTAAGTGAAATAAGTCAGTCAGCGAAAGACAAATATCCTATGATCTCACTCAAAGTGGACTTTAAGAAAGAACAGATGAACATATGGGAAGGGGGAAAGGGAAAAAAAAGGAGATAGGGAAACAAGCCATAAGAGTGTCTTAATGATAGAGAAGAAACTGAGGGTTGATGAAGAGAAGTGGCTGGGTGATAGGCTAGATGGTGATGGATTTTAAAGAGGGCACTTGATGTGGTGAGCACTGGGTGTTGTATATAGGTGACGAATCACTGAGTTGTACTCCAGAAACCAAAACTGCACTGTATGTTAACTAATAGAATTTAAATTAAAAAAATTAAATTATAAAATAAAATTATATTCTCAGGATTTCTAGATTAACTGATGAAGCTCAAGCCCAAGCCAAGAGGAAAGGAAGGCAAAATAATTAGTAAGTTTATAAATATAACATACTCCCATGGTGAAAAAACATGACCATTAAGATGTTATTTCTTAATTGTAGTAGAAATATGCAAACCTGGGCATGTCTATATCCCAGGTATGAAATACAAGAAGAAAACTACAATAAATATGTGATATATAATTGTTTCCACATGGATATGATTGCCCTTCATTAGGAAATAAATCATTTACTTTGACAAACAAATGCAATAGAAACCCTAATTACTTTACTTGCTTCTCCCTCCTATTGTAGGTATATCCACTTGTTCATCTCTACCCATCTATGTACCTATCCCTGGGTTCTCATTTTTAAGTTAAATAGGAAATGAAGAAACCATCCTGTCAAAAAGAGAGAAATATGTATACCTCTCTAGTGGTTTTTCTAGGCAATTCAGTTGAGCTGAAAAGGAATTCTCATTAGTTCAATATAGATAAATAAGAATCCCTAGCTGATAAATGATATTATTCTTCCTTTCTTTCACAACTCTAACTCTGACCTCCAAGGAACCCTTCCTCACATCATCTCTGCTAATCCCTTACATATAAACACGCATATAGATCTTTTAAATACATATGCATTTATACGTTTGCACACTATCAACGTACATTATTAATATGTCGTTCTATCATTGCTAATGGCTAAATATGTGTGGTCTGTGTGTATAACTATGAAACATTCTATTATTTTTATATTCATGTACTACTGAGCATAGTGCTATGACAGGGAAGTCACACTTGGATGTTAAAAATGACACATAAATGGACATGTTGCTTGCTACTGTCAAAATGACTGAGAGCAGGAATCTCATTTCTAGCGGGAATCCATACTTCAGTAGAAATTTCTTTAAACTACACATAAGCCTCTGAATCGTGCCAGCCCCCACTCCCCATAGCATCTAGTTAATGATGCTATAACTAGCATCATTGATAAGGCTTATCAGGAAAATACTTGATCATTTAGCAAGATGTAAAAGGATATCTTGGTGGCAAATCTTAAGGTTTCTGAAAAAGATTGTTCTGTTTCAAACTATCTTTGAGAAAAAGACAGTAAGTAGCATTAATGATGTCAGGAAGGTAACTGCCAAGAGAAATAAAGTTGCTTTCAGAAACGTACAAAGCTTTTGATTCATGTTTAATCACACAGAAAAAAAATGAACTAAATCTTACTAAAACTGAACTAAAATCTTACTTAAAATGATTCCATTTAATAATTCAACTCAATATAAAATCTTCAATGCTTGTCTGTGGAAGAATGGGTCTCTACTACTTGCTCAGAATTTTTTAACAGCTTTATTAGATATAATTCACATATCATACAATTCATTCATTTAAACTGTGTAACTCAATGGATTTTAGTTTATTCGCAGATATGTGCAAACACCACTGAGGTCAATTTTAGAATATTTTTATTACCAAAAAAACAAAAACAAAAAACCAAAACCTGTACACTTTAGCTATCAACCCCTATTCTTCCTCCCTCCCCAGCCCTAAGAAACTGCTAATTTACTTTCTATCTACATAGATTTATGTACTAGAGTTTCATGTGAATGGAATCATGATATATTGACTTTGTGACTGGTTTTTTTCCACTTAATATAACATTTTTGAGGTTCATCCAAGACGTAGCATGTATTGGTATTTCACTCTTTTTGTGCCTAAATAATATTCCTTTGTTCGGATATAAATTTCACTTAGCTGTTCATCCATTGATGCACATTTGGCTTGTTTCAACACTTTTTGGCTACTATGAATAATGTTGCTATAAACATTTATGTACAAGATTTTGTGTAGACATGTGTTTTCATTCCTCTTGAGAACATACCTAGAGTGGAGCTGCTGGATCATATGAAAACTCGATCTTTAATTTTTAATTGAGGAATTGCCAGCCTGTTCTCCAAAGCAGCTACACCGTTTTACATTCCCACCAGCAGGGTAAGAGGGTCTGATTTCTCCATACCTTCATTAAAACTTGTTATTATCAGATTTTTTTTAATGTTACCATCCTAGTGTGTGTGAAATGGTATCTCATGATGGTTTTGATTTGCATTTTCCTGATGATTAATAATGTCAAGCATCTCTTCATGTGGTTATTGGCCATTTGTATATCTTCTTTGGCAAAATATCTTTTCAGATAATTTATGTATTTTTTAATTGGCTTGTCATTTTATTATTGAGTTGCAAGAGTTCTTATATTTCTGGGGCGCCTGGGTGTCACAGCGGTTAAGCGTCTGCCTTCGGCTCAGGGCATGATCCCAGCGTTATGGGATCGAGCCCCACATCAGGCTCCTCTGCTTTGAGCCTGCTTCTTCCTCTCCCACTCCCCCTGCCTGTGTTCCTTCTCTCGCTGGCTATCTCTATCTCTGTCAAATAAATATATAAATCTTTAAAAAAAAAAAGAGTTCTTTATATTTCTAAATACAATATCCTTATCAGACACACGATTTACAAATACTGTATTATGGGTTGTCTTTTCACTTTCTTTTTTCCCAGCTATTTTGAGATATATTTGACATATAACCTTGTGTAAGTTTAAAGTATACAATGTGATAAACTGATACACATATATATATTGTGAAATGTTTACCATATTAAGATTACTTGACACATCCTTCACCACCTAATTACCATATTTTTGTTGTTATTGTTGTTAAGATGAGAACATTTAAAATCAACTCTCATAGCAACTTTCAAGTATACAATACAGTGTTCTTAACTATAATCTCCAGAGCTTATTCATCTGATAACTGAAAGTTTGTACCCTTGATCAACATCTCCCCATTTTCCCCAACCCCTGGTAGCCATCAATTTATTCTCTGATTCTGAGTTTGACACTTTTAGGATCCACATATAAGATCATATAGCTTTTATCTTTCTCTCTTTAACTTATTTCACTTAGCAAAATGGCCTCAGGTTTATCCATGTTGTTGCTAATGTCAGAATGGCCTTCATTTTATGGTTGAACAATATGGAATTGTTCGTATATATCACATTTTCTTTATCCACTGATCTATTGATGAGCACTTAGATTGTTTCCATATCTTCTTGTGAATAATGCTGCAATGCTGCAATGAACATGGGAATGCAGATATCTCTCCAAGATAGTGACTTCTTTTCCTTTGGATATATACCCAAAAGTGGGATTGCTTGATCATATGGTAGTTTAATTTCTAATTTTTTGAGGAACCTCCATACTGTTCATAGTGGCTACACCAATTTACATTCCCATCAACAGCGCACAAAGGTTCTCTTTTCTACACATCCTCACCAGTATTTGTTATCTCTTGTCTTTTTTATTATAGCCATTCTAACATGTATGAGGTGATATCTCACAGTGGTTTTGATTCATATTTCCCCGATAATTAGTGATGTTGATAATCTTTTCATTTACTTCTTGATCATTTGTATGTCTTCTTTGGGGGGAAAAAAAGCCTATTCAGGTCCGTTGCCCATTTTTAAATTGGATTATTTGGGTTTTTTTGCTATTGAGTTGTAGGAGCTCCTTATATATTTTGGACATTAACTTCTAATCAGATATATGGTTTACAAATATCTTCTCCCATTCTACAGGTCGCCTTTTTTGTTGACTATTTCTTTTGCTATGCAGAAGCATTTTAGTTTCATGTAATCCCACCTACTGACTGTTGCTTTTGTTGTTTCTGCTTTTAGTGTCATACCCAAAAACTCATTGCCAAAACCAATGTCAAAGAGCTTTTCCTCTATGTTTCCTTCTAGGAGTTTTACAGTTTCAGCTCTTACATCTAAATCCTTAATGTATTTTGAGTTAATTTTTGTAAATGGTGTAACATATGGGTCCAATTTCATACTTTCACATTTGGATATCCAGTTCTCCCAACACCATGGATTGAAGAAACTATTCTTTACTTACTAAGTACTCTTGGCTCCATATCAAATATTAATTGGCCACCTATGCATGAATTATTTCTAAATCTCTATTCTGTTCCATAGATCTATCTGTTTTGTTTTATTTGCCAGTACCGTACTATTGTGGTTACTATATCTACATGATATAGTTTGAAATCAAAAAGCATGATGCCTCTTGCTTTGTTCTTTCTCAAGATTTCTTTGACTATTTGGGGTCTTTTGTAGTTCCATACAAATTTTAGAATTCTTTTTTTTTTCTATTTTTGTAAAAATGCCATTGGAATTTTGACAGGGATGCACTGAATCTATAGATGACTTTGGACAGTATTGACATTTTAACAATATTAACTCTTCTGATCCATAAACATGAGATATCTTTCCATTTATTTGTGTGTCTTAAATTTCTTCCATCAATGTCTTACAGTCTTTTGATGGAGTCTTTGAGATTTTCCACATACATAATCTTGTCATCAGCAAACAGAGACAATTTTACTTCTTCCTTTCCAATTTGGATGTCTCCTACTTCTTTTTCAAACTTTCACCATTGAATATCAGGTTAGCTGTGGGTTTGTCATATACAGCCTTTTTATGTTGAAGTATGTTCTTTCTATACCCAGTTTCTTGAGAGTTTTTATCATGAATGGATAGGGAAATTTGTCAAATGCATTTCCTACAACTACTGAGATGATCATACAATTTTTGTTTGTGTATGTTGAACCATCCTTACATTCCAAGAATAAATCCCATTTGACCACAGTGTATGATCTTTTTAATGCACTTCTGAATTCAGTTTGCTAGTATTTTGTTGAGAATTTTTACATCTATATTCAACAAGGATATTGGTCTATAGTTTTCTTTTCTTATAGTACCCTTATCTGGCTTTGGTATAACATTGTAATGTTGGCTTCATAAAATAAGTTTGGGAGTGTTCCCTTCTTTTTCATTTTTTTCAAAGAGATTGAGAAAAAATGGCATTAATTCTTCTTTAAACTTTTGATAGAATTCACTTGTGATGCTATCTGTTTCTGGGCTTTTCTTTGTTAAGAGCTTTATGATTCCTTATTCAATCTCTTTACTCATTATTAATTATGTTTACCAATGTTTGTGTATTTTTATATTGCTAATTAGCATCCTTTCATTTTGGTCTCAAGAATGCCTTTCAGTATTTCCTGTAAGGCAGATCTACCAGTAATATACTCTCTCAGCTTTTAGAAGGGCAATTTTGCCACACCCGCCTGTACTTGGTGCCCTGTTCCACCAGACCTGCAGTCACATTACATTTTAGAGGGTCCACAGAGGTTGCAAGGCCTATTCTGGGCTTTAGCAGTTCCTCTAGGCCTAGCAGCTAGGGACCAAGGCAGGAAATGGTGGTGGCCAGAGCCAGTGGTATGCCCACATTCAGCTGAAGGCACTGCTATAGGTGCTTGTGTAATGGCAGGAGTCAGCTGCAGACACATACATGTAGTGACTATGGCTAAGGCCAGCATCGAGGGTCAGGGACAACTATGGATGCATTGGCAGCTCCAGGGTCCTAGCTATTGGTGTTTACTCCTTTGGCTGCAAGGTCTCATCACAGGCACAGACACGGCAGGGGAAGCTAGTGATAGGGGTAAGGACAGAAGAGTGCAAGTGCACAACTGGTAGTAGCTGTGGGTGAGCCCAGCAGTGCAAGCCAGTGATAGGAAACAGGGCTGGATCTGGACCCAAAAGTAGCTGCGGGGGTCTTGGCTATTGACATGGACTTCTGTGGCTGCTGTGTCTCCCCATAGGTACACACATGGCAGTGGAGGCTGGTTATAGGAGTCAGACTGGTGGAGTATCAGTACACAGGTAGAGAGGCTAGCCCCAAGCATGTGCATGGCAGTAGAGCTTAGCAATCTACATTAACATTCTGCATTTGTACAGCCACAAAATCCAGAGCCGGCTGCTGGTGCACTCCAATGGTGATGAGGTGAGGCTGGGGAGCAGGGAGGGATCCAGGTGACCGGCACCTACAAACACAAAATCTAAGAGGTGAAAACCAGTGAAATCTGCAGGAGTCCCAATGGCTATGCTGGCCACTGGTTTCTTCAATGGTGAAAGCTGCTGGTATCCTCTGCAGAGAGGTCACTGTGAATTGTTAGTTGCCACTGCATGGCTGATACTGGTAACCCCTGCCTGTCTTCCTTTTTCCTAGGCATTTTGATGTCTCAGCTATGATCTCTGGCTGAGCGAAAACCAAACCCAGAAAGACCAAGGAAGCTGGTTACTCACCCCATTCTCCCTTTCTTCGTGAGGGGAACTCTTTCGAGCTGGGGAGTTCCCTCATCTTGCCAAGCAGTGCTGGCCTCAGGAATGGGATGATGCAGGCAAAATAAAGCTGTTCTTCCTTCCTGTTTTATGCAGTTATTCTCAGGGTTTTTTGTTCCACTGTGCTGCTGAGGGTTTTTAAATGGACTCCTGAGCTCTCCCAGAGCTGTTTTTATTCTTAGGTAGCAGTCTCATTGTTGATCTTTGTTGGGGGTGGAGGCTGGGTTCTCCTATTCTGCTACCTTGGCAACATCCTGTTTGTATCACCTTTTCACTTTCTTGATAGTGAACTTTGAAGCACAAAAGTTTTTAATTTTGATGAGGTCCAATATATATTTATTTTTTCTTTTTGCTGCTTGTGCTTGTGGGTCATATTTGAGAATCCTTTGTGAAATACCAGTTTGTGAAGATTTACTCCTGTCTTCTTTAGGATTTTTACAGTTTTAGCTCCTATAAATTTTGCTTAGAGTTATTGAAAAATGGGTTCAAGATATGTATTTTATCTCTCATCTCGTCTTACATTTGTCCTAAATAACCTTGCCTTTAATTCCTAGAATGAATCTCACTTAGAACTCATCAAAATAAATTTTCTCCTTCATGCTATCACCAGTTTGCTTAAGCATTAACTAATTTAACAGAAACTCAAATCAAATCTGATACACAGGATGACAGAATGCAAAGTCTGGGTGCTCACAAACTAGCTGATGAAAGAAACAAAGCTGTGTGAACACTGCTAGAGATTGAGAGCTAAGACCATTGCAAGACTCATTGTTTGGGTTAATACTGGTTCATAATAGGGCACATGATGAGCCATGGTGGGTTGGGATGGGACCCAAGGTAAGACATGGTGAGTGGTGATGCAGGGACACAAATGAGCATGATGGGTGAAGGCAGGAGGGACACAAGATGAATTATATTGGTTGAGGGTAGGAGGGACACAGGATGGGCCATGGTGGGTGAGGATATGTGGGATGCAGGTTGAGCCACAGGTGGAGGGGCTTCTGTGAATCTAGTTAAAGAAGACAGAGCTAGGAGGAGTGAGGAGGAATGACACATGGAGGAAAAGACACATGTGGCCATTCTTTGACATGTCCTTTGACTAGAAATTGGGAGTGAGGATTTGTCCTCTCCCTTCTGGGTTCTCTGACCATCATCTTCTTAACCTTACTGGATAGAATTTATTGGGTGGATCTTAGAAAGAAATAATTGTGTAGGAAATGGTATTTAATTAGAAAAAATCCTCCTCTAAATTATACATGAATGTCTCATCAAATTCTAAGATACAATGGTTAACTTTGTAATTAAAACTTCAAAGCAACATTTTTTTAAGTTGTAATTTATTCCCATGCATGCACTGTCCTTCTACGGTTCCTGTGTTTCCAGGGCACAATGATAATAAATTGAACTTCCACACAATTACATTTAAAATATGTAGCATCTTGTTTATAGTATTTATTAATAGCAGGTTTGATATTTGCAAATAGTCAAGTTATTCAGTGCCAAATGTACTTAATAAAGTAGGCAATCAAGCTGCACAATGTTGTTTTGATTAAAAAGAAAAAAAAAGAAATTTATTCATGCATTGATCCATTTACTTATTTAATAAATACTTCTGAGTACCTGGTACGTGCCAGGCCCTGCCTAGGTGTTGGGGACATAGCTAGGAAGAACAAAGTGCCTTTTCTCATGGAGCTTACACTCAAAATGATGAATCAGAGAATAAATATCAGACATTGGTAAGTTCAGGGAAGAAAGAGAGATAAGAGTGAAAACCCTACTCTAGAGTTAAAACTCTATTTTAAGTAGGTGGATGGTAAAAGAAACCTTCTCTGATGAGGCAACAAGTGAAGGGACAGGGAAGGAAAGAATGATAGGGTTTTCTGCTTACACATTAACAGTCCCATTCATTCAATATGCTGGCTACACCTCTCAATTCGATAAATATCAATTTCACTATTACAGTGTATTGCCATAGCACCGCTTTCTTAATAAATAAGCCTGAGTTCTTAGAAATATTTTCCCATTCACCCAGGAAACCAAGTGATTTTCAGACATTTCCACCACTCTGTCCAAGCTGCAACAATGTGGAAGTGTTTTCTTTCATTAAATACAGATAAATCGATAATCACAAGTAGGATGTGAATTTTATTATTAGCCCTTCTGCCTTCCTAGTTGTAAGTGTTAAGATGGAAAGTTACCCAAAATGAAAACACAGAGCTTCCTAGAAATTTTTTAAAGCACTCATTTCACTTTCTTACTTTTCTCAACTCATCTGAGAATGATATCTGTCTGATCCTTTGTTTAAATTTCCTAGAAGAGACTACCCTCCTTCTTATCCTATGCCATAAATAAGGCCATAACTGCTAACAGACACTTTGGCCAACTGAAACCATTATTTTGGGTTTTCTAAAACATACATGTTAGATATACTCTTCAAACAACAAATTATTTGAGAAAAGCTCTATTCTGCAACTCTGCTTTGTTCAGAGTCTATCAATTTCCACTGAGGACTCAATTATTGCCAGAACAGTTTCATCCATTGCAAATTGCAGTAGGCAGAAATTTGGCTCTCAAAATTTTAGACCAGATGCAAGTTTCAAAGAATTCTTTTTTGTTTGAAGATGCATTAACTATTTTCTGATTCGAGAGCTGAAATAAACTTGTATGCTTCCCACCGTCTAAACTTAAATTCTGAACAATTGCCTCAAGCAGCGGTTTTGAAATTCTAATTTGGTATGTACCAGTGTAAATGGAGTGATTGAAGCAGATATCTTAAATCTTTATCATATTCTGGAACCTGTGGAAAATGTATCCTTGACTTGCAACTATCACTGCCACCTAACTAGGGTTTTGGCTGCAGTTGGTGGTTACTTTAAGATGTGGTCTTGTATACCGCTGATGTGACAGTATGCTGTTTTCTTTTTTACGTGTCTTTGTTCCTCGTTTCATGCCATATACCTTCCACGCATTCTGTGCCTTCAGAAAACACCAGAAAAAGCCTTGAAGACAGAGGAAACAGGAGTTACAGAAAGGAACAAAAGAAGTCCTGATTTGTAGCAAGCGGTACTGAAAGAAATTACAGAAATAGTTTTAAGGTGGGTTTTGCTTTCTTATTTACAGTAAAATGGGCCCATTTTATCTAAACTATCACAAAGCAATCTTATTACAGGAAAATTACCTCGTAGTCTTTCTATAGATGCGGTTTCTTTGTATCATCTTTAAATAGAAATAAGCATATAATAAAGGGTTAAAAAAGATTTGCTGCATGAATTGTACTGATTTTCAACATTTGCTTGACTAGTATATGTGTACTCCCAAACGAAACTGATCTCATTCACATCCTATTCTTTTCTCCACCAAAGATATCATGTTCTCTAAAATTATGTGCTTTCCCTGAGGAAGTCTATGGTAAAAAATATAACTCAAGAGAGAAACAAAGCAAATAAAACCCTAAGGTAAAAAGGAAGAATAAAAGGCGAATTTTTTTCACATACATTTTAATTCACACCTCCCCATTCTGCAAAGCAGCAAATAGCTTTGCACCTCACTTAAAATTCTGGGGATAGGTACACCTGATTTTACTTGCCCCCAACCACAGACTAAGTAAGAAACCATGATGTCACAGGAAAGCAGGGATGGGTTTGTAAATTGAAGTCAATTGCCCCTACTAACAAAACATCAGGAACGCATTGGTACCATGTTGATGCCCACCATAAAATACTATTGGACATATATTAAGCACGTCATCCTTAAAACGAGAGGTTTTTTTCTTCCTGAAAATACAGAAATCACCGATTTTTTTTTAAATGACCCTTTTATTCAACCTGTTCCTACTTGTTTAGGACCTATCTTTTTGCTTCAAATATAGAATGATAGATTTATAAATCTCTTCTCTCCACATAACTAAATGTGAAGTGGAATCTGGAGTGGGGGTGGGGGCAGGGAAATCAGTTACTCAAACCATTCTGAATCTCTCAAGACTTCATTACTAAGCACTCCATATACTTTGCATACATCTCATCAAGCATGAAAAATTATTCAGGTTTGCTCAGGAATATGATATCTCCTCATTTCTACTTACAAGTGGGTTTTTTTTTTTTTTGCACTCTCTAAAACATCATTAACAGAATTTTGTGAACTGCCCATAGGACCCCTAAATCCAACTTAATTTGAAGTTGTACATCCTGTTCCTTAAGCAAGGAATGTTTGGGTATTACCAATATACTGAAAGATAGATGAGATGTGCTCATGGCAATACAGCTTTTAACCTTTCCTCTCCTCTACCATGACGGGGGTGAATTACCGTAAATGATGGGTACCCTGTCTGCAGTGTGGACAATTGATTTGACCTGACTGCCTCCAAAGCTCTAATGGACTTTGTGGCCAAATCCCCTGAGATATAAAATATGTCTAAGTGAATTGGGGCAGGTTAAAGAACAGACCTGCTTTTCATTGCAGGCTCTAGCTCTAATACATCTCCCAGTTGTTCAGGGCAAAAGATTAAAAATGATCAATACCCAAATCATTTTTTTAAAGTGTTGCCCTCAGTAAATCTATTTTTGTTATTTTTCCCCCTGCCAAGCATGGTTTTACAAACCTTGAAAAAATCCTTTTCTTTAAACACAGAATTGCATACACAGCTCTATCTTCAGTTTATTTTGATTTAATTTATCCTCATCTATTCCGTTATTGATTACTCAGGCTGTAAAAAATTTCTTTGGATTTAGATAGTGAATTTCTCATTTTTTGAGTTTATACTGAAGTTCCATTTGCAGTGAAAAGGAAGGTTATCAAAGAAGAAGGAATAGGTAGGAAATGCTTCAGGAAAACAAAAGAGAAAATAATAAAGAAAAGAATGCCCAGATAAAGTACAAAAATAGACCAAAAATTAGATACTGAAAAATTATTTTTCAGGTTGAAATGGTATTTTTCTTCTAATTCACATGATAGATAAAAGAAAGAAAAAAATCATAGCCAGAGCAGGCTCCCCGCTAAGCAGGAAGACCAAGACAGGGCTAGATCCTAGGACCCTGGCATCATGACCTGAGCCAAAGCCAGACGCTCAACCAACTGAGCCACCCAGGCGACCCTAAATAAAAGTTTTTTTAAAAAATGCAATTAATCAGGTCACTGACATTCATTTAACAAACACTGAGTAACACTCTGGACAAAACAGCATGCTAGATGACAAGGGAGAAAAGTGAGATGAAAAACAAATATTCCTGGTCCTTAAGGAGATTATAATCTAGCTGAGAAATTTAGATACGCACAAGTGATAACATCAGTCAAAGCAAATATTGCGATACTATGAGAGTTTAAAAGTGCTCTGAGTTTTAGAGAAAAGTGTTATTTCCTTGTCAAATCAAAGAAAGCTTTGTGGAGGTGGTTGTATTTAAACCTAATTCAAATGCAATAATGCACCTAAAACAACTTTAAAGGTTCAAACATTTTCAGAAGTTAGATATAGGAAGGAAAACAATTTCCGTAAGTGTGTTGCATTATGTGTACAATTAAACAGCCTTTCTATGACCTGAACAATGAGCTTTAAATTATGAACCAGTAAACTTTTCTATAAAGGGCCAGACAGTAGATATTTTACACTTTGTGGGCCACGTGTCCTCTGTTGTAATTACTCCACTCCACCATAGACAGTATGTAAATAAATGAGCATAGCTATGTTCCAATAAAACCTTATTTATGGACACTGAAATCTGAATTTCATAATTTTCACATGAAACAAAATAGTATTCTTTTTAAATTTTTTCAACTATTTAAAAATGTAAAAACTATTCTTAGCTCACAGACTGGAAAAAAAACAGATGGTGGGCTGGATTTAGCAGCACAGGCTGTAGGTTGCCAGCCCCTGTTGGCTTCAGAATTTTAATATTTCATTCTAGATACATATTTCTTTGTAATTATCTACCTATCTCATCTTGCTTAGACTTTATCTTTCCACATGATCTCTACAGTACATCTGTAGAGAAAGAAAAACTACTTCCCTCCCTATACATGTTTGTAGTTACACTTCTTTGAAACAATTAAACTCTCTTCTGATTTTCTTGGAATGAATCACCAGTATACACACGGTATATTATATTGTATAGTTCCTAAAAGAGCTGGGCTACAATATTTGTTCAGGTTTTACAAGCCAATGCCCTTCCAGATGATAATCAATATTTTATTGAATTCACTTAGCAATAACAATATATGGGTCAAAGATGATACATGTTAAATGTGTTGAAGAGTTTGTTAGAAGAACAGAATGAGGGGCGCCTGGGTGGCTCAGTTGGTTAAGCGTCTGCCTTCAGTTCGGGTCATGATCCCAGGGTCCTGGGATTGAGCCCCGCATCAGGCTCCCTGCTCAGCAGCATGTCTGTTTCTCCCTCTTCTTTTGCCCCTCTGTCTGCTTGCTCTCTCTCTCTCTCCAATAAATAAATTCTTCAAGAAGAAGAAGAAGCACAGAATGAGATGAAGCACAAAGGATAGACTGACTCTAAAATGGAATTTGAAAGAACATTCTATGTGAATGCTCATCCTGGGTACATGAGGACCCCTTCTTATGAACTGCAGGAAAGAACCTTTAGGAATACATTCTGTGAATCGTAGTTCTATGTTATTTCATTTGATCTCATTTGATTCTCACTTTAACTGTGTGAGAGACAATTTATATCATTTCCACTTTTAAAACTCTAAAGAGATTAGGTGACTCATTTAACACTGAAAAGGGTAAAAACAAAATGTAAACCTGTACTTCTCCAAATTCTAAAACTATTTCATTTGCTGTGTCACTTCTGATCTGAAGTCAACATTATCTTAGCCTGTATTTTTTATATAACTAAATATTAGGAAACTGATCAAGCAGAATGCTCACATAAACACACATGCATGCTTATTCCAGTCAACAGGCCAGTGGCTATTGAAAAACATTTAGCACTTAGTAAATACACTGGATTACACAGCAGATATAAATGAGCAACAACATCGTCTCCTGCACTCCAGAAAAGAGGGCGATCTATACCCTAATTCTATCTTCTTATACAAAGTAATCCTGACTAAAGAGGGAAAAGAGTTACTGGTTGATACTTTCTTACTACATATGTATCACCTTCTATCCCCACAATGACTCAAAAAATACCCTATAACATCATTTTTGCCTATAAGAAACATTAGGTAGAAAAAATAAAATATTCAAATCTTTTGATTTTCAGCATATTATAAAAAATAGTTTTTTAAGGAAAAATGGATTTTCTCCACATTTCTAAGTGATTAATAACCTTCTCATATACAATGACATCAAAAATCAAAATAATGATTTTAGCTCATTATTAGCTCAATTTTAGCTCAGGAATAAAGGAGTTTCCAGATATTCCATTGTTCCTCTAATCAGTCTTACTGAATTCTTCCAGAAAGGTTATAGTAAGAGAAACATGGGTATTTAACTTTATAATGACAAGATAAAATTACTTAATTTTATTTAATTATACTAAATGTAGGGTGGTATTTTGCTTATCTTTTCTTCATTTCCACTAGGGAACCCAGTGGAAACCGGACATAACATTTCCACGATGGTATTATGCTCTTCAGTGATATAATTCATAAAAAGAGTCATTTTATCCTATATACCTGAACTTGTATGAATCAACTACTTTTATATAATTTGTCATACATCTGCCTAAAAATTAGAGATCAAGCAATTGATTAAATGTCTTCAAATAACCTAATAGCAACCACTCAGCTGTATGTTTGATAGAATTCTAAACTATCCACCCAGATATTAAGCATAATTGTGATAACAGCTATTTTCCATTTTGGAGTCATCTTTACCTGGAGTCTATGTGCCTTTTTGTATTATCTTTCATTTCTACTTTTTATCCCAGGCCCTCATGATGTAGTCTCTAGAAGTCCTGCTGAATAGGTGGAGCAGGGATAGGAGAACAGGTGGAGATGGAGGAGGTATTCTCGGTGGCCAGAAACTGCACGCGTATACTTAGGCATTTTTTTCCTATTCCATTCCTTATTTCAGTGGAACTCTTTAACAAACCTGGATGTGGAATGTGTAAGTCTTATGAACTTTTTAATTGAATTGTAACCTCCATCCAGAAAAGGTATGGATCTTAAGGGTACAGCTTAATGAATAACACACCATGAACACACCAATGTGACATCTTCTGATCAAGAAACACCGCCTCACTAGCACCCCAGAAGACTGTATTCTGGTCCCCCCATCACTATCTCAGCCCTTCTTTCCACGAAACAAGTTTCTGTTTATATTTCAATTTCCTTTTAATATTATTTAAATCTATGCATCAAGACCACATCTTTCTACTCAGTGCTATCACCCCTGCCTAAATGGTTTTAGAGCTTAACACATTTTGTGACACAGCATATTCAGGTATCAGTAGCTTGGCCTCCAGTTAGAAAGATGTGGTTCCATCACTTACTAGTTTTGTGACCTGGACGACTCACTTAACCCCTTTAAGTCCCAATAGCTTTCCTCAACCATAAAATTTTGACAATCATAGTATCCACTTTCGTGGTGTTATTATAGGAATTAAATGAAATAATGCATGTACAGTTGTTAACGCTCTATTTAGTAAGAAAACCATAAATAATAGTTTCATTATTATATCAGTTTTTATTACTCCAGCATTATTCTAGACAGCCAGTAAATACTAGAGTCGCTATCCTGGGCTCTGTGTAACTAAGCTTGTATAAACTATATAAGCCTCTGTGTACATAACCTGATTCCCTCTCTTATTTTGAATGTAATCAAAACAATCCTTAATCTTAAACAAATATCAGTAACTCTTAATTATATCTAAAATCTAGTTCACCATACATGTGTATTTGTGTGTATAGCGCTCCTAAAATGAAATACAGTTGACCCTTGAACAATACAGGTTTGAACTGTGCAAGTCCACTTATAGACAGATTTTTTTCAGTAAATACAGTACAGTACCATAAATGTATTTTATTTTCCTTATGATTTTCTTTTTTTTTTTTAAAGATTTTATTTATTTATTTGACAGAGATAGAGACAGCCAGCGAGAGAGGGAACACAAGCAGGGGGAGTGGGAGAGGAAGAAGCAGGCTCCTAGCAGAGGAGCCTGATGTGGGGCTCGATCCCATAACGCCGGGATCACGCCCTGAGCCCAAGGCAGATGCTTAACCGCTGTGCCACCCAGGCGCCGCCTTATGATTTTCTTAATAACATTTTCTTTTCTCTAGCTTATTTAAGAATACAGTATACAATACATATCACATAAAAAATATGTATTAATCAACTATTTATGTTATCAGTAAGGCTTCCAGTTCCAGCCAACAGTAGGCTATTAGTAAAGTGGAAAGACAAAAGTTATACATGAGTTTCAACGGGNNNCGGGGCGGGGGGGGGCAGTGCCTTAACACGCACATTATTCGAGGGACAACTCTACTGTCCACCAGATTTCCTCCCAAAATCTAAGTATATTTTAAGGCCCATCTCAAATACCCACTTCCCACTGTAAACTGTAAGTCTTCTCTTAATCCTCTGATTCCAGGAAACCTTTTACAGTTCTAAGACTTCCTAGAGTCTCGTACTTTCATCTTCTGTCTTGGAAAAGAGAAGTACATGAGTGACCATACTATACCTGCTACAGGATGGTCTCCTTGAACACAGAAATGGTTTCCCTTGCAGCCCACCCAGCATTATATTTTACACATCATCATCATCATCATCATCATCATCATCACCATCATCATCACCACCTAGTAATAATCATGCTATCAAAAAAGTCTATGAGTTTACAATTTACTTTTTATTTAATTCTTATAGCAACCCTTCAGCATATGCCCATCAAGTATTGTAATTATTCTCAGTTTACAACTATTTGATCTGACAAACACTTATATAGCACTTAATATGCCCAAGCAGTATACTAAGTGCTTTATTTAGTATCAACTCTTTTAATTCCCGTGGATGAGGTAGGTATTACGATTGTCCCATTCTACAGATGAGGAGACTAAGATACAAAATGTTTGAATAAGTGGCCCAAGGTCACCCAGTGTTACAGATTGAATGTTTGTGTCTCCTCTAAATTCAGATGTTGAAATCCTAACTCCCAGTATCAGGGGATTAGGAAGTAGAGCCTCTGGGAGCTGATTAAGCCAAGAGGGTGGAGCCCTTACAGAAGAATGGAATTTGTGCCCTTATTAAAGAGACCCCACAGAGCTCTCTCACTCTTTCACTACGTGATGACCAGTGAGCCATCTCTGTGAACCAGGCCTTTCAGAGAAAGTGGTCTATGGCCCAGGAAACGGCACTCACCAGACACTGAATCTTCTTCCATACCTTGATCGTGCACTTTCTAGCCTTCAGATATAGGAGAAATAAATGTCTGATGTTTACGCCACCCAGTCTGTGCTATTTTTGTTATAGCAACCCAAATGGACTAAAACACCCAGGCAGTCAATGGCATCACCGGGCCTCACTCCCAGGCAGGCCAGCTCTAGTGGCAGCACACTTAAGCACCAAGCTGTCATGTGCTGCTGCCTACAGGTGGTGAGGGGCCAATAAGTAGAGGAAGATATTGACTGTAAATAAATAAAGCTTATTTGTATAATTCCATGTGTAAAAGAGGTATTTTAAATATTTGTGTGGGGGCACTGGTGTTTCTCTTTTGCCTTAACCTCATCATCACCGGCCTCCTCCCCAGATGGGCACGGTGTACCAGTGACCTTGGATTATTCAAGGGCTTGCAGCAGGACACAGAGGAACCACTTCGGGTTCCTCATGCCCTGCAAGCAGATGTAGCCAAAATTTGTTAATATGGGTTAATATGGGTTTTTTTTAAAGGCTTTAACAAATAATTCTGTGTTTCCAAAAATTTAAGACACTTAAGTTCTAGTAACAATAATCACTTTCCTAATCATAATTTTTAATATAATTTTTCAGATCTGTGACTTTTTCAAATGACCAGGTATCTCCTTTGGACATTATTAAATGTCCACAATACATTGCACTGTCCCAAGTATCAGATACAAAACTGAGACATTATTTCCAATGCTTTATCATCTAGTTATCTCTTTAAAAATTATCTTTTTTCCTTTATTCTTTAACTGGGGGGTGTTAATTGAAATAAGGTCTACAAGCATTTTATATTTCATAAGAAGAAGATAATATACTGTAATGTTTTATATAAGCATTACAGCTAACATACGGCAAATTATTCGAGGCAAAGGCTGTGTATAGATGACTCAAACATTTTTTTCACTTAGTTTACATTTGCATTGTTCTGTGCTTTCTTACACTTCTTAAAAGAAAAAAATAAATCACCATTTTTGTTTCTTAGGTAAAATTAATAAAACACCTGAAGAATATTTTATCTCAGAAGAATATTTTTTAAATCATTATTTCTATTTGCTTCTTTCCTGTTATTGATGTGAATACATATTCTTCACAGTGGCATGTTTGTTCTATTCCATGGGTTGTAATAGGAGCAACGGGTGACCTCTGGGCCTTCGTTCTTGTATTTGGAAACACCGTTGGGTGTTGCTGGCCTCCTGTCCCTCAAAGGCCAAAGTTGAACACTATATTATCTGGGCAGACGACACCTTATTCTTATTCCTCAACAATTCTAACAACTCACAGCCCCTCTTGGTCCCTTTATGAACACAGATGTCATTTTAATGGGGGGAGAGCTGAAGTGACAAGAAGGTGACCTGTGGGTGAACCCAGGAGCAGGTGAGGTCTGTCAGTTTTTAATTTGAAACTGGTGTCAGGTCTGAGGAATGGCTGGTATAATCACATTTGTAACCGATCTCCTATAAACTCTGCAAACATTGAGGGGATGACTGTTGTAGGCAATATGAAATTAACAATTCATGTGGCGGTCTCTGGGCACCTAACTAAATCACATGTATCTTTGAAAACTGTATAAACATCATATGTTTTCCAGATGACAAGACTGGCGTAGTACAAAAAGTTCTGATTATGCTCTTAATGAAAGAAAATTTTTTGCATCAATTTATAAAGATATAACCTTTTTAAGAAGACACTTACTGTTTTAAGGCATAAATTTAACTTACTGTATAGTCCAAGTAATAAAGCATATAAAATTAAACTCATCATTTCCATCACATAATATTCATCTCCAATAGTTAGGCCCTAATGTATACCTTTACAAAATGTTTCCTGCTTTAAATGTTTTCTATTCAGCCCATTAAGATTTCATTTACAACAACTGACTCTAAATATTAGAAGTATTCTTATTCAATAAATATGCCCAGGACACAGTTTTGGAACTTTATATTTAGTAGAAAATCATTCTAACCTGGGACTTGTCAGTCAGTCAAATTTAAATGTTCCATAAGGTAATAGGGTCTCTACCAACACAAGAAAGTATTCCAAAACTCTCCAGGGTAAAATGTCCTTGTATGTTGAGAGGGTGATGTGACATTTGGCATCAAGCAGTATCAACAGATATTGAAACAAGATTATTGAGCCAAAAGAGATTTGCCACTTGACTCCCACAGATTTAGGAGGAGAGAAATAACAAAAATAATTGTTGGCATCTTAGTAATTATTTGCCAGGAACTGTTCTAAGCATTTCACACATGCTGACTCATTGAATCTTCACAACCCTGGGAGAAAGCTCAGTTTATTATCCATATTTTACAGGTGAAGGAAAGTGACACACAGCAAACTGAAGTAACTTACCAAACTGTCAACAGTGGGGCCAGGATGTGAACCCAAGTCTAACTCAAGATCCCCTTGCTCTTCACCACTCTTTGTCACTCCCCCCCCCCCCCGGATGTATAGTTTGTCATCTCACTGCTTCTGTGGCACTGAAGAACATGAACATGTGGTCTATGCAACATATCTTAAATAAAGGACATGTGAGATAGACTGACAATCACATATTTCCTGTTGGGGGAACGATGAACTGTCCTTATCATACCTCCCTGGAATCATTTCAGGTGACATCACCCCTTAAATTTTGCACATGTGGAATTCCTACACTTTCAAGTGGTCTGTCTCATATTCCCTTTTCTCCTAAAATTGTTCCTATGTCTTATAGAAGGGGACATGTTGTAAGGAAAAGAGCTTAGATTGTGGAGTCAGAGAACCTGCTGTGAATCCTAGATCTCCAACTTTCTATCTGGGTGAATTTGTTCAAATGACTCAAACTTACTAAACCTTGGTTTCTTCAGCCTCAAGATAGGAAGCAACTATTTTTCTCAGAGGGTTACTGTGAGACTCAAAAGAGACAATGGATGTAAAAGTGCTTTGTAAATAAGGAAATACATGAGGCAGGCCCAAAGAAAGAACTTGCTTGGGTTAGTGATGTCACCTACAGACCAAACCAAGAAATGCAATGACCCCAGATTTCTTTCCTGTCACTTCTTTCCTTTCGTCTTGGGGGTACTTTATATAACTAGTGCTCTCCTCTTTTCCTGAGCCGTGTGCGTGAAGGGCTATGGTGCCCATTCCTTGGTTTCAAGACCACAGAAGCTGATTCAGTAACAAAAAACATACATGTGCTAAAGAGTCTCCAAAGCCTCCAGTCTCCAGGCTTTAATCTAGGCTATTTCCTTTTCTTCATTCATCCTACACACTTTCTTCACCCATGTAATTCCCAAATAACCTTCTGGAATCAATTTAATTCACTTTCTGTACTGTCTGCTCCCCATGAGCCCCCATATAAATCTAAATTCTATTTCCCCATTATCTAATAGCATCTGTTTTCTGCTTCTACTGTTGCACTCAGCACACTGTATTTTAACTATTCACCCATCTTTCTCCCGAGCTCGGGTGCAAGACCCTAGAAGACAGGAAATCTTGTTGGATCTGTCTGTGTGTACCTGGTATCTAACACAGTACATGGTGTAGAACAGAGGCTCAATGAATGTTTGCTGAGTGTAGACTGGGATCCATGGTTTATAGCCAAGTAGACATGAGAAATGAAGTTTGAAAAACAGAAGAAGGGCAACTCAAGTGAGACAATACATTAAGCCAATACATAGTATGAACAAAAGGCAAGTCATTTGTGGGACACTGTTCTGTATCAGCAGGTTAAGTGGAAGAAAAGATATATTTTGAAGAGGATAAACAGAAAAGTATTTTGAAAAAAACAATTAAAATAATTTAGATTCAATACAATAGGTTATTTACTCACTAATAAATCAATGTATTCATTCAACAAGCATTCTTCAGTGCCTGCTATGTGCCATTTAGTACGTCATAAAAATAAATAAGATATGGTTTCCTTCCTTCAGGAGTTTATTATAATGTAATTTCATATGGAACACTTATGGAAAGCATCCTAGCACAAAACTGCAAAACTAGCCTGGTGGCTAAATGTTTATAAACCACTGGGTTAAGTGAGTATGTGGAGAGTCCTCAAGCCAAGCAAATCAGTAGAACAAATTCACTCTTCCTTCTGTCTTTACAATAATCATCAGGCATAGGTCTAGGTCCCTAGCTATTTGCTCCCAGTTAAATTGCCTCATCACAGAGGAAGTTCCCAGGAGACATGTCCACACAGCAGGGAAGTTCTGGCATCAACAAATTCCATGCAGAGAACTTCATTTTCACAGGGATTTTTTTTTTCCCTCTTCTTCTTCCTCTTCTTTTTTATTTATTTATTTATTTTTTTGGCTCTTCCTTTTCTTCTTTCTCTTCTTACTCCCTACAATCACTGTGATTCTTGTGTTTGTTTGCTAGTGTTCCCACACTAAAGTACCACAGATTGGGTATTTATTTCTTCACAGTTCTGGAGGCTGGAAGTCTGAGATCCAGATGTCAGCAGGGTTCATTTCTTCGGACACCTCTCTCCTTGGCTTAGAGGTGGTCATCTTCTCCCCATGTCTTCACAAGCTCTTTACCTCTTGTGTGTGTCTGTGTCCTAATTTCCTCTTCATATACATTCATTTGTATTGGATTGCGGCCCACCCTAATGACTTCCTTTTAATTTAATTAACTCTTTAAAGACCTATCTCCAAATTTAGTCACATTCTGAGGTACTGGGGGTTAGGGTCTCAACATACAGATTTGGAGAGCACACAATTCAGCTCACAACAATCCTCCCAGCATCAGCTGACTGAAAGGCTACAGCCACAGTGCCACTTCCACCCCTGACTGGACATGAATCTACTATCCCAGCTCCACGAAGAGAGTTTAGAATAATGGGTTCTCTAAATTGGTACGCTTTGAAGAGATTCAGAAAGTTCAAAAAAATAAAACAAAAACAAAACTCATACCCAGAGATCTGATATCATTGGTTTGGTTGTAGCCTGGACATGGAGATCATTAAAAGCTCCCCAAAGGGATTCAAATAAGTAGCCAGAGGTGAGAACCAGGGAAATGACTATTTGAGTTAAGGGGAATGGGGACTTCAGATAAAAAGGAGGGGGCTCTGTGTGTAGTAAGAAGAGAGAATCATTAAAATTTTTTTCTTATTATACAATACACTTCAGGAGAATTGGGAGCCTAACTGGCCTTACTAGTAGCAGCAAATATTTCCCATAACAATACTGACTTGATTATTCACTAGTAATAAATTACTCAGTAACTGATCACAGGAAAACTGCCAGTGAGGAACACTGTGGCAGCCAATACTCTTAGTGTTTGTTCTGCCTTGAAGAACCCAAAGCTGGCGTGAGGTGAGGAAAGGGGGACAGAAAATCCACTGTCATGGTCCTGATTGCTTTAGGAAAACACAAATAACAAACGCTAAATAAATTATTTTAGTGAGTTCTTTTTTTCCCCATTTTCCCATTGCTGAAAGTGCTGTTTTTAATGGATGTTATAAAGCAAACTTAATAAATAATTGTTGGAACTCTCATGTAGTTTATCAAAAACTAGGTTTGTAACCAATTTTATACTCAGCTCCCATTGTATCCTCAATTTGGCAGGTATGGTTTCCCCCAAAACATCAGCAGATCCTTGCACATCATGGCTCTGTTGCTGGATTTCATTTAGAAAAAGGAAAATAGACAATTTACAGGAAAATTTTTCAAATTTATATAATTGTTAATATCTGCAAAAATTTAAATTCCTGGTTTCTAGAGTATCTGACTTTGAAATAGTTGCAGTTTAGCTTTGAACTCTTCATTCACTGCCCAAATCTTTGGGAGTCAAAGTAGGGGTTAGAGAAGTGAGGGAAGTTGTAGAAAAGACACTCATTTTGACTTAAGCTTAGTATCAAGGAAATGCACTTTCATAAATACAAAGATATTTGGAAGTTTTGAAAAGTTTTTTTTGAACAGCTTTAAAAAAAAAAACCTCCAAACTTCATCACTCTAAAAATTATAAAGACTTCAGGGGCGCCTGGGTGGCACAGCAGTCAAGCGTCTGCCTTCGGCTCAGGGCGTGATCCTAGCGTTCTGGGATCGAGCCCCACATCAGGCTCCTCCACTATGAGCCTGCTTCTTCCTCTCCCACTCCCTCTACTTGTGTTTCCTCTCTCGCTGGCTGTCTCTATCTCTGTCAAACAAATAAATAAATAAAATCTTTAAAAAAATAAAAAATAAAAAATAAAAATAAAAATTATAAAGACTTCAACATCATGTTTCATTTTAATATAATTTTTATGTAATTTTTTTACATAAAAACTTTATGAAGTTTTTACCTTCAGAAAAACTTAGAGAAATATTCCTGACTCTTGAATTCCATGTGCTTCTTCCTTATTTTACATATAAATTGTGATTCTCAAACACCATATTCTTCACTGGGAATTTTCATCCTCTATTCTGTATTTCTACACACACGTACACATACATACACACACACACACATACACGCACACTCAAAGTTTAATGAAATGGGAATTACTTCTATACACTAGGTGGAAAATAGGATTACAATCTGAAAGGCCAATGTAAGCAATCTTCAACTGACAAACTAGTTTTGCTCCAAGGTCCAGGTGTGATGTGGTTATAACTTAAAAAATATTTTCCTCTAGAAATAATTTATAAATAGTACTTATAATTTCAGGCCTGCCAACAAATATCATAATTGAGGCCTGTGCTTTATGTATTATTTATTAGCATACTAGTATGGACTTGGTTAGTATACAGTGAAGTCAAGGGCCAGATTATATGAGAAAAAGGAAGAAGGGATTTGCTTCATCTTTCCCAAGTTCCAAAACCATTCACCTATTCTCTTTCTCTGTCAAAATGCACATCCTCTCCATATAGTTTACTGTATCTAGAAAGCGTAGGTTTCTTCCCTTCATCCCCACAACAGCATCATGAGAATTTATTCCCGTTTTACACCAAAGTAAACTATGGGTCAGAAACTAGAGAAGCCTTAACTATAGAGAAGAGATCGTTATCAGAGGGAAGGGGGTGGGGGTACGGACAAAATAAGGGATGGGCATTAAGGAGGGCATTCTCATGATGAACACTGGGTAATGTATGGAATTGTTGAATCACTATACCATACACCTGAAACTATATGTGAACTGTACTAGAATTAAAATTTTTTTAAAAAGAGAAATTTGGGGGCACCTGGGTGGCTCAATCGTTAAGCATCTGCCTTCGGCTCAGGTCATGATCCCAGGGTCCTGGGATAGAGCCCCACATCGGGCTTCCTGCTCAACGGGAAGCCTGCTTCTTCCTTTCCCACTCCTCCTACTGGTGTTCCCTCTCTCGCTGTGTCTCTCTCTGTCCAATAAATAAATAAAATCTTTTTAAAAAAATTAAAAAAAATAAAAAGAGAAACTTTAGGAGCTTGTCTAAGGTAAAACTGTCAGAACTGGTAGAGTAGGGATTCAAATTCACATTTGTTTGACTCCCAATAAATCAAGGAAACCTAGTAGGCCTTCTGTACACTAATGTGTGTATAATGGTCTTTCCTAACTTGGTCACTGGGCTTCCTAATTGCAATATCCAAAGATCTCTTTTCAGTCTTTATTTGATGGGTTTGAGACCATTTATTAATCTGTCCACTTAGCTACCATAATAACCAGGCTCTGGGGTTTCCTCACACTTTTTCCCATCTTTCTCCTTAATCCGTTCACCTTCCTGATCTCCACTTACATCAGGCCAAAAGCTGATAACTTTTGATTTTCCCTTAGGTTACAATAACCACATTCTTCTCTTCTTCCTCTACATATTCCCTCTTGAGAATCCCAACAACTCCCCTATTACAATAATCATCCATAGACTGATTATTGCAAATCTTATCCTAGCCTAGACTTATGAGTTCTAAAACTTTCTTTCCAACAACCTACCTGGAAGTTTCCACCTGGATAACCCATACTTACCTCAAACTCAATATATTCAAAACTGATCTTACTATCCTCTCCGAAATACATCTGTGCCTCTTGAGTCCCAATTTCATTTAATGGCATTATGATCATCTAACCAGTCTTTAAAGGTATAAATCTGAGTCATTCTTGACTTCACACTCCCCCACATCTGCCAGTCATCAAGTCCTATCAACCCTACTTCCTAAGTAAATGCCTCCTGAATGTATTTCCTAAACATTAAACAATGTTTAATCCCAATGACTATATATCATCTATCATTGAGATTATTTAAATATTCTTTTAAGCAGTGTTCCTGCTTCCAATCTCACTTTATTCCAATCAAGCTTCTTCAATGTTACTATATTTATTAAAATATTAAAGACCTTATTCAACAAATAAAGTCCCATCGTGTGCCAGCATTGTGCTAGGTCTTAGGATGTAACATAAAAGAAGGCACAACTCAGTATCTCAGAAAGCTCACAGGTTCTACCAGAAAAAGTAAGAAAGTTCTTTTAAAAAGTATTAAAATAGAAATAAGCACAGGTTTCAAAAAAAGTCAGAGAGAAAAGACATTAATCTAAAAAGGAGGTAAACTTTCTTTCTTATGTTCACAACACTCCACACATATCTCTATTTAGAATGAATGAATGAACTGAATGAAACATGATGTTGAAGCCTTTGTAACTTTTATAGTGATGAAATTTGGAGCTTTTTTTTTAAACTGTTCAAAAAAACTGTTCAAAATTTCCAAATATCTTTGTATTTATGGAAGTCCATTTCCTTGATACTAAGCTTAAGTCAAAGTGAATCAAAGAGTTTAGAGCTACAGCCAATAACCAGAAGTAAAAAGAACCAGATAATAAAAAGACTAGGAGAATCCAATCCAGTGGTGATAGAAAATGTGTATGGACAGCAGAATCTCATCCATGCAAGTGATTAAAGTTATAATACATTAGAAAATGTTTGATAAAAGGATAAAACCCAGTGACTATAGGTTGCAAAAGGAATCTCATCCTGAGGCTACAGACTTGGGAGTTTCCTTTTGTCAAAGTGACTACAAAATTATTCCTTATGTCTATCTTGTGCTCAACATAAATCAGTAGACAGGTCTTCTTTCACAAACTCAAATCCTAGATGCAGAAACATTCAACCCACCAAAGGTGACAACCATGTTATAGTTATGAAATGTTGATCTATCAACCCTAACTCACCTAAGACAATAAATCTGTTTCTCTTAGTAGGTAGGTGTCTGGGAAGACCTGGAAATAAATATAACAATTATGATGTAAAGGACTCCTATATTACAAATTTTGTGTTAAATTGAGGATAATCTGTGTATGTTTAAATATTTGTAATATTTAAAAGATATGATCTATTAGAGAATATGACAAACTAATCTTACATTTTTAATTTAAATAAATAACTTTAGAGTAATAAGTTTTAAGCTAAAATGTGTCAGGAACTTGGTTAAGTTTGCTAATAGTATTAATCAATTTTTTTACTTTGATTTTCTTTCCAAGTTTAATTGACTAGACTGTCAAGAATTGTTTAAAGTACTTTAGAAGGTTTTTCTCATTAGGATTATACATTTTCCTAATATTTAAAATATTTAAAAGCACATTAATTTTATAGATGATTTTGAAATATTTAAGGGAATTCCCTTAAATATTTTTAAAAATATTTTAAATATTTTTATTTAAATATATAAATATAAAAATTCCCTTAAATATTTTAAAAAATATATTTTTTAAAAGAGATATTTTTTTAAGGAGATATTCCTAAAAGAGATATTTTTTTTAAGGAGATGAAATCTGTTTAAGATATTCAAATAGGTACAATGAAAAAGTACAGGAGGTTGTAAAATAGATTATCAGGCTTTCTAAGTTAAACATAAACTTTCAAGGAAACCATTTTAATAAAAAATTTAAACTAATTTAAATAGTTCTTTCTGTACACAAAAGCTAACCTCTGACAAAACTTATTTTGATAATTATATTATAAAGATTTGGTTTATGTCTGTCTCTCCAATAGACTGTAAACTCCTTGGAAGCCAGAACTGAGGCCAGAAATCTACACATCGTTTGGTACAACTGATACTCAATAGATATTCATGAAAGGACCGTTCCTTGGGCCTTCCCTGTAGTATACTCAGTTCCCATGCTTTGTCATACAGTATCCTTACTGAATCTTCTACCCTCTAGGGTCTTATCAGCCTTTCTGCTCATGCTGGTATATCCACCTGGACTCTCATTTCTACTACTTCCCACCTCGTAACTTCACCTCTACTTACATCCCATGCTCCAATGTAAATGCAATATACCATATAAGCAATCAAAGCAAAATAATAATAATAATAATAATAATATTTTTGTGTTAATAATACTCATAAATGACAAAAATTCTTTGATTATATACACCTTATTTCAAGCAAAACATTCTTGTTTGCTTTTACAAAGGAAAATATGATAATATATTATTTATTAGCCACATTTTCAAGAAGAAAAATAATTCATAATACTACATTCCTACTGAAACAAGTACACAACCAGGAAATATCAAATTATAATTCCACTTACAAGGTTTGCATCATATTCAACCATCCTACCTTCATTTTCTTTCCAGTATACTAAATCTGAGAAGCTTACAATTATAAAATGCCAAGAGATGCATGAAAAGGAAGTTCTAAATTAATAATACCTCATCATGAAATACCTTCATGTCATTTTCTTTAATAAGAATGTCAAGTTCCACTGTTGTTACTTCCTGGAATTGTACATACATATGCCAAGTATTTAGTTGTTTGGAAATCTGGAAACCTTTGTATCTCCAGTGTTTGCTTGTTTACTTCTGTCAAATAAAAGTAGTCATACAAAGGCTAAAGCAAGCAATATTGAAATGGAGATATTTTATTACTAAAATTCCTAGTGACGTGGACATTTCTTAATTAAAAATAGTGGCAGGAATTTCTGCTTGTAGCCCTGATGGAACAAGCAGGTACAGACTAGCCTTCCTGCCACAAACAACAGTGAAACTGGAGAAAACACATGAAGCAACTTTTTTCAGATGTTGGACAACGAACAGCACAGGACTACAATCCCTGAAAGAAGGAAAATACACACACACAAGGTGAAGCCCACACGTGCCTTCTGCCTGAAGAAACATTCTAGACTATGGCACAGAGAGGTGGAGAACAACCAGAACATGGTGGTTTTGCTAAACTGAAGAAGCAGGGAGCAGAAGGGCTGCCAAAACAGAGGCCATTTGCAGAGGCCAGTACCCAAGAGAAAGAATCTAACCAGCCAGACCGGTGAGCTCTCATTCCAGGCACTCAAATCAAACTTCAAAACTCCCAGATATTAGTAGTAAGGCTACTCTAGCCCTGGAGTAAAGACTACTCTGCACTAACTGTAACAAAGGTTAAAAACAAATCTCAAAAGGGTCATGGTAATCTACCAGTAAATTAACAACCTGCCAGAGCAGAACTCAATACTCTTTAAAGGTATACTATAAAACTCAGACTCTCAACAATGTTGTAGCCATGCTTTCCCAGCACCACTAAAACATCATTGGACAAGTAAAGAAACGCAAAGACAGCCCATACCAGGAAAGAAAATAAAACATTCCATAGAAACTGACCCATAGATGACAGAGCTGTTGGAACTGGCAGATAAGAAATTTAAAAGACTATTATGAATATATTTAGGGACTTAAAGGAAAATACAGATACACTGAGTGAAACTAAGTGATTTCTAAGTAAAGAAATGGAAATTATTTTTTGAAGATACAAATTGAAGTTCTATATATGAAGAAACAACAGGTAGGAAAACCGGCAAAACAGAAACATGGGAAGGACAAACCAGAAAACAATGAGGTTGTTACTTACAAGAGGTGGTGGGTAGCAGGGAACAGGTGAAGTATAGGAGAGGCACTTCTGTGTTTCCAAAAATATATGTAAGCCTATTAAGGTTCTACATATTTGAAATAAGAATTGAAGAAATAAAACATAAAACTAAATTCAAACATAAACAAATCCAACTGAACTATTTCAGCTGAATAACATTACCACGCTTAAGAAAAAAACTAATTCCTGTGACTCCATTTACATTAAATTTTACAAAGGCAAAACACGATAAAAGAAATCATGGGGTGCCTGGGTGGCTCAGTCGGTTAAGCATCTGCCTTCAGCTCAAGTCATGATCCCCGAGGCTTGGGATTGCTCAGCAGGGAGTCTGCTTCTACCTCTGCCCCTGCTTGTGCTCATGCTCCCTCTCCCTCTCCCTCTCTTTCTCTCTCTCTCAAACTAATAAATAAAATCTTTAAATTAAAAAAAAAAATTAGAACAGTGGTTGCCTATGGGGCAGGAGTGAGAGACAAGGGTGGAGGATACAGAGTTTGCCTGGGAAGAAGTTTGAGGAAACTTTCTGGGGAGCTAAAAATATTTTGAATCTTGATATGGGATGTGGATTACACAGGTGTATTCATTTGTTAACTGTAACACTACATGTCAACTGTGTGTAAATTATATCTCGATTTTAAAAATAAGAGGGGAAAATAAAGGAGAGAGGGAAAAAAGCCATAAGAGACTCTTAACAACTGAGAACAGGGGCGCCTGGTGTGGCTGGGGCGACTGGGTGGCTCAGTCGTTAAGCGTCTGCCTTCGGCTCAGGGCGTGATCCCGGCGTTCTGGGATCGAGCCCCGCATCGGGCTCCTATGCTGGAAGCCTGCTTCTTCCTCTCCCATTCCCCCTGCTTGTGTTCCCTCTCTCGCTGGCTGTGTCTCTCTCTGTCAAATAAATAAATAAAATCTTTAAAAAAAAAAAAAAACTGAGAACAAACTGAGGGCTGATGGAGGGAGGGGGTGGTGGATAGGCTAGATGGGTGATGGGTATTAAGGAGGACACTTATTATGATGAGCACTGGTTACTGTATGTAAGTGATGAACCACTGAATTCTACTCCAGGAACTGATATTACATCGTATGTTAACTGCCTAAAATTTAAATTTAGAAAAGAGGAAAAATAATGGCCTAACTTTATAATTTTGGTATAATAATCATCAGCTTTGTCACATCACCACTAAGGAAGATTTTCTTAGTATCAGTGCACAAATGTATATAAAAGACACAATCTGCAAACACAGTCTTTTCCTTTCCAGTCAGCATGAAACTGCTTATAAAAATATTCTTGACTTTTGCCACTTCTTTATACCTGTTGGCAGAATTTCCACCATGGCAAGTCCACCCTAACCAATCCTAACATAAACAGTGACCTAAAGGATCAGGAACAGGTCTACCTGATCTACTTACAAAGACAAACATGAGCCATTTGCCCTGAATCATGAGCAGCCTGACTTTTTTTATTATGAAATGCCTTTATATGGTACATGAGTATCCCATACAATGCAATTTACACAGCTGGGCTGCTCTCCTTGACAAAACACCCTTTAAAACAATACTCTACCTTTGCTTGAAATTTCATACATCTTAAGAGAGGGAATGGAATGAGGAGGAAAGTGATTTCTTCCCAAAAAAAACTTCTGCAAGGAAACTTGCATTTTAAAAATCAGCAAGATTGCATATTAAAATATATTTTATTCCTGACAATTAAAAACTACTTTTACCAAGAATGGCATTCTGCAAATCAAATGTCTACATTATCACCTTGTCTGGTCTGTTGTTTCTCTATGTTCAATAACTCCTTAAATAAAAACATCTAGGACTTTTCCCTAAAGATCAGACTTTAACTTTATAATCTACATTATATTTCTATAATCATCTGGATTCCAATACCTTAATTACAATAAAACAGGCACTTTTCTCCCAAAATATTTTGTGCTTAAACTTTCCTATTGGCATGGTCAATTATTCGGCATATTTTTAATAACAACAAATAAAAATTTTCAGGTAGTCAAAAAAAACCCAAATGAATAACTAAAAATTCATTCTACTTGTCAATTATCAATATTTGAGTCTTCTAACAGGAGTTTCAACATGTTTATACAATCACGAGTGATATTTCACATCAGAGTAAGATCAGACCTTTTTCAGTGCATCTCTCAAGCAGGGAAGTGAATATCAAAAAAGAAATCACAAGTAAAAAGTAAGAAACCTTCCAATTTATTGGGATATTTATATATTTCACAAGTTTATGCTATCATGTCAATGTATTTCAATTCTTCCCAACAAACTAAGTAAACCTAAATTTTGATATGTGCTGTTATTTTTACTCCAACCTACCACATATTCTTTCGAAACTCTAAAGTGTGTATTCTTCATTTACAGAGTTTCCCATTCCTAATATTTTTGTAATTTCTAGTGTTATAACTTTGGATTTAAGACCCTGATTTCTTCAAATGTGATTTTTTTCCCCCATATAAGTAATACTCCAAAGGAGGGAAAAGAGGAAACCTGGTTGTAAACAGCACCACTGGCATCTATCCACTAGATGTCAGTCATGCAGTTAGCATCAATTTACATTCTTAATCCTGATGGACACAAATAGAAATCCTATTAAATCTATCCCTGATTCAGTGTGAATATACCACAGAGGCGCCAAGATTTTTACATGATGTGGACTAAAGCCTTGTGCCCAGAAGAGCTTCTGTCTTGCTCTAGTGAGGACTCTAGCCATCAGTGACATGCAGGCTCTTTCCAAGTACCATTGTTAGTTGAGGACAATCGTACTGGGGACACTTGAGGTGATTCAAATCAGTTTATAAGAAAGAATGATGCGCTAATCATTTCAGAGAGCAACGTTTCGAAAGACTTACCTTGTGGAACCAGGGAATCAGAAAGCACAGTATTTCTTATATGTGTAACATTTAGAACATTTCAAAGAATACCCTCCCCCACCCCCCAACTTCCCCAAAATGCTGATTATAATGAAAATAAAACATCCTTGAGGAAATGAACTTCAGAAGATAAAACACCTTGGGTTGTTGCCACCAAAATCACAAATTAGTTCCGTTCTTTCAGACACCTGATGTCCTCAGTAAAATAGTGTTTGAGTGAGGTTTGTAAGAAAGATTCTTAAACATTCCCACAGAAAAGCACCATACAAGGTTTCTGGGAAGGTAGTAAAGTAACTGCTTACCCAATTATCATATCATCTCCATCCAGTTTAGCGTGTTCATTGTCACCATGGACTGTGCTTGAACTCCTTGCTGTATGAGCAATCTCCCCATAATACCAAGTGTTCCATACAATACCTAAATAAATGTGGAAGGCAAAATTAAAATAAGGCTCATAAAGATCTTAGGGGAAGTCTTGATTTCATCAACAGTATAATTAGAATGAATTAGGTAGTTTCAAATTTTCCTTCCAGTTCTACCGTTTTGTGATTCTATGATGCAAAAATGTTCTTTTCCTCAAAATAATGGAAATTCTTTCTGATGACTAGCTGTAACGTGTTAGTTGTTCTTCAACACAGAAAAATGCAACACATGTTATCAGTTACATTGCTCACCAATAACCCTGATCCCTGGCTTTTGTGGACTGAAAGTTTATAATTCTCCCCACCCTCACATCCAATACAAGTCAGGGACGACTTTTCCAGAGTTCTCCGTATGTTGCCTCTACTCCCATTTCTCATTCCCAACTCATCCCTGCCCCCATGCCTACACTCCCACACCACACAGGATCCTCTATGAAGAAGTATTAGTTAGGAGATGACAAATCCCACAGCAGATAAATTCATGGTCAGGAGAGAACCCATTTTATAGTATGTTTCCAATGTGTTGGGAGCAGCATACGAGGCATTCAGTGCTATGATAACGAACTCCCTAGCACTCGACTTCATAACTGAGACTCAAAGAAGCATACGATCTGAGTATCACACATGCTGAGAGGAACAAGAAATGGAACGTGAAATTCCAAGATGTATAGATTCAACACACACCGTCAATCTGGGTATCATCCCATTTCTAGGCACTGTGTTAATAAACTCGTGTGTTCATTCAGTTTTTCAATGAATATTTTTCTGCCTAGTCTATGCTGAGCATTGGAAATCAAGTTATAAAACAGGCAGATGCAGTCTGTTCTCAAAAAATGTAAAGCCTAGTAGAGGATACTGATGAATTAAATCACATAAGGTTCTAATAGGAAACAAAGTACTGGAAGAGTTATTGTAGTTACAATACTGCAATAGTATAGGTACTATATAAATATGACTATAAATAAAACACAATGCTGTGCCAAGCAGGAATGTAGATTCTCCCCATTTCCTAAATTGCAGGATGATTGTAATGTTAACTCAGAATTACAGCTCTAGACACATGGAGAGCACCCCTTTCTTCCATTAATACTTAGAATTCTGGGGGCCTGGATGAACCTAGGGAATATATTGCTCACAGAACAGATTCTAGAGCACTGTTAATTAATTTTATTTTTATTTCCTCAAAAACCTTATCAAAGTGTGTTGCCAACTGCAGAGAGAAAGAACTGAAACGAAAAGCCATCCCCTCCTTCCTTTATACTTTTGATGCCAGACTCCCTAGGAAAGACTTTAAGTAGAAAACCCTCGAAAACCTCAAAGCCAATCCTGCTGTCACTTTGCACAATTTGTAGAGGAGAGACTAGCTAATAGACTGTCAGAAGGGAGAAGTTTATTAAACCAAGCAATTAGCCCTTCACTTTAAAGGGACGTAGTAAGACTAAATGAAGTCAAACACACAAGGTAATTTACGCTTTTTGAAAGGAAGGACAAAGTATTCAGGGCTCTAGGAATAAAGGTACAAGGATTTAATGAACATTTGTCTCACACTTTCCACTTTGTAACTGGCTTTCACTTATTTTACTAACTCCTCACAGCAACCCTATTAAACAGGCAGGGGCAGATACACCTCTTCCTGCAACCCCTGAGAGTGGGTCATCTAAGTCACAGTGAAACACGTACTCCACGAGTTTATATAGATGCACAGTGACTGGGAGAGGGAGACTGCTGAGCAACTAACAAGATCATACCAGACCAAAACATTAGCGACCATGAAGGAGGTCAACGCAAACGTGAAAGAGAAGAGCATCTGGGCAACTGTGACTCTCAGAAGGCAGACTGAGGACATGTTAGACACAAATTAGCCACATTTCAGAGAGGCTGAAATGACCTAAGATTACATCGCTAGATTAGACCCCAGCTGTTAGACACCCAGTTTAATAGTCTTTCCAATATACCATTATTTTCTCTTAAACAGTTTTTAAAGCAAGAAAAGGGGTGGGGCGGTTGGCCTCTGTTGAAGGTCTACTACATGCAAGAAACCTTCTAGGTGCTAAGCATACACACCTTCGTTTAATTCTCACAACAACAATGTAAGATGTCATTATGGTCTCAATTTTACAGACAAAAAAATTGAGTGTCAGAATTTAAGTAACTTACCCAGGGTCACTGGGAGGGAGGAAGATATGAAGTCTGGATTTGAATTCAGGTCTTTCCTTTCAAAAGTTTATTTAAAACAAACAAACAAACAAACCATGTTGCAACCCATCCTACTATATTTATTTTTTTGTGCTTATTTCATAGTACGTCTCTCTACTTTTTTTTAGGAGACTTAATACATATTTTCTGAATTAGAACAATGTCTGCTAGATCTCAAGATACATGAGGTTGCACCTTGCTAAGTTATCCAAAGGAGCACTGAAGAAAGCATTAAAATAATTCAAAAAGCAGCAAGATACCCGGACACAAAATATTACATGAATGGAATTAAATAGATAATTAAATACCTATATAAATCATTGAGCAATTGAACAATCTAATTTTTTTTAATTTTATTTATTTATTTGACAGAGAGAGAGACAGAGAGAGAGGGAACACAAGGAGAGGGAGTGGGAGAGGTGGAAGCAGGCCTCCCACCAAGCAGGCAGCCCGATGCGGGGCTCAATCCCAGGACCCTGGGATCATGACCTGAGCCGAAGGCAGACGCTTAACCTCTGAACCGCCCAGGCATCCCATAAACTTTTAATTACTACAAATAAACCAATGCTTTTAAGAGATTAGGCAAATATTTAAGTATCAACTTGTTCACATCACTTAACTAACTTGATTAACATTCTGAGGAAATATGAAATCATTGACAAAATTGAAAATTTTTTACATACCATAAAATCTATTCACAAAGAAAATATTTTTTGCAATATATATTGCTTCAGAAAAGGTGTCTGGACATTAATTTTTCTTAAAACAAATGACATTTTTAATGCCCTAAAGAAAAAAAATCCTGTCAGTTCTCTTAAAAAGTGGAAAATTGTGTTATAGAACAAATATGCTTGGGGCACCTGGGTGGCTCAGTCGGTTGAGCGTCTGACTCTTGGTTTTGGCTCAGGTCATGATCTCAGGGTTGTGAGACTGAGCCCCAAGTCGGGCTCCGCACTCAGTAGAGTGTCTGTTTCTCTCACTCTCCCTCTGCCCCTCCCCCGGCTTGTGCTCCCTCTCTCTCTCTCTCTCTCTCTAAAATAAATAAATCTTTAAAAACAAACAAACAAAAAAAGCAAATATGTTGCTCCCTATCCAAATTGTCTTAAACTAGAAGATGCTACTTTTTATATACTGATCACATCCTGGCATGAAAAATAATTAGACTGCTCTTAGACAAAGGAGATTAAAAAAAAACTGCATCTGTTCAGACCCCAAAAATGCTTTACCCTAAAGCAAACAACCAACGATTGTTCCCCATCCGGAAAATTGTTCATCTATATCCCCTCCCATTTCCTCAATATTCTGACCTTACCCCAGCTGGTGAGCCAGCCCCACAATCCATTTAGACTGTACAGCAGAAATAAAATGCACACATACTGTAGCTGTAATTCAATTAATCTTCTCCTTGGGTTTCCTCTGCTCTGTGCCAGGGTCATTTGTAAGGCCATCACTCACTCCGAACTGTTGCACCTGTGCTACTATTGAAACACCCCTTCCTCCCTTCCACCCCCTCCCTCATCTCTATCCTCCCAGGCACGGTGCCCTAATCACCTTTTCCCCAGGCACAAAAGCTTTCCTCTGCAGGAGAGGAATGCTAGAATTCCCCCAAGCATTGGCAAGGAAATATTTAAATGTAATCAGAGGATCTTCCTTTGTTTTATTTTTTCTTCCTAGGGAAATTAATCTCTCTAAGGTATTCGATGTATTCTTCTGCTCTTCCGTGAGGCAACATCATCACACATTGCTGAAGTGGTCCCAGCTTGCAAAGGCTAAATATTTTCTTCTCCTTCGCTGCTGACACAGATGATACGTGCCTGGTTTCCTCAAGCATCTCTAATTGAATACTTTGCTTCATTTAAATTGTTTTAAACTTGGCTGTGAGAAATGTGTGCATGGATATCCTATCCCTCCCCCACCTAGAGTGTGAATGCAGAATCACCGGTAGCCGTGGCTCCCCTAACAGCTGCCCCCTCCAACCTGTAGTTCCCTTACCTCTAACAAGCTTGAGAAATTCCTCAGCTCAGTTTTCCTGTCATTACAAGTCTTCGGTCCTTCCAATTTCATATTGTTCCCAGAAGCAAAGCTAGACTCTGTTACATATCTTTATAAGGTTGAAAGCCAAACCGGGCTTTAAATCTCTACTCCACCACTTTAGAGGGATGTGGGCTTAGACAAATTACTTGACCTGTCTGAACTTCAGTTTCATTATTTACAAAGTGGTAGGATAGTCCCAACTGCAGAGAGCTGCTGTGAGCATTAAATGGGATCATGTATATAAAATGTCTAGTGTGATACCTGGCCCAAACTATGCACTTAAGGAATATAAATGTCCCTCTCTCCCATATTGTTACTTAACTTCCCATATTACTGAGTGTCCTCAAATTGTAATTAGATATGGTGGACAAAAGTGCAGACATATCTAACTCTGTTGTTGTCAAAGCAAGATGCAGACAGACCTGAGGATTTGTAGGGAGTCAAAGCTCTAGGGCAGTGCTTCTCAGACGCTGGTCGGCATCAGGATCACAAAGACAGTGTGAAAACACACGGTACCAGGCCCCACCTCCAGAGCTGCCCATTCATTCTGGAAGCTGCATGGGCTTTTGAGAATTCACATTATAACAAGTTCCCCAGCTCTGCTGCTACAGGCTTAGAGCCCATATTTTGAGAACCACCACTTTATGGGATATAAAAAGGAGTAGTTTGGGGAAAATAACTGACATGATAGGATAAACACATATCTCACATTGAAAAGAATCAAAGTTTTAGGGTTTTGAGCAAGCCACACCAAAGGAGATCCCCCGCTTCACAAAAAGTGCCTAAGTTACTTAGGCAGAGCTCCTCTTCCTAATCGCAGGGAGAGAGACACCCTAGTTTGTTTTGCTGTTGTTTGTTTTGTTTTGGGGGGTTGTTTGTTTCTCTTTTTTTAGACTTATTTATTTATTTGAGAGAGAGAGAGAGAGAGAGCATGCACTGAGCATGAGGGTGGGGGGTGGTGCAGAGGGAGAGAATCCTCAAGCAGACTCCTGGCTGAGCATGGAGCCCCAGCTGGGGCTCAATCCCAGGACCCTGAGATCACAACCTAAGATGAAATCAAGAGTCAGATGCTCAACTGACTGAACCACCCCAGGGCCCTGTTTGTTTTTTTTTTTTAGATGACCACTATTTATTTCCTCTTCCCTACATTTTTTGGCTAACAGGGAATGTTAAAGCTTATAACTGATCTTGCATAAGTAAATTACTCTATACCCTACTTTGATGATAAGCCGAGACCAACAATTACCATCTCCTAACAATGAGCACCTCCTCACAGGCAAGCTGTGCTGTGCTGCTGCTGAGCAGCCCTTCAGGGGAGAGCTGGGGAGCCCTGGGCATCGGCACCTTGGAAAGCAGTTCTGGGGGCATGAGACTGACTCACTGAATCCTCACCAGAACTCTGTAAGGCAAGTAGTACCATTTCCACTTTGCCGGAAGCAGGAAACCAAAACTCAGACAGCGTAAGTCACCTGCCCGTTTCCCCTAATTATTAAGTGATGTAACTTGCATTTTTCAGGTCTGACTTCAAGACTTTATTTCCACTTTGTCATTTCAATTCTTTTTCTGTAAAATGAGGGGGATTAAACTATGATCTAGTTCCTTCTGGCTGCTTCATTCTATGATTTAGAATTTTCCTCTTCTAAATGTACAGTGACTTTTTTTTTGAAGTCCATACATTCCACATACAGAGCCACATAAATAGCGTTACTTTTTTAAACTATCAAATACCAACTCAGAGCATTTAGTAACAACAGAAATTTTTCCACCTGCACTTGGTTTTAAGCCTATATTCTTCAGCAAGTCTGTCATTCCTTTCCCCTGCCCCCCTCGCCCAACCCAAGTTGCTAAGAATGAACTCAAGGAACTTTTTGCATCTAGGTTAGTTGACAGCCTCTTATGAAACAATGTGGCTATAAGTGAAGTTGCCAGATTTAGCAAATAAAAATACAAGACAGCAGTTAAATTTGAATTTTGGATAAAAAACAAATAATTCCTCTGTGTGTGTTTACCCCATGCAATATGTGAAACATCGTCATACTGGAAAATTATTCTTCATCTGTCTGGAATTCAAATTCAACTGAGCATCCTGTATTTTATCTGCAACCTGCCATTAAAAGCTTCCTCAGAGGTCATCCTTAGGCTCTGCATTGTCAGAAAAGGAGCTAAGGGGAATTAGAAACTGAACAATGTGTGAGATAGGAATTGATGACGAAGGAAAGCCCCTTCCCTCCTCTGTGAGCTGCCACTGCCGCTTCCTTCTGCACGTTGCACTGTGTTCAGGGAGACGTGTTAACTACAGCTCCAACATCACTTTACAAATCATTACTCGCTTCCTGTCCATTAACATTGTCAAACAGCAAGCGACATTTGTAAGCTATTATTCTTAAGTCAAACCCCTGCTTAGGGGTGCATCCTAGGAACAGTAGTTCACCAAGTATGTTCATACACTTCCACATAGGATTGCTCTTCCTAAGTCAAATTCTAAATCCTTTCTCCACTGTTACCACCTTTTAAAATTATTTGCCCATAAATACCCTAACTTATTTTTCTTCTTCACTACATGGTTATCAAATAACCAAAATTTCCCATTTTTTTAAAGATTTGATGGAATGATTGATTTGGGAGAGAGAGAGAGAGAGAGAACACTCATGCACAAGCAGGAGGAGGGGCAGAGGCAGAGGGAGAGGGAGCGGACTCCTCGCTGAGTGCGGAGCCTGCCACAGGGCTCACTCCCAGAACCCTGAGATCATGATCTGAGCCAAAGGCAGACGCCTAACTGACTGAGCCACCAAGCACCCCCAAAATTTCCAAATTTTACCATTTGCCCATCATCAACGGAACAAAGGCATTAAAACACCTACACCATTAGACAATACATAAAGATAATTCAAACCATGAAATTCCTTCATGAGAACTTCGCTACATGCTGAGGTTACAAAAATGAAAAAAAAAAAAACACCTGCTATGGACTAATTGCACCCCATTGCCCCCCAGAAAAATTCGTATGTTGAAGCTCTAACCCCCCATGTGAGAGTACTTGGCCTTTGAGAGACAATTAGGTTTAGGGAGGTCATGAGAGTGGGCCCTCCGGATAAGTGAGGTGCCCTTACAAGAAGAGACACCAGAGAGCTTGCTCTAACTCTCCATCTCCCTCTGCCATGTTCGGAGAGGTGGCCATCTACAAGCCAGCAAGAGTTCTCATTAGAACCCAACCCTGCTGGCACCCTGAACCCAGACTCCAGCTTCCAGAACTGAGAAAACAGACTTCTGTTGTTTAAGCCACCCGGTCTATGGTATCTTGTTATGGCAGCCGGAGCTAATACAATACCCTTCTGTGAACCCATTTAAAATATTCAGGAAATTTTAAACGATTTAAAAAGTATTCATCAGTACTCTTGAAACACTGAAATACCTGCTACCCATTCAATGCATAATTATTCTGTTCTTGGAATTTCCTTCCCTTCCCAGAAAAGTAGATCCTGGAAACAATCTTAGCAGCTTCTTTCTGTCCCTGACAGCTTGGCTATGACCAACTGGACCAGGGCACCCTCCCGATGCAAGCGGCATCAATTGCATCTCTGTGCCTGGGAATCTGGGATTCAGGCGAGAAACAGCAACTCAGACTGTGAGTGTGGCTGGAGCTATGACATGGAAACTGGATTGGTGCTGTTTGTGCCTTGAAAACATAAAAAAAAAAAAAAAAAAGCCAGTCTGTAGAGAAAAGAAGAAAGCAGACAGAGAATGAAGAGAGAGTAGCTGAGTTTTCACTCACCCATTTATTCAAAATGCATTCGTTAAGTGCCTACTATGTGTCAAACACAGTTCTAGACTCTAGGAACAGAAGAGTGAAGAGACAACTCCTCAGTCCAAGGTTAACAATAAATAAATACATTTAACAAATGGCAAAATGAAAGAATATGGTATGCCGGATGAGTGTTAAAAATAAATATAAAAAAAAGGAATGGAAATAGGATGTTTCGGAAAAGACCTGAAAACGCGAAGCTGGGAACATCTTAAAGGGATAGGTTTTGGCACTTTGGACATATTCTGAATTCACATGATGGCAGAAGCGGACTTCACCACCTAAGGTCTACAGCACATCAGCACACACCATCGCCTGGGCAGGTGCTCAGCAAAAGCCCCCTGTGTGTCTACTGTGTGAAGTCAGGACGGAGATGGATGGAGTGGATGTAGAGCAGTGTCCCAGAGGTGCTGATACCAGAACAAGAAAGGGCAGAGCACAGGGTCTCAGATGGCAGGAGGAAGGGCTTCTGTGTATGCAGTACTGTGGCCTGGGACATAGAGCTCCGACGCGGATCATACAGAACGCCCACGGCCCCTCCACGCCTCAGGCCAGAGCGATGTAAGGCATGAGAAAAGGGGCTGCCACCACTCAAGCCCACCCCTCAGAAAACAGATAGTCTGGGGAAATGACCATCTCCAGTTACAAGATGCAAATGTGGCCTAGAACCCAGGTCAAGAAAACTACTATGTTTAAAAACTCTGTATGGGACACCTGGGTGGCTCAGTCGGTTAAGCATCTGCCTTCAGCTCAAGTCATGATCCCAGGGTCCTCAAATCCAGTCCCATGTCAGGCTCCCTACTCAGTGGGGAGCCTGCTTCTCCCTCTCCCTCTGCCTGCTGCTCTGCCTACTTGTGCTCTCTCTGTCTCTCTCTCTCTGTCAAATAAATAAATAAAACCTTTAAAAAAACATAAAGACTTTGTATGAATAGAGAAAGGTTTGCACTTCCTGATGACCTAAAGATAAAATATATGTTATGCTCTTGTTTTATTTAAATTAAAATGTATTAAAAGAAAGGCTGTCTATATTTGTGGAACATCAGACTATATCCCCATGTAAAATATACGTTTTGATGATGCCATGAAGTCAAAATAATTTGCATAAGCAGCAAGTGACATTTCCTTTGGATGAAAAACTAAGGCACGACAAACTTGTCTTCACAGGTTAACAAGCAAATTACTCTCACGGCAAGATAACTGAGACCAAAGACAAAGAAAAGATAGTACAGTACAGGAAAACAAATAATGAGAAAGAGCAAATCATTTAAGGCGGGGTGGGGGGGGCCTGAAATTGCAGCTTCAGAGCAGCGGCAGGCAAGCCCAACCGCCAGGTCATGACTAGAAATGCTGAATATTGGACAGTTGTCTTTTCGCTGGGAGCCTGCCGGTCTTCAGGCACTACCACAAACAAGCGATCTGTCTGAATTATTATGCAGCATGCAGTATTTTGAATCACTTCAGGCTTCATTAGGTTACAGTATCACATAAGTCATAGTATACTGTGCTTGGGAGAAGTGGCACATATTTATTCTTTTCCAGGAGTTAAAATATGTTTTTTTTTCTGCTTCTTTTAAATCTGTTAATACCAAAGGTCAGAAGACTTACTTCATCCAACACATAAAAATAAATCTTGGGCGTAACTATCATTATATCACAGCAAGGTCAATATGAACCAATGATACAATCCTTCAAATCATGATCAAATCTCACCAAACCATCTCAGGCTTAGGATTGAGTGGGGGGGGTGGTTGGGGGCACAGAATAGTTGCACATTATTTGAATGAAGGAAAGCACATTATTCAAATGAAGGAAAACCAAGACTGGAGATGGCAGAATTTGGGGAAAGGCAGAGGAGACCACCATCACAGCTAGGGCATGGCTCCAACATGGTGCTGCCAATGCCGCCCACCCCACCTCATCTCAGCTTTCCCTGAGCTCTAGTCACAGTGACCCTCTTGAAGGTCCCATCACGCTGGAATATTTCCAGATTTTTCTCCCATCCATGCAGTTGATCTTTCTGCTCTTTCTTCCTTAAGTGTCCTGCCTTATACACCCACTATCTTTCAAGTTGCAGCTCAATCAACATCCCCTTAAAATAACTGCCTCCCTCCCCTGGAATGTAGAATTGGCCACTCCCTCCTTTGCCTCTCCTTTCTCCACTGTGTCAATACACAGTCCTAATAAAACACCAGGTATATTTAATTAAACTTAGATGTCAAGCCTCTTCCTGTCAGATTTAAGGCTCGTTGAGGACAAGAATGGTATCATTTTCATTATTATTTACTGGGGTCTATCAACTAAAAACCAAGTAATTCCATTATATTTAGATTTAATTCTTATGACATCAATTAGTGTCTTTTCAATAATCCTCTAATCAACAGAGAATTCAAGCTACAACAGATGATGCCTTTTTTCCAAGCCTACAGACTGAGCTTTAACTTCCAAACATGGTCCCAAGCACAACATGTTTGGAAAGATGCTACTAACAAGCCAGACTCCAAATAACATGAGATCACCTTGGACCACTTACGTTTGCATCAGATATTACAGTTTTTAAAACTATCATATAAAATGCCTTGTTTAATCCTTACAGTAAACCTGTTAGAGATAAAGGAAATGAAAATTGGAAAAATTCATCAAGGTCTCTAAGTTAGTAATAACGGCATCTCTGAGACGCAAATCCTTGTCTTTTTTTTTTATAATGTTCAGTTAACCACTGTATAGTACATCATTAGTTTCTGATGTAGTGTTCAGTGACTCATTAGTTACATATAACACCCAGTGCACATCACAACACATGTCCTCCTTAATACCCATCACCCTGCTATCCCCCCCCCACCCCCCTCCCTCTGAAACCCTCAGTTTGTTTCCCTGGGTCCACAGTCTCTCATGGTTTGTCTCCCTCTCTGATTTCTCCCCCCTTCAGATTTTCTTCCCTTCCCCTATGGCCCCCCGTGCTACTGATTATGTTCCACGTATGAGTGAAACCATATGATAATTTGTATGGAACCAGAAAAGACCCCGAGTCACCAAGGGAATGATGAAAAAGAAAAACAAAGCTAGGGGCATCACGTTGCCTGACTTCAAGTTATATTACAAAGCTGTGATCACCAAGACAGCATGGTATTGGCACAAAAACAGACACATAGACCAATGGAACAGAACAGAGACTCCAGAAATGGACCCTCAACTCTCTGGTCAACTAATCTTTGACAAATCAGGAAAAAATATTCAATGAAAAAAAAACAGTCTTTTCAATACGTGGTACTGGGAAAATGGGACAGCTACATATAGAAGAATGAAACTGGATCATTCCCTTACACCACACACAAAGATAAACTCAAAATGGATGAAAGACCTCAATGTGAGACAGGAATCCATCAAAATCCTAGAGGAAAACATAGGCAGTAACCTCTTCGACATCGGCCACAGCAATTTCTTTCAAGACACCTCTCCAACAAGGGAAACAAAAAGCAAAAGTGAACTTTTGGGACTTCATCAAAATCCTTGTCTTCTGAATCCAAATTCAAACCTCACATTCAAGCACCAGGAAGTCCTATTTCACTTTCTCTGAAACATTAATCCCTTCTCTACACTCCTACTGCCATCCAACTACGTTGGTGCTGACTTTCAAATCCTCAGGCCTGGATCATGACATTTGTCTCCATGCATCAAAATTCACTCAACTCCATCCATTTTCTTAATGCTAATGCCAAACTAAGACGCCCAAACACTGAACTCATCATACCCGTAACAATACAAAATGTTTTAGCAGCATCCTATTGCTCTGAGAATACTCTCCAGAGGAAAGCAGTATTTGGAAATGATATGGAGAGAAACAGGCACTCCCATACATTTCCAGTGGTACTGGTATGACCTTTCTGAGGAGATACGTGGAAATATCCATCAACATTCAAAGTATGCATACCCTATTCCTTAGCGAGTTTACTTTAAAAATTTATCTTGTTTGAAGCTTCCTTAAGAATACAAATACAGGGACATCTGGGCGGCTCAGTCAGTTAAGTGTCTAATACTTGATTTCAGCTCAGGTCATGATCTCAGGTTTATGAGATCGAGCCCCACATTGGGCTCCACACTGAGCATGGAGCCTACTTAAGATTCTCCTGCTGCCCCTCCCCATCCCACTTGCATGCATTCATTCTCCCTTTCTCTCTCTCTAAAAAAAAAGAATACAAATATGTATTAAATATATATATATTTATAATATATATATATATATATTAATTCAAGACTGCTGCAGCATTGTTAATAGTTGAAAACTGAACACCTTAAATGTCCATCAACAGTGGATTCAATATTTAAATAAGGTCTTATCTACACAATGGAATAAATGTAGTTACTTAACAGACTTATAAGATCTCTATGCATCTCCATGACAACAGGTATATTATGACCCATCCTATTGTGTTAAAAATATATGTAAGGGGGCACCTGGGTGGCCCAGTCATTAAGCGTCTGCCTTCGGCTCAGGGCATGATCCCAGGGTCCTGGGATCAAGCCCCGCATCGGGCTCCCTGCTCCGCTGGGAGCCTGCTTCTTCCTCTCCCACTGCCCCTGCTTGTGTTCCTTCTCTCGCTGGCTGTCTCTCTCTCTCTGTCAAATAAAATAATATATATATATATATATATATATGATAGATATTTATATATCTATCTATATATATGTATGTATGTATGTGTATCTGAATAGGATAAGGGGTGTATACACACACACACACACACACACACACATATATATGTGAATTAAACTAAAACTCAATAACAGAAAGAAAACTAGAAAAACCCCAAAGTTTTAGAAAATAAATAACATACTTCTAAATAACATACTTCTAAATAAATAACGTACTTCTAAAATAAGTAACACACTTCTAAACCCATGCATCAAAGAGAATACCTCAAGAGAAATACAAATATTTTTAACTGAATGAAAATAAAAATGCAACAAATCAAAATGTGTAGTGTGCAGCTAGAGACTAGAAAGAATTTTACAGCCATCAAATACATATGTTAAAAAAAAAAAAAAAGTCCTCAAATCAGTAATCTTATCCCTTAAGAAACTAGAGAAAGAAAAGCAAATTAAGGGGTACCTGGGTGGCTCAGTCAGTTAAGTGTCTCCCTTTCAATCGGGTCATGATTCCAGGGTCTTGAGATGGAGTCCCATATCCGTCTCCGTCTGCTTCTCCCTCTGCCTACCCCTCCCTCTGCTTGTGTGCTCACTCCCTCTCCCCGCCCCCCCACAAATAAATAAATAAAATCTAAATAAAAAAAAAACAAAGAAAAGAAAATAATTCCAAGGAAAGCAGAAGGAAGGAAATAATACAGAAACAAGTAGAAATCAATTAAATTGAAAACAGAAAAACGATATAAAAAAATCAATAAAACCAAAGTTTGTCCTTTGAAAAGAATAATAAAACTGAGAAACTTCTGGGCAAACTGACAAGGAAAAACCAGAGAAAACCAAATGATCAAATTAGGAATGAAAGAAGGGCATCACTACAGACCTTGACCTATTCAAAGGTTAATGAGGGAATATTACAAAAAAATTTTATACTCATATATTCAACGATTTAGGTGGAAAGTCAAAAACTACCAAAATTACTCCAGAAGAAATAGATAATCTCAACATATATACATGAAATTTAATTCATAGTTTAACACTTTTCTATACAGAAATTTCCAAGTCCAGATGATTCCACTGGTGGATTATACCAAATATTTAAGGAAAAAAATAAGAAAAATTCTGCATAAAGTTTCCAGACAAAATAAAGACTTCCCAACTCAGTTTTTGAAGTCAGTATTACTCTAATACCAAAACCAGACCAAAGCATTAAAAATATTACCAAATCAAAACCAGCAATATATAAAAAAGACAATAAATAGCAACCAAGCAAGTTCATCCCAGAAATGCAAGGCATCATCAACATTCAAAAAGTAATCCGTGTAATTCATATTAGTAAAGAAGAAAACGCATATGATCATCTCAATTGATACAGAAAAAGCATTTGACAAAATTCAATATCCATCCATTATAAAAACTCTCAGCAAACCAGGAAGAGAAGAGAATTTCCTAAACTTGATAAAGGGAATCTTTATCAAAAATCTACAGCTAGGGGCGCCTGGGTGGCGCAGTCGTTAAGCCTCTGCCTTCGGCTCAGGGTGTGATCCCGGCGTTATGGGATCGAGCCCCACATCAGGCTCCTCCGCTAGGAGCCTGCTTCTTCCTCTCCCACTCCCCCTGCTTGTGTTCCCTCTCTCGCTGGCTGTCTCTCTCTGTCAAATAAATAAATAAAATCTTTAAAAAATAAAATCTACAGCTAATGGCAAAAGACTGAATGTTTCCCACCCCCACAAGATAGGGAAAAGGCAAGGTGTCCTTTCTCACAACTCCTATTGAATCTAATAGTATAAGTTCAAGCCAATGTAAAAAGGAAAGGAAAAGACAGAAAAAGGCATTCAGATGATAAAGGAAGAAATAAAACTGTTTCTATTAGCAGACAACATGGCTGTCAATAAAGAAAATTCCAAATAATCTACAAGACCTTCTAGAATGAATGAGAATTTATCTAAGTCACAAAACACAAGGTCAATATAGAAAAATAAATTGCATTTCTATATAATAGCAATGAATAATTAGAATACAAATTTATTTTTTAAAGTGTTATATACAATAACACCAAAAAACGAAAATGAAAGAAATGAAATACTAAGATACAATTCTAACAAAATATATACAGGATCTGTATGATGAATACTACAAAATACTGATAAAATAAGCCAAGAAGACCTAAAAAATGGAGAGACATATCTGTTCATGGACTGGAAGAATCAGTATAACATTGTAATGAAATCTTATATAATACTGTAATATTGTACAATATTGTAACTGTATTATAAGTGTGCTATCCTATATGGCAAGTGTGTTGTAATTTTATTATAATTACATAATACTGTAATATGACACAATATTGTATCATAATTTTGGACAATATTGTGAAGACTCAAAATTGATCTATAGATTCATTACATCCTCAATTAAAATCCAAGCAAGCTGGGTTTGTTTGTTTGTTTGTTTGTTTGTTTGTTTGTTTGTTTGTTGGGGGGAGGAAGGGGACACAGAAATTGTCATACTGATTTTTAAATGTGTTATGGAACGACAAAGGGACCAGAATGGTCAAACAATTTTGAGAAAGAGCAAAGTTGAGAACTCACACTACCCAATTTTTAGGACTTAGTGTAAAGTGACAGTGAGAAAGACCACGTGGTATCACTGAAAAGATAGACACAGTGGTGGACAGAAGTCCAGAAACAGACCCATACAGATATAGTCAACTGAATTTTTAGAAAAGTGCTAAGGGGATTCCACAGTTCTGAAAAAAATTGGGCTTCCTTATGAAAAATAAATAAACCTTGATCTATACCTATACGCAGATGTTTATAGCAGCTTTATTCACAATTATCAAAAAGAGATGTTCTTCAACTGGTGAACGTATAAGCAAATTGTGTTACCTCTATACAGTGGATGCTATTCATCAATAAAGTGAGGCAAACTTGATTCATGCAAAAAAATGAATGAATTTTAAATGCATTTTACTAAGAAAAAGTATAGGAACTAAAAACAAATCAATAGTTGACAGAGTGAGATGTAGGGAGGGATTCACTGCCAAGAGGCAAAATGAGAGATAAGGAAAATAAGAATGTTCTGTATCATAACTGTAGTGGTGGAAACATGACTCTGAATTTGTGAAAAACCACAGAACTGTATGACACAGTGATTTTTTTTAATTGTATGTAAATTAGAAAATAATCAACCAGGAAATGGGAGAAATCCAAAATGGAATACAAACTATAACAAGTGAACCTCACCAGTAATAAGACCTGATAGATTCACTGAGAAGGACACATCACATTTTGGTATTCTTACCAAAGATGCATAACCTTAATATAATTAAGGGTAACACCAGATAAACCCAAATTGAGATATATTTTACGTAATAACTAATCAGTACTTTTCAGAAGTAAAGTGAAACACAAAGACTGAGAAGATGTTATAGGTTGTAGGAGATAAGGAGGAACGACAACTAAATGCAATGGAGAGCCTACCTTGGATCCCGGAACAGACAAAAGTGGAAAATTTAAATAAAATCTGTAGTTTAGTTAATAGTATCGTCCTAAGTGCAATTTTCTAGTTTTGATAATCTCACTCTACTTACATAAGATGATATTAGAGGAATCTGCATGAAAGATGTACATAATATACTCTATACTATTTTTTCAACCTTTTTGTAAGACTAAAATTATTTTAAAATAAAAAGTGAAAAAAGACCCATTTAGAATCTGCACTTAGTTTTACCTTATTAGTCCCTAGATTTCAGAACCAGCACAACTGGCACAGTGATACACTGACCTGAGGAAAACCTGTTTGATTTGGTAATCAAGTTCTTCTATATTTTTTTCCTGAAAAATAAGGGGAATATTTCCATCTCAAGTGAATTGGTACAATGGCCAAATTCAGAGAAAATGATACAGATTCTCCCCCAGAAACCTCCAGCACCTCCGAAGAGTAGACAAAACTTTGGGAACTCTTTCAAGAGTGTCCTAAAATCAGACGTTTCTAATGGTAGAAATGCTTTGGATGGAGATTTTTTGGGTTTCTTCTCAAAGGGCTTTTTGCTTATTACATTGGGGAATCAAGGGCAAGCCTCTTTTTGGAGAAGTCACCCTGTACTCTTACGATGCAGCTTTCCGCAACATCCTTGTTGAGATTTTATGATCTTGATAAACGCATGGAAATCTCAATACATTTGATAAAGGTCCTTAAGAGACAATATAATGAAATTATTAACATATTACAATCAGAGTCTATCTTGTCCTTGTGGGCACATAAGAGTACTATTGCAAATATTTTGGTATCCTGGGGATCTTCAGTTAAATCCTCAGAATATTACATAATTCCCAGGATTCAATTTCCTGTGAATGTTCAAGATCACCTAATAGCAAAGATGTGAACTGCTATGACAGTCAATAAAAATTATGCTAATGACCCTGTGGTCACTCTCTCTGGGTGGTCTTTATTCTAGTAGGATCTTTAACTCTCTTCAACATTGAAATCAGTCTCTCAGTCTTTTCTTAAACATCTCAATCAGTCTCTCAAACATTTAAAAACAATTTAAATCAGTAGTTGAACAAAATCTGCTTCAGAATTGGCATCTCCGAGCTGATCTGCAGATACTGGGGGGTACGCTCTTCGGGTATTGGCTTGTCTGTTATACTATGTTATGTAATGTATGAAATGACCAGTATTTCTCCTAACTTACTCCTTCAATTACTCTCCCAGGTATCTGGGTCACTAACCAAAACTTTCTCTGACTCTTCAAAATGTTATCCAGGTTCCCCCTACGCCAGCTATCTGAAAGTGGAGCGTTCCTACAAAACCATTTTTTGTGAGCTAAAAGAAGTCTAGGGAGCATTAAGTGTAACTTCTGGGGAAGGAGCTTGGTGAGGCTACTACCACTGCTCAGGGTGGGTACCGCCCCTACAAGGTCTCCCTGCAAAACAGACACTGAACGCAATTTTCTGCTTTTCATCTTTTTTTTTTTGTAGAAGTAAAAATCCTCTCTGGGTTCTTTTTGGTAACCAAAAACGAATACTAATGTAGGTCTTTCATGAAAATGGAGTGGTCTAATATGAACTTTTGAAAAGTGGGGGATACCTGTATTTGGTTTAGTGAAGAGAGATCATTGAAAACTACCAATTTCAAGTTCAGATTATAATTATTGGGCAAAGCAGCATTTTTTTAAATCTCCAAAATTAGAACTGCCTATCTCTTATAAGTAGCAGCATTCCCAAAAGTTTCTTTTTTTTTTAATTAACATATAATGTATTATTTGTTTCAGGGGTACAGGTCTGGGATTCATCAGTCTTACACAGTACACAGCACTCACCACAATGCATATCCTTCCCAATGTCCATTACCCAGCCACCCCATCCCTTCCACACCCTTCCACTCCAGCAACCCTCAGTTTGTGTCCTGAGATTAAGAGTCTCTTATGGTTTGTCTCCCTCTCTGGTTTCTTCTTGTTTCATTTTTCCTCTCTTCCCCTATGATCCTCTGCCTTGTTTCTCAAATTCCACATATCAGTGAGATCATATGATGTTTGTCTTTCTCTGATTGACTTATTTCACTTAGCATAATACCCTCTAGTTCCATCCACCCCAAAAGGTTCTTAACAGTGATGATGAGAAAGGCACAGTGAGAGGTGAGGCTGGTGATACTTATCATTTCAATGATATCACAAATGTTTTAATGCCTTGGCTTTCACAGGACTGCATCAGGGAGCACCACCAAGTACCTCTTTTTAGTGACTCCTATTTCATCTCCTTTGGAAAGAAAGGATGTCTACGTAGGAATCTAGAAAGCAGGAGAGTGCACCCTTCAACAGCTCAGCTGGTAGAGCGGATGATTGTAGACTGCATATGTGTAGAAAGTATGATAGACCTCAATCAAGTACACACAAAGCAAATATTTTTTTTTAAAGAGAGAGAGACAGCCAGCGAGAGAGGGAACACAAGCAGGGGCAGTGAGAGAAGAAGAAGCAGGCTCCCAGCACTGCAGGGAGCCCGCCCCTATGCAGGGCTCAATCCCAGGACTCTGGGATGATGCCCTGAGCCAAAGGCAGACACATAACGACTGAGCCACCCAGGCGCCCCTCATAAACCAAATATTTTTAAGCACAGAGTCCCAAAAGTTTCAGAGTGGAGATTTTATTCAATTGTTGGTTAAAAATGCAATGAAAAATGTATGCTTTCTATTTCTTGAGCTTTCATTTGATCAGTAACCCATCCTTAATGCCAGAATACATACAGTGATAGAAAAAGGTAGACTCTGAAGAATGAACAAAATAACTGCACTTTTTTAGGCAAAAAATACATCAAGGATAATCCCATCTTAAAAACTTCAAGTCTACCCTGGCAGCAACTCAGAACAATATACTAGCAGGATCACTGTTCTCAGCTTGCATAGCAACAATTCAACGGACAATAAGAGTGTTAGAGAAAGCAATAATTGTCCACTGTTTGTCACAGCAGGTTGTATCCTAGGCAGTCAGGTCTCCTGGTATATTTACTTAAATTCAAACCCAGAAGTTAACACAGCAAGGGGAGAATACATTTGGCTTTGCAGAAGTAGATTAGGACTGGCATTTACTACACATGTTCAGAAAACAAGCTCCGATCATGTAATACTGAGCAAGACTTTACTATAAATTCAACTCAAATTGTACTCAATGCAAGAGTCCATTTTGTTTCATTTTCCACCTGCTCGTTTTTTGCCTAAGTGAGAGCCTCTGTTCCTTGGGCTGATGTTATATTCTCAGTGGCTTCATATCTCAAAATGGCTATCCCTGAACCTCTTAGTTTCAGTGAGCATCTTGAATTCTCGAATGATCTGTCTTCAACAAATGCAGAACGCATGCTAAAAAGAACTTTCCCTTCTAATGTTTAAATTCACATTTATTTGAAGGAGAAATTTACTCTCTATATATCTAATTGCTTACCCTTAAGTCACCAAAAGTAAAATTGGTGATGGTGATTTGACCATCTTTTTAAGCCACTGATACAGTTACAGAAAACTTTTAAAGGTATTTTTAATATAAGAAATTGTTTCTTTTTTGGGGGGCGCCTGGGTGGCACAGCAGTTGGGCGTCTGCCTTCGGCTCAGGGCGTGATCCCGGCGTTATGGGATCGAGCCCCACGTCAGGCTCCTCCGCTATGAGCCTGCTTCTTCCTCTCCCGCTCCCCCTGCCTGTGTTCCCTCTCTCACTGGCTGTCTCTATCTCTGTCAAATAAATAAATAAAATCTTTAAAAAAAAAAAATTGTTTCTTTTTTTTTTTTTTTTTTTTTTCCTGACAGTAGCTAATGTAGGACTTCAAATCTCAGCTCATAGAAATCTGCCCTGGGATTGAAAAAACCTCTTCACTTGGAGACAAGCATTTATTTAAGCCCATGAGGCAATTTCTTTCCTCCGTATTTTGTACTCAAATTCTAAAATGTTCTGCAGAAATACACTGGAAACAGCTACTCTATCAAGAGCAGCCTGATTCAGAAATATGCAGACCTACAATACTCCTTCAGTATGCATTTTAAATGTAGAAACATCTGACCCCTGAACCACTACCAGTTCCAGTCAGAATTCTGAGATAAACAATCCTAGTCCCTGGTCTTTAAAAAATAATTTTAGGTAAACTTAGTATTTAGGAAATGTGAGTGGATTCATGGAATTAACTCAAATGTACAAAGACAGCTAAAACATACTGACGGAGGGAGACACCTTAACTAGATGTCACACCTAACGTATCTAGGTCCCCCATTTCTGAGCCTTCACAAATTATCTACTATTTTACCAGAACTGGGATTTTCTGCCTTTAATATAATAGCAAAATAACAATTCAGCATGTTTCCAGAGTAAAAACAAGGATTGTGCGGATATTATATTTACAACCACGTCCTCCCTGTGTTATTCCTTTATCTCTTCCTCTGCTCTGGGTCTTTTATCAGTCAGTCAGCTAAGGTCAGACTCACCTCAATGGCTCAGCACACCAGTCTTGTTTCCATTACATTTGGAAGCAGAAAATCTGAATCTTTACAATGCTGACCTTATTGTTTTACAAGCTATTGATTATGGCTATCAAGTTCCAACAGTTCACTAGGGTCAGTCTCTGGAAAAGAAAAGGCAGAAAGAGAGGCCACATTCCTCTTCCTCTTCCAACTGCACTGACTTCTCCATTAGTTAGATTTGGGTGTAATTAGAATGAATCACTGCAAGACACGGCTGCTGTCTATTCTATACCGCCACTCTTGATTCACCTAGATTTTTGGCCATACATCAGAGTACACATCTGGTATGTAATGAGGAATGTACAGAGTGGAAAGGGGAGGTCAGCGAGAAGTGAATGGGTCCTCTATAGGAATGAATATAGAGTTACTGACACGCAAATAAATGGCATGTATCACAATCCACAACACTTAGGAAGTGTAAATCTCATATTTGACATACCCTTTGGCAAGAGATAGACTGTATGAATCTTTTTCACATCACTAGAGCAGTTTTATACAAGGATACCCTGTCCTGACATAACTCTCAACCTCAAAATGCTTTCCTTATCTATCAGGAATATATTTTTTCACTGTAATTGTTTTCAATGTATTATACCTTTAATACAGTAATCATTAAACCACAGCATTTTTGCTTCATATATGATCTTCTCCATGGACAGCTTTCTTTCTAATCATACAATTCCTTTAATAATACTATTATTTACTGAATGCTTACAATGTTCTAGGCATGGTGCTAGGTAATTGACATAATTACCTCATTTAAGTCTTAACAATCCTATGAGGTAGAATTATATTATCTCATTCATAGATGAGATGGCTGAGGCAAAATGAGATTAAATACTTAGCTCAGAGCCACATGAACACTGAGTGCTAGAAGCCAGGGTTCTAACCCAGGAAATACATCTCTAAGCCTGAGTTTAACCACTGTACCATATTGCCCTCTTTTCATTAAATGAACACATATGCGAATGAACTAACCAACTATCCACCCACCAACTCTGTGATGTGCCAGGAATACAAAGGTGAATCTGTCATTGTTCCTTAAATTGTCCCTTAAATTTATTGCAGAAAAATAGCATGTGCCAAATAGTTTCATTACAAGGGCATAATTATAATAAAACAGTTAATATTTATTGCTCATTATGTGCCAGACACTAATTGAAATGCTTTACCTACCTTATCTAATACAAACCTGACAACTCACCAAGATAGGCACTATTGTTATCCCCACTTTATAGATAAGAAAAACAAAACAGAGGAAAATACAGTTGTTTGGTCAAGGACAGCCAGCGATAAATGGAATGAATGTGAGGTACAAAGTAAACTGAAAAGTGCCATACGACATATGGATAGTGGGCTAGTTTTCCTAGAAACAGATGAGAAAAATCAGGGGGAACTTCATGGCAGTTCAGCATTTGATCTAGACCTTGAAGTCTTCTTTTTTTAAAAGGTTTATTTATTTATTTACTTATTTACTTATTTGAGAGATAGAGTGAGTGTAAGTGGGGGGAGGGGCAGGGGAGAGAATCTTCAAGCAGACTGCCCACTGACCACGGAGCCCAATGCATGAAGCCCCACACTCGGCTCAATTCCATGACCCATGAGATCATGACCTGAGCCAAAACCAAGAGTCAGACACTCAACCAACTGAGCCACCCAGGCACCCATCATCTAGACCTTGAATTCTAAGAGGAGGTAAGAGGGTGAGCTAAGAGACAGATATAGAAAAATACAGGGCGGATACTAAGAAAAGCAAATACTCCAGAGGAAACTATAACTGAGAGCAGTAATAAATAAAGGCCATGCTATGTAGATTTTGATACTCATGGATCTTTATATAAATGTTATTAAATGATATAATGGTCAACAGGCTATAGAAGTTAACTTGTAATTCACCTGTGAAAACTGAGGCAAACATGCCCTTAAAAAACTGTTACACACACTTCCACATTAGACCTGGATTCTAGTGTATATTATAATGACATGACACTCTAGTGTCTTCCGGTTACTGCCTCTGTCACTGGTATGATCTCAGGACAGATTCTCTTACCTCAGTGTTTATCAAGCATTACATCAGTCAAGGTCCCAATGAAACAAACAGCACAGTCATAATGGGATGATTTGAGTAGGGTTTGTTTTCATAGAAACTACATAAACTTGTGGGTGGAATATAGAGTAAGCACTAGGGATAACGCAGGAACCTGGGACCAGCGGTAATGGAGTCTTTCCTCCCCTCAGCTTATAGGCATGAGGAGAGGGAAAAGTAAAGACCCAAATGACAGAATCAGTAGAGAAGGTGACCCTGAAGGCAGCAATAACCTTCAGTGGAAGGAAATAGCCAGTTTGAGAAAACCTTGAAGCGAGCCAAAAGAATAAATGTCTTATTTTCCTTTAAATCTTGGTGTGGGTGGATGGGATTTCCCACTGGCTGAACCCAACAGGAAGACAGAGGGCATGGGCACCATGGAGCTAGTCCATAGAAGTCAGCAGGATGAAGGAGGGTGACAGGGGCACCTGGTGGGGCAAAAGGAAGATATCTAGTACATGTCCATAAAAATGTGCTTCGCACATATATAAGGACTGCTAAGTTTTCAGGAATAGTGGTTTGAATAATTATTAAAGTATGAAGAGATGCTCCTGATTTATATTGAATCTTTTAGATCATTACATAGGATCTCTTGAACTTAATGAATACCTTAACAAATGACTTCTTATACTTTCATAGTAAATATACACTTCAGGCACTAAGATATTCAAATAATAATGTTGTAACTCTTGATTCAGACAAAAGAAACTCCAAGAAAAATAATTTGATATTTATTTTAATGGCTGAAGGATTTTTGAAATAGGTATAAAATTTTGCATGAAAACATCCATTTAGGTCAGTGGTTTGTAAACATGGTTACACCTTGAAATTACCTGGAAAGATCTGAGAAAACTGATGCCTGGTACCCAACCCAAAGATTCTGTTTTATCTGGCCTGGGTTCCAGCCTGGGCAACAGAAGTTCTAGGTATTCCCCAGCAGAGTCTAATCTGCGATCAAGGGTGAGCACCTTTGCTTTCTTCTAAGATCTTACTATTCCTGTCAACTCAATATGACATTTAGTCCTCTTCAAAATCAATCATAAGTCAATTAACTATAAGCTTAACTGAATCACGGAGTAAACTGAAATTGGTACATGAACGCTGCCACCTTCCCTTTAGTCTCACTCCATGCCAACCTCACCTGCATCAAACAATTATGTTTTACATGGAGAACCTACATTTTATCCTGAAGTTGCTAAGGAGACAGGTGGGTTTTTTTGGACAGAGAGAGAAAGATGCAGAGGGAGAGGGAGAAGCAGACTCCCCGCTGAGCAGGGAGCCTGATGCGGCACTCGATCCCAGGACTCTGGGATAAGGACCTGAATGGAAGGCAGTCACTTAACTGATTGAGCCACTCAGGTGCCCCAGGAGACAGGTTATTAAGGCATTAATATAATTATACTTTGGTCATGATACTTTGGGCATAAGGAGGAATTACAAAAGTAAAAATACTAAAGGAGGCTGCCAGATGTAAAGAAAAGGGCATGGGCTTTGGTATCTGAAAACCCTAGGTACTAATTCTGATACTATCTCTTACTACCTCACTAATCAAAGTGTGGCCCATGGACTAGCAAGCAGCATTAGCATTACCTGGGATCTTACTAGAAATGCAAAATCTGAATTCAAAGGGAGACATGCATCCCTGTGTTTATACCAGCATTATTTACAATAGCTAAGCTATGGAAGCAGCCCAAGTGTTCATCCATAGATGAATGGATAAATATATATAAATAGAAATATAAATATATATGTGTGTATCACATTATGACATCCTCTTTATCCATCTATACACACACACACACACACACACACACACACTGGAATATTGTTCAGCCATAAAAAGAATGAAATTTTGCCATTTGCAATAACATAGATGGATCTAGAGAGTATAACGCTAAGTGAAATAAGTCAGTCAGAGAAAGACAAATACCACATGATTTCACTCATCTGTGGAATTTAAGATACAAAGCAAACGAGCAAAGGAAAAAAAAGAGAGAGAAGCCAAGAAACATACTCTTAACTATAGAGAACAAACTGACGGTTCCCAGAGGGGAGGTGGGTGAGGGGATGGATTAAATAGGTGATAGGGATTAAGGAGTGCATTTGTCATCATAAGCACTGGATGATGTATGGAAGTGTTGAATCACTGTATTGTACGTTGAGACTAATGTAACAATGTACATTATCTACACTAGAATTAAAATAAAAATTTAATTTAAAAAAAGCAATGCAAATTCTAAAACCCTACCCCAGACCTACTGAATCAGAATCTACATTTTAATGAGACCTCTAAGTGATCTAGATGCACATGAGAATTTGAAAAGCACTGATGTGGGGCGACTGGGTGGCAGCAGTCCTTAAGCGTCTGCCTTCAGCTCAGGGCGTGATCCCAGCGTTCTGGGATCGAGCCCCACATCAGGCTCCTCCGCTAGGAGCCTGCTTCTTCCTCTCACACTCCCCCTGCTGTGTTCCGTCTCTCACTGGCTGTCTCTCTGTCAAATAAATAAATAAAAATAAAATCTTAAAAAAAAAAAAAAGCACTGATGTACTAGTGTTCCAGAGTAGAGTCGACACAGTCAGGACTTTTCAATTCTTAGCGATGATTTCACCTCACAATGTAAAAAGGCTGTTGGAGCACCAGCCATCATATCCATGTTCCTGCCAGCAGAAAGAAGTAGTATAGTGGCAGAAATGGAGGATAAAGATACACTCTCACTTTTAAAGACACTTTTTAGAAGTCACACATATTTGCCCACATCTTATTGGCCAGAACTTAATCACATGGTAACACCTAGCTGCCAGGAATACTTAAAAGTAGTCTTCATTCCAGTTATTCTTATAACATTTAATAGTCAGAAGGGTTTATTACTGATGAAGTACGAAAGAGTGAATATTAAGAAACAGCCAGCCCTTTCTGTAACATGGAGCCTTGGGCATATTACTTACCCTCTCTGAATCTCATATTCTTCTATGCAAAATATAAATAATACTCACATAGGTTATTTCAAAGATAAGATGAATGTAAACTGTCTCACACATAGTAGGGACTCAACAACAAGTAACAGCTTTTATTATGTTAGAAGGAGTGCTTCAGAAGCTCAGTCTTTACCTAGCATATAATGCTGGTTTAAAAAGTAACAAGTAAATGTTACTGAAAATATTAAAACGTATTCATAATTTTATCTTTTAAAAACAGCTATAAGCAGATCCTGTGGAAAGTTTTATTGACTACGTGGCATTTTTCCTTCACTGCAAAATGGCAGTCCTACCCCACATACTTTATCACTCCTAAATGAGGCTCTACATATGAGAAAAAGCAGCATAGCCTAAAAGTTAGCAGCTGGACTCTGAAGCCAGACAGTCTGAGTTGAATTTAACTCCATTACTTTATAGCTGTGCAATTTTTGTCATCACTTTTCGACGTCTGTAAAGCTAAAATAATAATACCCACCTCACAGGGTTATTATGAGGATTACTTGAGTTAATATGAGTAAAAACACTTAGAAAAGTGCCTAGCCCACAATAAGAATTATATAAGTGTTAGCTATTATTTTCAGCCATGCAACTTGGGATGAATTATGTGCTAGGAAAAGTCTTTTTCACCAACAGGACTTTTCTCTTAATAATGCATCTGTTTACAAACTAGGATTTAGTTAACATGCAAAGGTCACTCACATAGCTAATTCTTGGCTTTAGAAAGTATATGAAAAAAAATCAATGAATACACAATTAAAAAGAAAAGGAATTAAAGTTTTCATATTTACATTGCCATCTCTCTTAGGAGCCTTCTTGATAAATACTCACTGATACCGCAATCAATAAAGGGAAGGATTTGAAGATCGCACTGCTCTCGTGAAATAGGCAGCAAATGGAGAGAAAGTTCATTTAAATCCTCTAAGATATAAAAGAATAGTTAATTTCTGATCAAACATTTACTTGAATGAGGGTGATTCAAAAAATGCCTTGGTTATAACAAGTTGAAGCTTTTCCCTTTGACAGGGGACAAGTTCCTGCCCCATTTGCATGCATGTGGTTTATATTGTTCTTACCTAATGAGATAGAGAATACCTCCTAAACATTGACACATTAGAGGCATGCTTCACTCAGCATGAAGGTTTGAGACATCAAGGATACCTTGAGCATCCTCAGATTCCAACAACTTGTCAGACAAATTAGCACCTTCTCAACCAAGGGTAAAATTGAGTTTCACATTTCTCCCTGGTGCAGAGGGGGTGGAGAATGAAGAAGAAAATCACTCTGGTTTAATACTTCCCTTGCTAAGACAAATACAGAGAGCCTTATCATCTCTGTACGGCTCTCCCTGACCTCCTGATTTTTAATTCATTGGTTTTAAATGATCCTTGACAGTCGAGATCCTTTTGTCAACTCCGATGTGCTTACTGCAGAAGACAGACACTCTGGCCTTTATTAGTCAAGCCTATTTCTGTTTGTATGCACTTAACATGCTATCTTAAAGAAATTTAAATTGTGCTACTATGTGATGAAAAAATACATAATACATCATAAATGAGATCACACTTGAAATGTCATATATGGTCAATTTTTTTAAAAAATTTATAGGCATTTAAAAAATTCAGTTGCGGGGCGCCTGGGTGGCACAGCGGTTAAGCGTCTGCCTTCGGCTCAGGGTGTGATCCTGGCGTTATGGGATCGAGCCCCACATCAGGCTCATTTGCTATGAGCCTGCTTCTTCCTCTCGCACTCCCCCTGCTTGTGTTCCCTCTCTCACTGGCTGTCTCTATCTCTGTCAAATAAATAAATAAAATCTTTAAAAAAAAAAAAAAATTCAGTTGCGTCCAGTTAGTGAGCCGAGTTAACCACTTCGGGGAGTAAGAGGATCCCACTAAGGGCTTTAAAATTCCTCCATGGAAGCTTGAGAAAAATGCCTAGGTCATTTTATACAGAATATACCATGTTCATCCTTTTTTTCCTACAAATAACTTTTCATTTTGTAAACTAGAATGAAATATATGAAAAATGCTTTGAAAATTATTTTGGTCATTATTGTTATTAGAGTGAAGCCATATCCTTCTAGAGAGTAATCTTATAGGACCCCTAAGCTTCAAAAAAAACTTGAGAAAATTATCCAACACCCAAAAAAGAACCTCTTTGTGGCTAATCAAACCCGACACACCTAGCAATAGATGGACGTTGGAAAACAAAGCTTACATGAATGGGGAGGCCCTGACCAAGGAGGGAGGGTGTTCTTTGACAGGCTGACGGACCCGCTTGCTCTGGGGAAAGAAGGATGAGCTATTAGCCGCAGCCAGTACCTTTTCTTATGAAAGCACTTTTTTCAGTGGAGTTTAAAGCAGGTAGGAGAATGAACAAAATGCAGAAGAGGAAAGAAGATATGAGAGAAGAAGAATCAGAGAACTGGAAGAAACCTGAGAAATCATTGCCTCCAATCCTGTCTTTTTCAGAAAATAGGAATCTAGAGGCACGGAGTGGCATTCCTATAGTCACATGGTTACCTGACTCCCAGAACACTTTTTCTGCATTTTTCAGCAATGCTTCAGGAATCGGCAGTAATGGTGAGCATGGCAGTAGTTGCAGCAAAAGCACCATATAAACATCAGGGTGGAGGCTCGACCACAGATGCTGTGGCCCAGAAGACAGTCAGCAACAGAGGACCAGAACGTGTGACAGCTCTGCAGAGGGAGGTCCTCTGTGGGGAAGCAGGATGGAGAGACACTTAGCTCCCAGCAGCCTTGGGACCATCCGAGAGCCACTTGAAGGACATAGATCACTTAGAAGACAGATCCTCCATTGCCTGGGAAGCTGAATCAATCTCTGCTAACATTGTCACCATCTCCCTGCCCTCCCAACTGAGTCCCTTCACTGATTCAACCTATAAACCCAGGTGTTCTCCAGAAAATAAAATATGAGGAGAGATTACCCGAGAGATCTGATTCATCACACAGACACTGGAAACAATTAGCTTTATTATACCCTTAAAAAGGAATTTTAAACATGGGGTAGAAAGATTATAACATTCTTTTTACTCGTGATTCAGATGAAACTAACATTTGCTGGATGTCTATTTTGTGTCAGGAATTGTGCTAAGGGTTTTCATCTAGAATATGTTATTTCCTCTTCATACTATCACTGCAAGTCAGAGTCTTATTACGACCTAGCTGAGGAAACTGAGATTCAGAGATGTCTGCGAAATACATCCAAAGTCACACTGAGCTGAGTTACTAACCTGGGACTTTTCCCCCATGTCTTCTGACCTTCAGTTCCAAGCTTCTCCACAATGTCATACTAACACGGAGGCACAGGGAGCAACAAAAGTATATTAGCTATGGAGGAAGATAGTCCTGGACCCAAATCTCAGTTTGAAACTCACTAACCATGAGATCATGAATGAGTGACTTAACCTTTCTATGCTTCTTTATCTTCTTTAAAAAACAGGGAAAATAAAACCCATCTTAAGAGCTGTTGCAAGGATTACATGACTAATTATAAGACTCAAACCAACTCATCTTACAAAATATGGGACATATTTTTGTCCACTTTTTTACTGCACTAAAAAACCCTGGCATTCAAAGCAGTATTTGGCATATAGTATGTGCTCAATAAATATTTCTAAAATAAGTAAAAATGAAATCACCTGACATACAGTAGAAGTTCAATAAATGACAACTATTATGCTAAGGATGGGGAAAATTTGCGCAAAATTACCATCTCCTTATAATGAATAATTTAGAGATTTTAAAATATGCTCTTCCCTAGCAAAAAGTCTTCAAACGGTAACAAATTCTCAGTCTTCGATGCCCACTAAAAGATGGAACCAGGAAGAAGAATCTGTCCAAGCTGACAGTGAGGTGGCACCATGGTTGCTATTTTGTCAGTTATTCTGGGTAGCATATGCTACCAAGAGAAGAGAGATAGCAAAAGGGAAGATGATTTCTAGACGCTGGAAAAAACAACTGGGAGAAAGTAAGTTAAGCAATCAACTCACTAACCCGTTTAACTAATCATTAACGTTAGTGGTGTAACACTCATCATTCATTCAATCATTCATTCATCAACAGTATTTATTTACTTTTTCTCTTCTAGTCCCAGCCCCTTCAGGAGCCATGGGCTTCGGTGCAAAAATGGCCAAATCCAAGAACCACACCACACACAACCAGTCCCAAAAATGGCAAAGAAAAGGTGTCAAGAAACACCAATCACAAAGACATGAGTCTTTTAAGGGGGTGCACACCAAGTTCCTAAGAAACTTCCACACTGTCAAGAAGCACAACAAGAAGGGCCTGAAGAAGATGCAGGCCAACAATAACAAGGCCATGAGTACACATGTCCAGCCTACCAAGGCCCTCCTAAAACCCTAGGAGGTTAAGCCCAAGAGCCCAAAGGGCATCAGCCACAAGCTCCATCAACTTGCCTACACTATCCAGTCCAAGCTCAGGAAACATGCTCGTACCCACATCACCAAGGGTCGCGGGCTCTGCCAGCCAAAGGCCAAGGCCAGGGCTCAAACCAAGGTCCAGGTTGAGGCTGCAGCTCCAGCTGCAGTTCTAACTCCAGCACCAGCTCCCAAAGGCACCCACGACACCTCCAGAGTGGAGGCCTATGTCTGCCATTGTGAGGATGGAAGGACTGGGGTGAGCCTGAGAACTGTTGTCCTTCTGTGCTATTTGTACAAGTAAGCATGAGGCAGGGAAAAAATTAATCTAAACAAACTTTACTTTTCTTGACATTGTTAGAATCCAAAAGTACAATATAAAAAGTAGAACCTCCCTTTTTCAAGTGTCCAGCAATCCAGTGAGTCGAATAAGGGCCCCAAAATTGTCAGCCAGTCTGAACAATGCAGGAAAGGCATTCCATAGAAAGTAGCATTATACTGAATTTGGAAAGGTAAGTAACTGTTCAAGGGAATAAACCAGGGTGTTTCATGCTAGCAAAGAAACAGAATCTTGAGAGAAGTTAGTCTGTGCATATAATTACAAATAAATCCAAAGGCTAAAAGCTACTATTAATAGAACAAAAGACTCCAAAAGAGGAAACTCTTCCTCCATGACTACTTAAGTTGGGACAGTGTGGGGGTTTTTTGGCCTTCAAACTCTGAAACATTGGCTCTTCTTGGCTCTTAAGCCTGTTAGCTTTGGACTAGAACTTACATCACCAGCTCTCCTGGGCCTTGGTGTCCAGCTTGCTGACTGCACATCTTAGGACTTCGCAGCTTCCAGAAACATGTGAGCTAATTCCTTATAATAAATCTCTTTATATATATATATATACATACATATATATATATGAGGTTCTATATAAGACATTTTATATATATATACACACACACACAACAGGTTCTGTTTCTCCGGAGTACCCTAATATACGCTCCTTCATAAATTTTTAGAAAAATATGTACTATTTCTATAAGAGCTAAGCTCTTTGAGGCTGGAACCATTCATCTGCTCCTCAAAATATTATTTTGTGTTATTCACAAAATTGGTATCAAAAAATTCCAACTGGGGCACCTGGGTGGCGCAGTCGTTAAGCGTCTGCCTTCGGCTCAGGGCATGATCCCGGCATTCTGGGATCGAGCCCCACATCAGGCTTCTCCGCTATGAGCCTGCTTCTTCCTCTCCCACTCCCCCTGCTTGTGTTCCCTCTCTCGCTGGCTGTCTCTGTCAAATAAATAAATAAAATCTTTAAAAAAAAAAATTCCAACTACATTGATTTAGGGTGAGAATTTCAGCAGTTGATGTGTCAAAACAAAAATGATTAAAAAGCTTTTTGGATAAATTTTGGCCACTTTTGGCTAAAGATGGAAATCAGGTAATGATGTTGGAATTCATCTCAAAATGGATTAAAAATAAGAGAAAATTCTAATTTGGCTTCTGACCCAGATGACCATGGGAAGTGCTGGCCTGGCAAAATGCTTCTAAGACCATAATAACACTTCCCATTTAAAATGGGTGAAAAGTAAACATGCTTGGGAAAATTTTGACTTTTTTTACTTTCCTTTCTACCTGAGATAAGTACATCAGAGCAGTTATTTGAATTCATAATCAACCGGCTTGGGCATTTTTACTGAGCTAGTCTTATAATTATGACATCATTATACTAAAGGTTCCTATTGCTTTAAAAAAAAAAAAGTGTAGGTGGTACAGCAATCTTCAAAAGTCATTATCCAGCAACTACATGTGAGGTGTAATCCTAGATTGGATGCTAGACCTGTGACAATCAGCAAATCTAAATAAAATCTGAAGACGATTAAATAGAACGAAATCAATGTGAATTACATGATTTTGAGAAAACAGGTGAAGGACATACAGGAATTCTTTGTACCATTTTTGCCACATTCTTGTAAGTCTAAAATTATTCCAAAATAAAAAATTAAACATTTTTAATTACATCACAAAGTCGTGAGTATTTTAACTAATCTCATTAGGCACTCCACAACTTAGACAACTCTCTCCAGAGCTAGGCTCACAGCTGAATAAATTCATTACTATCATGATTTATTTTTCTTAATTTACCATTGCCCACTTGCTGTGGCTGAAGTATTCAAACTGAGTTCATTTCCAATCCTGTGAAAGGGAAAAGGAAGCTGTTTAAAGTGGGCTGTGACCGTGATGCCACAACAGTCCCCATGCTCTGACTGTGCTACGATCAGGAAAGAGAGGGACCCACTTCTGTCTAATGTTTGCACTGCCTAAGCAATTGCAAAACACAACAAAACAAAAAGACACAATGGTATGAAATTTCCTGAGGAACCTCAAAATGTCATACTTAAGCAGAAAGCAAACAAGGCAAGTTTTAACCAAAAGATGAAAGTACTTTCCTGGTCTATTGTCCGCCTTAGGTACCAGCACTATTTGGTCCTGCCATTTCTGGCTAGAAACCCGTACCAAAATCCAGGATGATCATCTACTCTTGGTTTCAGGTAACACGGATTCTAAATTTCATGCCATTCTGTCAGTTATATTCTATAAACCAGCAACCAAACAGCTAGAATGTTTGTGCATCATTTACAGCAGAAAAGGGTTTCTTTCCGTCTTTCTTTCTTTTTTTGGGAGGGGAGGGGGCATATTTCTAGAGGAAAATAAGTCAGTGATCAGTGGTGTTTGAAAGAAACACTTGAGCCTGGCTGGCTTAGTCAGTTAAGCATCTGACTCTTGACTTCGGCTCAGGTCATGATCACAGGGCTGTGGGATCGAGCCCCACGGCTGGGTTATGCTCTCAGTGGGGGAGTCTGCTGGAGACTCTCTCCCTCTCCCTTTCCCCCTGCCCCCCATCACTCTCTCTATATATATAAGATGAATAAATAAATCTTTAAAAAAAAAAGAAAAAGAAAAAATACTTGAGCCTCTCCGCCGAGCCCAACAAGCAAATCATAAAACAAGGTTTTGTCTTTGATAACCAGTCTTACCTTTTCTGTTCTAGTCCCCTCACTTCAGGAGACCTGCACTTTTTGGTTCCCAGAGAGCCATGTTTCTATCAAAACCAGAAAGGATCAGATACCTATATTTACCTTCCTGCCCATATCCTTTTATACTGAGATGTTAACTCTTCCATGGGGGTTTTAATTTTGTGGAATGAAAAGCTTTGTGTTCTTTTAAAAGGATCTGGGACATGGGTAAGGGAGTGGTGGGAGAGACACGTTCTGCTGAGAAGCAAGGCATTCTTTCCTGACTCCAAATAACAAAGCATAAGTGCTTTGCTTCTTCTAGAGAACCAAATAAGCTGAGTCATAAAGCAAGTCTCCCTAAACCCTTTCCTGGGACAAACCTGAACTCCTTGTTCCCATCTCATGGTCAGGCCCCACATTCTCCAACTCCCCTGTTTCATGTTCGCTCTCCCCTCCTCTAGTTCCATCCCTGCCTGGGGTCGTTCTTCTTCCCCTGCTACAAAGTCTTTATGTGGTAACTTCCCACCTGCATTACTTCACACCTCCCCATGCCACTTTTCCTCTGCTTCAGATGCTCTAGCATCCTAAGAAATCTATAGATTAAGGTGGGAGAGGGGTGCCTGAGTGACACAGTCACAGTTAGGTGACCAGCTCTTGATTTTGGCTCAGGTCTTGATCTCAGGGTCCTGGGACTGAGCCCCACATAGGGCTTAGCACGTGGTGGGGAGTCTGCTTAGGACTCTCTCTCCCTCTCCCTCTGGCCCTCCCATGTGTGTTCTCTCTCTCTCTCAAATAAGTAAATAAATCTTAAAAAAAAAAAAGATTAAGGTGGGAGAGAGGAAAAGGGGAGCATGAGATCTGCTCAAAAACTTCTCACTTGATCATGGAACACTACATCAAAAACTAAGGATGTACTGTATGGTGACTAACATAACATAATAAAAAATTTTTAAAAACCTTCTCATTTGGAGCAGAGGATCTCAAGAGGAGATTTGTAAGATGGAATTTTAATGCTGAAAGAAAAAAAGAATTCACATCTTAAGTTGAAAAAAAAGAGGGGAGGGGAGGGGGTTTGAGGTGAAAGTATTCACTGCAGTGAACAAGTAACATAAATATTTTACTAAAATATAATACATTTGAGTATACCTGAGTGGTAGTAATGGTAAAAGTGAGGATGAAACAAAACAAATTATCTGGAGAATTTTGTTGACTATGAAGAGAAAGTTACTCAATAAAAATTCATGTAAAATTATTATAATTTTATTGTTAGATTTTAGAAGAATTATAGAAATTCTCATTCAATGCCCCATCCAAAGGGGGGAAAATCTTATATTCTAATTAAAAGCTTTTATTTCCAAACTCGAGAGAAGAGGTGCGAATCTTTACTAGCTGTGTGTTCTCAGGCAAAAAGGTTATCTTCTCTGGGCCTGAGAGAAGACTAGATTATCTGAACACACCAGTCTCTCAGATTCTAAGGTGGAATGCACAATGCTTTCAATCTATTTTATTTATAAGGTGATACCCAGTTGTTTGTAAATTTCATTAAATATGTTAGACTTAGTGTAAATTTTATTTCAACATAAGAACAAAATCTTCAGTCTATAGTTCATTACTTTTCATTACTTTGAGTATCATTTTCTGCTCTTATAGCAAAATTCACAGTTGAAACAAAGAAATCCTACCTTGTGGGTATGCTGTCTTATAGAGACATGTTAATGACATTGTGTCTGTGACAATAAATGACCAAGTTCATATTTCTGGGTCAGACCAAGAGACTCTTGGAGTTCCCTCTTGAGTTTGTGAGTCTTCCCCAGTGCTTTGAGATCACCACTGTCGGGTATTCTCTATCACCCCTCTGCCAAGGCCATCAAAGGAGGGGCCACCAATCACCCACAAAAGAAAAGCCACACTCATAGGATTATGTATCCTTCACTGAAGAATGTAGGACAGCAAGTGCTTGGGCAGGTGAAGAGAAAGAAATACAAAAAAATTCCATGTATATGATACATACCTCCCCTTTCACTGGAGACTGATTGTGATTGACTTACAGAAATACTCTCTCCAATTCTAACTCAGCAAGGCTACTTAAATATGACAATTTTAAAGCTTTTTAAGGAGCTAATTAATTCATTTGTTGGTTAAATACAAATAAGGTCCATTTTTATTTTCTTAGCCTCAGGCCTAGACTCTCAGAAGGCTGTTAGGCCTGCATAATGACTTGATCTGAATTTCATTTTATTTTCAGGCTACTTTGGAACAATTACATGACCGATTAATATTAGTCACCTCTAAGGAATCTCAGACCACGTTCCCATCTGCCTGTCCTACTTTCCCCTGGGTCACCACCCATATGAAGGACTTGAGAATTCCACACTTATGGGTTGACGACGTTACTGACGTTTTGGATCTTTTTGCGGGTCTGTTCCTGGTAAGTTAATATAAATTACTGTACAACCAAAGTGTAGGAAATTTTAGTGCATTTATAAATTTAAAATTAAATTGAGTCTATAAAGAAAAATAAAGCTTCACTTGACTCACATCATTTAGAAATAGTTTAATATCCCAGCTGCCTCCTGATGATCCTGCTTTCGCCTGATCTAGCCTGAGTTAACTCCAATTAGGAAGTAACAATTAGTGGCCTTTCACACTAGTCCTTGTTAATGAACAACTCACTCCAGATACACTGGGAAACTCAAAGAAGTCATGTTATTTGGTCAGTAAGTCCCCTTTGTCAATGAATAATACTATGAGCCTCCCAGACAACAGAACAAAACAGCTTAGATATTAACCTGGCATTTGCCTGACTCAGCAAAATCAGTGTAGTTTTTGAAAGGGAGAAATTGCTTTTACAAGCTCTCTTGTATTGAGAAAATTAGTCTTAGGGATTTCCTTCACTCTAACCTAAGCCAATCCTTCTCTCTTATTTTCCCTTTTCTTCATTGTCTTTCTTTCAGTTCATCCACTATCCAGCCCTACCTCCATTAATTGCGAAGCAGTAAATTGGTAGAGAACAATGTGCTTTGTAGGTCAGCAAACTGGAAACTAATTTCATTTTTTAGGTAAAAGCACTACCTTTCCCCCTTCAATAAAATTTTGTCATGATTTTTTATGACTCCACTCTGCGTTTCTAAAAAATGTCTATGTTTAAAACTCTGTGAGTTCTATGAATAAAAATATTTATCCATTTTTTAAAATTACAACTAAAAAGTTTAGCGGTCCAGTTGCAAATCACCCAGAGGACTCAACGCGTTACTGCTACAGGAGAGGAGGACTTGTATAATCTGTTTGCATAAGGCAACGGCTTACAGCATAGGATGCAAACAGGAAGTTTCATCCTCTGCTTCTGGATGATCACTCTGAACCGGAATGCATTCATTCCAGCACCTTAAACAATCAACATGATTTACATCTATGCATCTTAGAGATGGAGACTGGAAGCTGATGTGTTCCGAGGTGTGGCTCTAATTCTAAAAAATTGTGTCCTTTCTAGGGCAGATACCTAAATCACTTTACTCGTCAAGGTGCAACCGACCTAGACTAAGGAATCAAAGAAGGCTTCCCTGAGGAAACTATTCTTAATCTGAAGCATGAGTAGAGGTTAAAAGTGAACAATGGCAAAGGCATGGTGGGGGTTCTAACCATAAGGAGCAATGTGAGCAGGGACATAGCACCTTCTTGGAGTCTGAGTGGAAGCTGCAGGAAGACACTGGAGATGTAAGTGATGGGCAAGGCATGGAGGTTTGGTGGGCCATCCACCCTTTGGAAGTGAGAACACACTCAGTTTCATATGTTATCTCCCCTTTGTTTCATGCCCCTTAGACCTAGGAACCCAGCCATGAATTTTTTTTTCTTTATATCTAATTAGAAATTCCAAACAAAGCTGCAGTGGGATTTGCCTTAGGTACCAAAAGTGGCAGCTGAGGCTCAAAGGTGCTGCACGTCTGCATCCACATAAGCTGCTGGATGTCTCCAACTAACTCTTAGCCTCCAACTCCATCGAAAGAGAAGAGTTAGATGCCAGTCAATGGAGGACAAGATTTCTAAGATATGAGCCTACCTTCACTTTTTCCTAACATGTTCCCTTTTACTTTCACGCAGTTGGGGGTTCCATGGTCTTTGCTATAGGGAAGGGATATAACAGACAGAAGAAAAAAATAAAATCTGGAAAGATCCAGTCCTTCTAAAAGCACATACCTTTAGAAAAACCAAAAAAACTAGGGTCTGGTGGTTTAATTTTAAATAAATTAATTTAAATAAGATTTAAAATTCTATTGCTCAGTCACACTAGCTACATTTCAAGTGTTCGGCAGGCACACGTGACTGTCAGCTATCTATAGCGGACAGCACATATATACAACATTTCCATCATCACACAAGCTGTATTGAACATTGCTGGACTAGAGCAGAAGCAACATATTTGTGAGAAGCAGAGGGACAAGACAAGCAGAGCGTGTCATCTAAGAAACTATTAGCTTCTGTCCTTGAAACAGCAGAAAAAAGACAATTACGCTCCCTCTTCCCTTAGTAATTACCCGAAAACAACAACAAAAATAAGAAACTGAAATGTAAATGCCATCATTGGTGAAACGATGAGATGCTATAACCCCAAACCACAATATGTAAGGAAAGTCAGTAAAGATCTAACAGACACGTGGGAAGATACCAGAAAGACATTTTTGGCTGCAGGTTTTGGAGAAGCCTACAGAGTATAGTTGTCAAAGTAAGTGACCAAGGCTGAAGACTGACTCCAACAAGCCCTTTCCCTGAATGAGAATTTGGGGGGACTGGTGGAAGGAACTTCCTAGGATCAGGCAAAGTGGAGAACCAAAACTGGGAGCTGAACAAGGAATGTTCAGATGCTTGGTCACTGCTAAAGGCCATCTGCCAGGAAGTGAGCTATGAAGAGAGGGGCTCTGGATAGCAAGCAACCATGTAACTGCAGATCTCCTTCAGTGGGGGGGAAATAAGCTTAAAAGAACTCACTCAACTGCATAAACTTGTGTCATACGGAAATTTCCTAAGAACCCGGGTCCTGCTAGCCTAGGAAACTGCCCTGGACTTGTTCTCCACAAACTTCCAAAGAGCTGGTCCAGAAAGAACTCATCTCATTTAAAGATTAATAATCTAATAATTATAATAATGAAATAAGCACAGGATCTGCACACACATAATATAAAAAGAAGAAGAAGAACATGGAGGAGAAATGGGAGAAGGGGGGAGGAGAAGGAAGGGTGGGGAAGGAGGAGGAAGAGGAAAAGAAGGAGTAGGAAAAACAAAGAGTTGAAAAAGAAAATTCACCAGAAAAACACTGTCATGTTACAGATGAAAACAGATACCCAATGTATTTCTAGAAACTGAATAATAATAATTATTATTATTACTATTATTATTATTATTCCTGGGGTGCCTGGGTAGTGCAGTTGACTCTTGGTTTCTGCCTGGGTCATGATCTCAGGGTCATGCGATCGAGCCCCACTTTGGGCTCTACAATCAGCATGGAGCCTGTTTTGGATTCTTTCTCCCTCTCCCTCTGCCCCTCTCATTCATGCTCCCTCTCTCTCTCAAATAAGTAAATAAAATCTTTAAAAATAATAATAATAGTAATTCTTTAAAACAATAGCTAAAGTATGGATTAGAGAAGACAGTGCAAGAAAATAAAAGATGAGCCATCAGAGTTAAGGAAATACCGGAAGGAAAAACCCATCAAGTAAATGAAAGCCATAATGGAAACAAAACAGAACATGCAACTGCATGAAACAGAGGAAACAAAAAAGACAGAAATTTCTTTAAAAGTGAGCAAAATAAAATAAAATGAACAATGAAGCATAAGACAAATAGGAAAAAATACATAATTCAAGGAAATATTCCTATACACAGGAAAATTACTATTGGAGAAACAGCAGTATTTCATTAACAAAAAAGAAGGGTATTAAGTGACTTTAAAAGTATGCACGGTGCACAGATATCGTCGTCACCCCTCTCATATTCCTTGGGCCTTTCAGTGTCTTCTCACTGACTTCACCAATACCAATGATATCTCCATGCCTGAGGCGGTCCCTCTAACTGTGGAAGACTTCTCTGCCCATGTATGAGGTGGGCCAAAAGGGCCAGAGGATTAACAGTAATTATTAATAATTTTATTGTACTGAATATTTACATCTTAATTAAAGTGAAAGGTAATGATTATAAAACTTGAGTAGCAAGCTCAAGCCAGCTACGCCAGGAAAGGGCACTATTAACATGAGTACAGGGCCCGAAGAGAGGGTAACTGGAAAGGCTCTATTGCCTGTATTTAGTCCTGAGAGTCTGCAAGAACCTTCCTGGGGAAACGTGTGGGCAGGGCTGTCAGAACTGGCCAAAAAAGGACCTCAGCACCACCAGGCCTCTGGCAAAGATGTAGCATGGGCTAAGTACTGGACATCCAGCAAGACTGTGGGAGGGAGGCAGGTATTTCCCTTTCTTAGTTTATCATGTCCAACTTCCAATTCTCAGAAAAAGGGTACATCGTAACAGAACAGGCAGTGAAATGAGTGCACTCAGTGTATCTAGGTTGAATGGAACACAAGAGGAGATGACCTCTCCTACCAGGTAACGAGACTTATGATGCAGCAGTGTGCAGGCCGTATGGTACCGGGCCAAGGACAGGCAGAAAGACCAATGCAACAGACCAAGAAACCAGACAGGATCCTCCCCCCCCTTATATATATATGGATACTTATAAAACCAGCATTGCCTAGCAGTGTGGAAAGAGTGGTGTCTTCAATTAATGGTGCTGGGTCAATTAAATTTCATACGGAAAACAGTTAAAACTTGACAGCTAACTTAACAGTTAAGCATATATGTTTTAAAACATAATTTCGAATGGATTATAGACATAAATTTTAAGAGTAAAACAAGTGTTTAGAACGAAATGTGGAGACTTTGGACTAGGGAAAGATTACTTTTAAATGGAACACAAAAATACCAGTGTTAAAGGAAATTTGACAAATGACATCAATTGAGTAAAGAATATACATTCATTTTAAAAAAATTCTATTCTATCACAAGAGTGTAAAAACCCACTGTGAAGTGGGGAAGGCATTTATAACATAAATAACTTTTTTAAAAGGCTCATATCCAGAATATTTAAATAAGTTTTATAAATCAAAAAGAAAAATACTGAAACTCTAAAAAAAATCGGGGGAAAAAATCCCTGGTGTCTTAATCTGTTTGGGCTGCTACAGAAAATATCAGACACTGGGTGGATTATAAACAACAGAAATTTATTGCTTACAGTTCTGGAGGCTGAAAGTGCAAGATCAAGGTGTCAGCATGGTCTTGTTCTGGTGAGGGCTGACTTCCTGGTTCATAGACTGCACATTCCTGCTGTGTCCTCTCTGTGTCCAGGGCTAGGGAGCTCTCTGGGCTCTCTCCTTCTCTCTTTCCTATTGAAGTATAATTGGCATAAAATATCCTATTAGTTTCAGGTGTACATCACAGTAATTCAATATTTTTATACATTATGAAATGATCTCCACGATGTCTAGTTACCATCTGTCACCATACAAAGTTGTGATAATTATTGACTATATTTTCTATGTTGTATATTACACAGGATCTCTTTTATAAAAGCATTAATCCCATCCATGGGAGCTCCACTCTCATGATGTAATCAGCTCCCAAAGGTCCCACCTAACTAATACCATCCCCTTTGGAGGTTAGGCTTTCAATATATGAATTTGAGGGGAACATAAACATTCAGTCCATAGCACCTGGACAAGCACTTCCCAAAAGGGAAAAGAAGAATCAGCCATTCAATTGACATGAAAACTTCAAAACAGATCAGGGAATTGAGACTTAAAGTATAATGAGTGACCACTAACAAGTCCACCACAATGGCCAAAATTAAAATGTCTCACAATACTAAGAGCTGAAGTACAAAATGTTGAGCAATGATTACTTTCATACTTTGCTTATGGGAATATAAATTGATATAACTAGTCTGAAACCAAGTTGGATGTTATTTAAGCTAAAGACAACCTTATAACCTTATAACCAGCAATTCTACCCCTAGTATATACCCTAAAATGAGGGTCGGCAAACTAGGGCTCTATAAAAATAAAGTTTTACTGGAACACAGTATACATATTCACTTATGTACTATGTCTACAGGTGCTTTCTCACAGATTTTAGTAGTTAAGACAAAGATTATATGACCTAAAAAAACTAAAATACTTACTATCTGACCCATTATAGAAAAAGCTTGCCAACCCTTTCCCTAAAGAAATTCATATGCATACATGGCAGAAGATTATATAGGAATATAACAGCAACATAATATTCATAGTAGTCCCAAACTAGAAAACAACCTTAGCATCCATGAATAGTATAATGGATAAATTCTGGTATACTAATATATATTTTAATACTATGCAACGATGATAATGAACAAACCTAGTTGGTTATTACCAACATTCATGAATGAATCTCATACTAAAGCCAAACACAAAATAATATATCATCTATAATTCCACTTATACAAAGTTCAAAAAAGGTGACACTAAATCATAGTGTTTAAAAATCCACGTTCAGTTGGCTAAAAAAAAAAAAAAGGCAAATAAGCTATTACCATAAAAAGCAGAGTAGTGGTCACTTTTAGTGGAAAGGAGTGAACAGGAAGAAACAAGCAAGGAGCTTTAGGATGCTGACAATGTTCTGGGGAGTGTTTGTTTTATAATAATTATGTCAGCTGTTTGTATGTTTTATGCATTCTACTGTCTATGTGCTAATTCTCATAATAAAGTTTAAAACAAAGTGTGAGTATTAATAAGCTCTGTGCTTATAGCGGGTGCTACTTGTAATCTATAAGCCTGACTTTAAGGTGATTGCCTGGACTGTTTCAGGGGCATCTTCTGATATAGAGTCTTTAGGGCTCTCCTTTCCCACTGCTCTGATTCCCCACAGAAGCCTCTCTCAACTTCTTGCCTGGTGTTCTGGAATCCAAAACAGACCATGGAGGACTGTGGAGGGTCAGCATTCAGATGCATAGGTTTACTGGATCCCTTGGGTGGTGGGGTGTCCACTCCCTCAACTGTCTCCAGGGCCCCCCAAGTACACAGGTGTGGTTTCACCCTCTCCATAGGATAAGCCTCAAAGCAAATGAGTTGAAAAAGGACATTCACCCAGCAAAAGGGTATCTTGAGGATCTAGCTGTTTCTTGAACAGTTTTCAGGAAATTCTTACTCTAGCTCCCTATGCCCTTTTACTCCCATTTCTTGAAGTGCCTTGTACTGAACATTTCTGACCTTTTAAGGACTCTACACCTCATTGGGTCTGAGCTTTCCACATTTTGAGTAGGGTTTGGCATTTTCAGGTCAGTCAAGTCAGTTATCACTCAACCATCTGCTTTCCAGCATTGACATGTTCTACTTTGTCCCATTTTCTCCATCCTGGTTATGGTTATATATTTTTTTTTAAATCTCTGTATTGTATTTCACTGCAGTTTCAAAAGAAATAAAATTAGATGTATATATTCAATCTGCCACCTTTCCACAGAACGAGTTTGGGTCTCTTGATCTCTAAAATGAATATCACAGTAACTATTTCATGGGGTTGGACTGACTATTAAAAGAGATTTATATATTTAAAGCAACCAGCATCTTTCCTTGAAGCTACTAAAACAGGAGTTAAATGCAGGTGAAACCACACCATACATACACACACACACACACACACACACATCCTCATCTCCCCCTCCTCCAGCCCCGGCAAGATCATCATGTAAATTCAATCAAGGGGAGAATTCAGATATGGATTATTCAGACATGGAGCTTATTCTGAGTGGGGGGCATTCTTAGTCCATAATGAGAAAATATAATTGACTACAGGAACCCTGAGGATATTTAGATAAGAAGCATCAAACTTTCTCTTGAAAGACACTACTAAAACAAGACACACATTCATAATCAGTTGTATATCTGGGGAGATATTGGGATTTGAACAGGACAATATTAGTAAGCATTAATAGAATGTAGTATATTGCTTGACTTGTGAAATCTAGCAGTAAAAGATCACAGCTCCCTGTTAATTAGGGCCACCCACAGTGTTCGAAACCTTTTTGGATGATCAAAGAAGAGGCATACTTAACCCAGGAGATGTTGACAAGCTCTTCAGCTTGTTAGCATAATACAACTTTCGACTAAGTGCTTGATGTACAAGCTCTTTTATGCTCTGCCATAGTTTTGGTTTAAGGGTTTTTGAAGCGATATTCCTTACATAAACAATGAAACTTAAATGGGAATTTGATCATGCTAGTGCCTATTCAAGTAGATAGTCCAATACTGAATGTCTTTTTGTAATATTTCTTCTTACTGCGAGGATTATAAAATACTTTAAGATACTAAGGATATTTTCCTTTTCGAATCTGCAAATGCATCCATAAAGGCCTATGGGGGATGGGCTCAGATTACATAGGAGATCATCTGTCTCCCCCCTGCCTACTTCACAACTGGAATACCGGTCCCTAATGTTAAACTTCAGGGAATTGAGAAAAATGACCCCCTTTTGGTAAGGGGTCAAATCAATGACTTCCTGAACTGGAAAGGAATTTTTTAAAGCCTCTGGTCTATATAAATAGTCTGTGTGGCATAGTGGGAAGATCATTTCCTTTGAATCGGATAAATATGCATTCAACTCCCTGCTTGTTATCTGAGTGCTTTAGGGTATGTTACTTGACTCTTCAGTGTAAAAATAAGGGTCATAACACCAACTTTTAAAGTTGTGTGGAGACAGGAAAAAGAAAAGGTCAATAAACCACCTTGTACAATTGGGCCCTTAATAATTTGTAGCTCTTATTAATAAACAAGCACTCAATCTGCCTTCTTTTTTCCCTTAAACCAAAAATACAATTCCTTATCATGAAAGGCGTTAACAGACTGGTAGAAAAAGAAATATTTTATAGTATTTGAAATAAATTGATGTGTAGTATCATTAAAATGATTTTACTTCCTTCAAACTACTAAGTGGTATCTGTCCATTAAATGCATTTTGTTAAAAGACGTCTATTGAGGACACACATGCCGAACTCACTATGAAGAACCACGGATACGTGCTTGGGAACCCTTGGACAATCCTGACTCAGCAGGTCAAGGGGCTTTCTGGCCATTCACCTTGTGGGCAGAATGCGTCCTTCCTCTGTGAGCCTATGGAATTGGTGACTGTCACTTTCCATATCCATGAGGTAATTTATAGCGAGGGAATGGAGCAAAAGTATATTTTCACTTTACATTTGCACTGTGTTGTAAGAATTTTCGACTGCTCGTTGCTTTGTAATATTTCCATTAGAAAAGGCAGAATAGGCAAAATGTAAAAGTGGTGGACAATAGAACTGCCCATCATCTTGGATATAAAAGAGGTGACACGTCACTCAAGGGGAGAAGCACAGGTCAGGTGGTGCCCATGAGACTTCTTTGCTGTCCCCCACACCCAGTCCCGGCCCAGCCCCCAAGCCTCGCCCCCCCTTCTACAGTTCAGGGACCAGTGGTTAGGGTGTATGGGGGAGCTTGCCAGGAAACGAGGCTGCAAGAGCAGGCTGGGGCCAGGCTAGAGAGATTAGCCTTCATCCTCTAGGCACCAGGGAACCAACAGAGGTCTTTAAACAGGGAAGCCATGTGATCAGATTAGCTTTTCAGGATGATAACTCTTTATTGTGGAAAATGGACTGTGGGGGGAGAGACGTGTTAAGGGAACCAATTAGGAGACTGCTGTCTTACTGGACTTTCTTATACAATAACTATATGTTATTCTACAAAATATCTCCAAGGACCCCACGGTGCTGTAATTTTTGTGTTTATTTAATATTCAACACAATTAAACTCCCTAAGCATTTTCCTTCACTCCTCATTAGTACGGGTTTAAATGCTATCCTAATAGAAAATAAAAATGCAATCCAACATAAACTAAGATATTCATAGGAATCACAACCCTTTCAAAAGAATTAAATGAATAAAATACCTAAGTTCACTCTGCATATGTATATGAAAGTCTTAATTTTGAATTTAAAACAGTGTTTCATTTGCAAGTATTTGTTTACTTCGTGTTGCATGGTACCAATTTGTTTATTTTCCAACATAAGCTAATATTGTAGGTTTAGACATTAACTAGATATTAAATTGTACAGCGTGAAACTGTAGGAAACTAGTCACCTTCATTTACAGCACTCTAAAATAAAGTTTACATATACAGGTGTGTATATAGGGCCGTATCTTCGAGGTTTCCACTGAACCTAAACAGTATAATATAAAATTACTCACAGAATTTGCTCAAGTTGCACTTTAGAAATTCACTCTTCTTAGAAGTTGTAAAGTATTCATAAAAGCTGAAAAAATGTGCAAAAATTTGCATTGATGGATGTTTTCTTATCCCCCATCAGGAAATGATGTACTTGAAACTCATTATAGATCTTCATAGAAACTCGACTGAACGTGCCTTGGGCTTTGTGCTCATCAGCACATACCGAGTTGACTGCATAATTCATATCTCTTGTGTCACATTTAATGTATAACATGTATTTCCTGTTAATTATAAAAAATAAAAACACATCATATATTCTAAGAGCGTAATTACAAAAATGCTGCAAAAAGTTATGTTTGAAGTCTACTATCAAATTTCTCTTTTACACATATAAAGTGGAAGAATTATTTTCTCTCGCCTTTTTAAAGTCAGTTTAACAATGCTTCCTTTTTCCCTTCCACCTGACTCTACAGAATGATATAGAGGCTCCATAACATAGGAAACAGGAAATAATAGAGACAGAGGAGTTACCAACTCTATCATCTAGAAACATTTAGACAAATAAATAAAATGAACTCAGGACTTTCCAGGACAGAACTGAGATTGTTCTCTGGATATGAAGACCAAAGCAATTCACTGATTGGTGATTAATTATTTTCTTCTCTTTTAAAGACATGATTTTTTTTATATGTTTGTAGTTCATGGAAAAACAAAATTCCATAAAGGGCCTGATCCTATTAGCCTCCAGCAGTCAAAAATCTCTTAGATAACATCTCTCTTTAAAAAAGGAAATATATCATGTAATTAAAATTCTAACTACTTAATAATTATAATTTGGCTTGAGAGGACTCTTTTAAGTATCATGTAAGGTTCATAAATCTTGAACTGCATGTGAGGTTATAACCCCTATTGCAGTGTAAGCTTTCACACCTACATAATATACAACCTCCAGCTGTATGAGGCAGCCACCACTCTTCGGTTACTAATTAAACCGGCACGGTATTAAAAATTAATTAACTACACAATTAATATTGCATACTTGTCATAGGCAGTTATTGTGCATCTTTTCCCTTGACTCACAGGAAAGAAACTTTTTGGCATTAAACTTTGGTTAATTGATTCACTGCTGAAGAAATGGGCTGGATTATGAGATTGGCTGTCATCAAATATGACCTTTTCCATGTAGAATCTAAGGCAGACTTTGAGTTCCCTAAAGTAAGGTTGTCTTCTCACCAAAACCTTATATAAGAAACTGGTGTGACTTGTTTATTAATATCTATGATTCTGTAAATGTATTCACTCATTGATTCATTAATTTATCTACCAGTGCCATCAGAAACTAACACATTTATAAACATGATATAAAAATTTATATTTGCAGAAATGGAAATAGGTTTGCTATGACCAATCACATTCCATCTCTTGGCATTAGCTGCCTACCATATTCATATACAGGAAATATTAATAGTAATAGCTATTATGATTATAATAAGATCCCATAAATAAAGAAAAGGGATGGTGACCTGTGTACCAAATATTTGCGGACCTTGAATAAAGCACTACAGACAGTGCTCCAGAAGTTTATACAAAGTTACAGTGGAGGTACCGAAAAGAGAATAATCCACTCACTGTTCTTATGGGGTTATAGAAAAAGTATCTCATGGTAACTTGAGATGACCCAGAAAAATTCAAGTAGAAATAACCAGTGGCCATGTAATATCTGAAACAGGAAATAAGGACAGAATGTTGGCCTTCAGATAAAAATTTATGAGTCACCAGCTGATTTTTTAAAGATATGGAAATGTTTTTTAGGTGGACCAGGTTGGAAAGACATCCCAGGCAAGTTCGAGCAAAGGAACATCCTTCTCAACTTGTTTTATATAGTTCATCACGAGAGAAACATTGGATGTATTTCCTGGGTGGTGACAGGCAAATGATAAAACATTAGAAACTTGACTGCCTAGAAGAAACATTAAACTAGGATTTTATTCTTCATTAATTTGTATTTCTCAGAGAGGAAGTATGTTACCAAACTTACATATTTGCATATTCATATTATACATTTTTATATTTTATACTCTAAGTAGTTCAATAGGTATGAAATTCTATTATTTATTAAACTATCTGAAGTAAATATTTTCTTTATTCAATTAGAACTGCTTCTTTGTGATCCTTATAAAAATCTACATTTGAGATAACTCTAATGTATCACTTTTGTTTGATAATGAAAAATCTTGACTCATATTTTTTTTTTTTAAGATTTTTATTTGTTCATTTGACAGAGATAGAGACAGCCAGCGAGAGAGGAAACACAAGCAGGGGGAGTGGGAGAGGAAGAAGCAGGCTCCCAGCGGAGGAGCCGGATGTGGGACTCGATCCTGGAACGCCGGGATCTCGCCCTGAGCCGAAGGCAGATGCTTAATGACTGCGCTACCCAGGCGCCCCTTGACTCATATTTTAATCAACATTTTCAAATATACTTATATAATTAGGGTTTCCTAACTAATGGAATTCTCGAATAGATGCAGGACAGGTACACAAGTTTTTAGGTTTTGCGTGAATGGGTCAAGGCCTAGTTAAAGAAAAAGTTTAGGCTTTTTTATTGGACAAAATTGGTTTCTAAGCCTGGGCAAATTGCTTAAAGTTCCATAATATCTGCTTCTTCTCAACTGAAAAAATAGGACCCAGTATGGATGAGATGAGATAAAGGATGTGCAGCTTGGAAATGCTAATAAATCATGACTGTACTATTACTGGAACATATCACAATGGAATGGCATATGTGTTCTACAAAGAAGCCAAGAATGTGCTGAAATCATGCAATTCCAAGCCCAAATTTAAATGTAGCATACACTAAGACATACAGCATGTAGTTCCTGCTTTTAAGGAATTTCAACAGAGTGATGTAATAAATAAAAGATGTCAAAGCCAATTTGCATTAGGAAAGCAACTAGTATACACAATATTATCCAACTGACATCTAGTCTATCAGCAGTTTACAGATGATGGCTTTAGTAATGTAGGGGAAATATTAACCTAAATTTTTAAGATTTCTTTTTAAAGAGCAACTCTTTCAAAATGATTTCAAAATTATGAGATCAATTCCTTGAATGGATTAGTGAATTTTAAAGAACTCACAAGGTTTGTTTAAAAACAATTAATTACCTCTTTGACTCAAACAGTTTTATATTTGTAAGTTATTTTTTAAGCCCCCAGTTGAGACTATCAATTTCTTTAGTCAGGAGGCTTGCTCTCATTAGTCAAATGAGAGATGGACTGCAGTTAGGAATTTTCCAGTTTGTCTTCAGAATACAACCCCCTCTCTCCCCTTTTTCCCTGTTCCTCCTCCTTCCTACAAAGATTTATTTTCCTATTTGTTTCCTCTTTTCCATCGATCGATCACTAAAGGTCTGTTATTTCACATTCATTAAGACCACGAGGGTGCAGAACGCTGCCAGAGACACTGAGGAACTTCAGTGCTTTCTGACTGAATTGGGGATGAATTTTGCTTTGGTTCTGCTGCAGTGGGAACAAGAGATTTAGTTCACTCATCACTTTTCTCTTACCTTTTCTGTTAATATTTTGGCTCACTTCCACAAATTCTTTGAGTATTCTATCACAAGAATTGGGCAAACAGTAAGAGACAATAATCATAATTATTGGAAGGAAATTATTTCCACAGACAAGACGAAGGGGCATAGAAGATGGTTTTAATCCATCTGGGGACGGGTTGAGAGGAAGACTTCTCGGAGGATGTGATACTTAGTCATGAGACTTACAAATGAGTAAAATTACGCAGAAGTGAGTGTGACGGTGTGTGTATGTGTGTGTACGTGTGTAAGAGACAGACAGGCAGACAGGCAGAGACAGAGGAGCTGGGATTGGGAGCAGAGTGGGCATTTCACAAAGAAATGCATGAGCAAAGATGCACATTACTTTTGCTGTTTGCTGCAACTAAAACTGGGGAAGTAAGCACACACACACACACACACACACACACACACACACACACCTGACTATTCCCCCATAACTTATTCTACTTTACTCCATAGCACTTATCAGCATCTGTCCATATACGTATATATCTGTATCTATCCATATCTGTATCTGTATCTATAGTTTATACTTATCTACTGCCCTTTTCTCTCCACTAGAATAAAAAAACTATGTGAGCTGGGATTTGGGGTTGTTTTCTTTGCTGCTGAATCCCCAGCTCCTACAACAAGGTAACACTCCATAAATTTTTATTAAATGAATGATTTTGAGGTTCCACCCCAAGTATAATACCTCCTGGTGAGATACTCTAGGTTCCTCCTGCCTCTCTCCTCCCAACATCCCAACCCCTCTCATCCCCAAAACTAAGTCTCATTCAGCATTTATTCTTCTTCTTTGTATCCCAAGTACCCAGCACACTCTCTGGTATATCTGGCCACTCAAATGAGATAAAGGAGGGATTTCATGGATTCCTTTACACTTCTGAAATACAATAATCACTACTTCAGCCAGAAATGATTCTTTTATCTCCTAATCTCACTCCAGATTCACAACTCTCTCTAGTTTACAATTCTAATGATGAGGATACACTGACCCAAGTCACCTCATGCAAGAAGATGAATCAGAGGCCACCTTCCCCATGCAGCATCCCAAAGCCCACCTTGTCTTCCCGGTCACATAGGGTACCAGTCTCCAGAGGGGACCCAAGATAGAATTATTTTAGGTTAATGAAACTTGCACGACAGGGCTCCTCAATGTCATGGACACCATCTAAAGTCCCATGCCTAATGTTCTATTTATAATATTTGAATTTTTTCTCTTAAAGAAAGCCGCACTAAATCTTTGAACATCAAACACCACAAAACCTGGACGCGGTGGGAATTTTCCTAAGACAAAATGGAAGAAGAAAATGTAACCCATCATGCTTTAAATATGCATGTACCTGGCACCTTCTTGCCTCTCACCTCTTTAGCCACCCATGTGTTCATCAACTTCTTACTTCAATTCCACCTTGTTTGAAAATGTCCAACCTTGAGATTTTTGAAACCTGGATGGATTTTGTCTCTCTTTTTATCTCTATACCTAATAATTTTCATTCTTATTTTTTTCAAAACTGTTTAGCAAACTTATTTCTTAAAGTTTTGCTTCATAAAATTAGAAAATAATTTTTATTTTATTTCTGGTCCCTGTGATGCGATTTTCTCATTCATTGAGTCATGGCAAGTTTCTTTCTATTGTTTTCTTTTCCTCCTCTTACATTTCTTTTTCTAATGTGTAGGCTTGACAGTCAACTTCTCTCTGTGGAACCTGTGATTTATTGAGGAGGCTACCATTTGTCAGCTTTATCGTTCTTTCTCTGGACTGCTATTCACTATTATGCTTCCTTTCAAGACCCAACACAGCACTTGGCATTAGAGGCACAAGATGAATAAATGAAATGTAAATCTAGGGAAAATTACCTTTGAATGGCATATGGTGCCTGCTCCCAACAGGAGTTCAAAGCTGCCTGTTCATTCATAAATTCAGAATCCCCAAATTGTACTATTCGTAGTCTCATCCACGACAGAGAGTTGTTATAAATTTAACATTTATAGAGTGAAGGCTAGAACCTGGATTGCCCCATGGACTTCATCTAGGGTCAAGCAACTCAGAGAATTCTCAATTTCTTAAAAAGATTTTTTAAAAGAAGAACTACAGATCTTTGGAGTAAAAGGCACTTAAATTTACAAGGTTAGACATTCAATCAGCCAAAGGCTTCACAGAAATGGATCAAATGCCCTGACATCTAAAATGTGGGATTTCTGGTTGTCCCAGCATTTTATATCCCTATAAACTGTCTTTTAGAACATGATCTGTATTTTAACCAACTGATTTTTGTGGGATTTCAAGAGGGAAAAGCGAGTTACTTGAACAACTTACAAATCAATACAAAGAACTTCACACAGAGCTAACTTCACATTAGAACTGAAAGAACTTACGTTTAATAAGCACACAACACATTTCCTTGGGTTTAGAGGGCCACACTCCCTATGTTCCCTATTTTCTCATCAGTTTTCCACAGAGTCTCCAATTTGCTCAGAAACAGCTGAAATAATATGCACAAGAGAATGAGAGAGTTACTTCTCTCTGAATCGTCTCTCCAACTGGGAATGGGGCTAATGTGAAGGGGGTGAGATCCTTCCTCACCAGGACACTCTAGATTTTTTTCTCCTTTCATTTCTAACTTGAAAATCTTATCACTTAGAGTCTTGTTGGGCTGGACCAGTGTGGGGCAGGTGCCAGAAATGATATATGGACACAAAATTGAACAATATAGAACTTATACTAAGAGGAGTATCCCTTTTTAAATCTTTTCTATTCCCTGTGGGTAAAATCAAGGGGAATTTCTCATTTTGGCTCTAATACTCCTTGAAGTCCTCTCTAACTCTTACTAATACTCCTCTTTAAGAAAAAGAATAAAAATCAGGCTCAAAGCCCTGAGCATGTCACAGTTAGCTAGTTAAAGTCCAATGGCATGTGTCACTCTATTGACTGGTAACATCTTCTATTTAAGAAAAACAATATTGGTTTTCCATTTATGGGAGTGATTCAAAGTTTTCTTTTAATTAAAATCTGCAAACTTTAAAAGTTAGTTTTAAATAATGTTAAATAATAGGTAATAAATAGATATATGGCAAAAATCCTGAATACTGTACGGGAATGACTAAAATTTAGGAAACAGAAGAATGAGTAAATGGCATTATTTTATAGAGGCCCTCTTAAAAATATTCTTTACCTCAAATGGGGAGCCTTTTTGCTCCCCAAATTTTCCTGTCAACTTGCATTACTTTTTCATGTTAGTGACCAGTCTTTTTTGAGGGAGAGCAAAAGCATCACCCACATAACTATCAAAGGGAAGGTGCTTTGGTTGTGGTTGGTAAGGAGGCAGAGCATAATGGGCAGCCATGGTTCTAGGGAGCAGCAGCCATGAAAGGGCCAAAAGGGTGAGAACCTCACATCTTGCTCTCTAGGACCTGGTGCTGAGCCACCTAAGAGTGAAGAGACGATAGGCTGTTTGGGAATAGGTATGCCAAAGGAGACACCTAGAGGTCAGTATGCCCTAGTAGCAGGAAGACCTAACAATAAACATACGCCCATTTGCTTAGTGGAGAGGATGAAGAGCAGCATCAAGGCAACTTCTGATTCACTGCCCTGCTCTCAGCTATTCATCTCTTGACTCTCACTCATCTTTGACACCCTAGATTCGAAATAATTCCCTCCCTGACAGCCTTCATGGCATACACGGCCCAGGAAATCCCAGTTGCTAAACTTCCCTTCTAAATTTCAGAATGCCCTCCAGAAACACATAAATGATTGGTAATTATCCCTTTGTTACATATGTACTCACTCATCTCCTTTCTCACCAGCATTGTATACACAGCATCCACATTACAGAGCGCCCCCCCAATTTCTGCCCTGCAAAATCATCAAAGAGTTCATCTGGCAGTCGGGGAGGGAGGCGGTGGGGGGGGGGGTGTTAATACAAATTCATCCAGGCTACTACTCTGACAACAAAATGCAAACAGATTATCTCTTAGAGAAAGTGAAGCTGGTGGGTTGGCCCCAAATCTAAAGTTTAGAGATGAAGAACAGAATTTAGACAACAGGAAGAGAATTTTAACTGACTTGCAAGATTCACCGAGATCTCTAGACATCAGTTAGTCTTTTTCTTATCAGGAATTGTTTTTAGAATAAAATCCAACCATCTGGGGGTTGTTTCAATGAGCCTTGCACTCCAACACCTAAAAAAAATATACCGGTTCCTAATTGGAAGTGCTACTTGAGCGCTCTTTAAAAATTCCTTCCAAAATTAATGAGGGCATAGAGTACATAAAGATGCACAGAGGGGACAAGCAGCGCCAGGAGACATCTGAACACCGTGCGTAAATGCAGCTGGTAAACAAGTTCACGACATGCATAAAAACGGGGGTTATAACTTGTGAGAACACCTCGGTGGGGCTTTACACGCCGAGCGAAATTTTTAAAATTTGCCACGAGACTTTCAGGTCTACTGTGATAGTAAGGCAACTCACTGTGCCTGCATAAACAGTTCATTTTTCTCTTTAATTATACATTGTGATTGCTGAATATTAATCTCTCTGTTTCTTACAAAAGGAAAATGTGTATTTTTGTCTGGCATTTAGAGTTTTCATAAATTCTTCAAATTTGAAGCAGAGTCATCCAATAATATGCCACTACCCCAACTACCTCTGGGTTGTTCATAGTCCATATGAACGGGAGGCAGAATGACAACAAGGGGACCTTGAACTCATTAAGTGTTTTATGAGTGGTTCCCATTTCCAGAAAAAGTATAAATTTGTTTTCCAGATCTACTCTCTCTCTACATGTCCATGATGAAAGACGCAGGCGTTCTTTTATCTTACCGAGAGCTTTGTTTTATGGAAGATACAGAAAACAGAAGACAATTTGTAACAATGAATTTAATGCTTCCAAGATCAAATTACATTGTAAAGTAAATTCCTGCACTAATCTAAAACCATCTAAAATGAATGCAGCTATGAAGACCGCTATGACACTACATACTATTCATTCCCAACCATAGGGTATCTAAACATGTCATGAAGCAGTTTTTTTCTGTGCATTTATTAACTGCTAATAATTTATTTTTTTATTGAGAATATAAGAACACTTAATTCTGGTGGGTTCAGCTATCGTGTAGGTCATTAGGTTTACCCCCCTCTTTTTCACCATTGCTGCATATAGAAGTGTCCATTTCGTCCCCAGTACCAAGCAGAGACGCAAGAAAGGATTCAGGGTGTGTGCAAGGGAGTTCACTAACACAGCACACAATCAAGAGGAAGGTTTACAGAGTAGAGCAGAGTCACACAGTTAAGAGTAACAGAAAGAATGGTTTAAAGCTTTGGGTCCAAACTGTAAATCAGAGAAGAGGAACGCTCATCTACAACTCAGAATATGCAGACCACTTTTCAAATGCTTCGTTAAGTTCTTCTCAGTCTTTAAGGATTTGCAGACATAGTACTTTCATGACTAATAAATGGTTTGTATAATTAAAATCGTTTTTTGAAAGCCCTTTTGATTTCAGCGCACACGGGATTATGCTCTGCGCAATCCTGAATCAGAGCAATCAGGTAGAGTAAGGCTGCATGTCAGTGCATGGGTCATGTGCTTTACGATTTACTTAATCCATCATCATATTTCCCTCTACTACTTACTCCCAAACTGCACTGATTTGCTCTTTCCCAAAGCAAGCTGCCCAGGTCCAGATCAGGCCTGTCTCTGCCAGTAACAGTTTCTCTAGGAGACAGTTCTATTTAAAATGTTTCATAGCCGTCTAGTTATTTGTTCATTGTTAGGGATGGTGGGAGAGACTATAATAGACAGGCAGCCTCAGCTGGCTTCTGGAAGTAAGGCTAGATCTGGTATTATTAAAAGGATAGATGGTATATTCTATGCCCTATGGAAAATAGTTTGATAATACATCTTGACCCAGAACTTATTAAAAAATCCATTACCTTTTTAATTCAAGTTCATAATGCCCTTTAGAATTTCAATTTAGGCATTTCTTTCCAAAATAATAGGTAGCTTTATTACTGAACATGGGAAATAGAGTCTCTCATACTGACAACTCTCTAACACGAGGGTTATTCATTTACTATTGACAAATCCGTGTTCTTACTCTTCACAAAAAAAAGGGGTGGGGCACATCTTTTCCTTAGTAGACCTTAGATCAACTTTGCCGTTTCCTTGTGTTAATCTTACAGTGGTGCACGAGTTCTATTTATTGGGCTGTTAATCTTTGCCTAACAGGACCTGGCTCGATCCCAAAGACCGCTCATAAATCCACACCCCGAGGACAGTTTACTTTCAAAACAACTGTACACAAATACTGAGAAAGGACAGTGCTGTGCACATACTCTGGGTGGGTATAATTTCATTTGCAATATCAAAGATGGTGTGTAGCTGTGGGAGATTCAGTGGCCGCCTCCTGCCTTGCATCAGAAGCGGTTACCGGGAACCAGACACCTGCTCCCCTCTTTCTGACACACTTACAAGACAAACACATGCTCCATTAAAAATAACACCACTCTGCTGTGACATGTTTTCTTCCCATGCGCCTGGCTTTCAAATGTGCTTGTATTTGTGGTCTCGGGCATGTTAAGAGATCATGTTACCACCCTACAGTAAGCTCCCTGGAAGCCCTACTGGTAGACTGGCAACTGTATGCAACCACTCAGCACTTCCTCTGGCCTCCAGAGTGCAGGCTTTTTCCCCCCATTATATTCCGGAGTCTTTTAGGTTCCTTCTTTGGTATGCTAACAAAACTGACCTTTCTCCGGGCTGTGGCTAAAAGACATCCAAAGTAAAGCCAAACCTTCCCTCTGTCCTGTACTATCTACCATCTGGGGGCCAGCTAGTGAAGTCCTTTAGAGTGGTTCTCCAGCCTTCTTTTAAAATAATACACTAGCGGAAAACAGTTTGTCTGACTACTGGGTATTATAATAATTGTTCTAACTGGCCCAAGGAACTCGTGTCTCTGGTCAAGAGGCACAGCACGAGATTACATGGGCTTTGCTTCGTATTTTACACTAATTTGGGCCACAAATTCTACAGATGTATCTAGTCGTCCAACACATGATTAGGATTTTTGGCACAGCCTGAAACTCTTCAAAGGGTTTCGATCCTTCACAAATTTATTGCTATTAAAAAGAAAGCATTAACACAGCAGGTACAGCTCTAAGGGGATTCTAGAAAATGTGTAAATTATTTAAATAACTGTAGCAGTCTGTTGGGGAGGGGAAACTGGGACAATTATATTTTATAAATACAATGTTAAACTCTCTTTCATTTCTGGGATTTTTATGAATGGTCAGTTGCCTTTCTTCGTGGTTTAGCACCAGCCTTTCCCAGGAGGGTAACAGTAAAGAATATATTCCTGCAATTTCCATTTAGCATGAGTGCCCTAGGGGCAGGATCAATGTCTTTTTGGGAGGGAGTGAGTGCTTCAGACAGTTAGCACTTAGGGATACATTAGCTCATCTCAGCGGTTCATCATTAAAACGGTTGGAAAAAAAGAGAAAGTACCCTTTTGCCTTAATTTTTTTTCTTCATTAGTGTTCTCATAATGTTCCACTATTATTACTGCTATTTCTTAAAGAATGTGGTTTTCAAAAAGTTTTTAGCCTTTTCCATTCTTTTTTCCTTACACGTGTCCTTTTATTGTTGTTGAAGTGCGATCATTTATTTCCCTTCTAAGAAAAGGGACTTTAAAAAAACTAATGGAGTTATGTTTTTCCACTGTTAACTCAGAGAATAAGATAGTGGGAAATTTCCCAATAACTCTACAGAGAAAGCCAAAAATAGGTAAGGTGTGCTGACAGTAAATCTACCCAAATTTAAAGGAGGCTTGAGAAAAGACTTAAAGAATGGAAAACAGCATGGGAAAAAGGAAAGCAGCAAGGGCAGGGTGACCAGAGGTGGACAGATATGATGGCATATTACACTGGGAGAGGCTCTAGAATCAGAAGACATTTTTTGATTGACTAAATATGCAAGACTAGCAAAAACAGTATAGGGGATAAAGAACATTCCGTCTCAAATTTCTGTGGTCCTGGAATTTAATACATATGCTATCAGACTTAGAAAACTAATAAAAAGGCAATTGACCAGCATTAGGTACAATGCCATAAATTGCTTTAAAACTGAATTCTTCTTTCAGCTAAAATAATCAATCTAGCATCAACATGAACAATTTAATTGGTAACCTGGTAAATGCTGTGAAAGTCAGAAGTACTTGTGTATACTGACAAGGAATACCCGGAAAGGAAAATTGAATGTGAAGATATTTTTTTAGCATATCTTCACAAGCATTCAGCAATACCAGATCTCACAAACCCACTCAAACCATTTCAGACTAAGCAACAATTTCTTTTTAGTTATGCTACTGAAGGCTGTATTCTAGGGTCTCCTGCAGCCATGTCTCAGAAACCTTGGCCCCAACTCCTGTGTACATAAGGATTAAGGACAATGGTCTAGGAGAGGAGTCATATGCCAGGTGGCTGAGAGAACAGTAACAACAATAGCTAACTCTTGTACAATGTTACTGTGAGCCAGGAGCTCTTTTCAGCACTTCATATATATTAGCTCATTCGGCCCACCTAACAGCTCCATGAGATATATATTTTTATTATCCTCATTTTCCCAAGAAGGAGATGAACCTCCTACAGTTGAGGCAGCTTACCCATGTTCACACAACTAGTAAGCATCAGAGCTGGGATGCAAACCGCGGCATGCTGGCTCCTGGGTGTGTGGTCTTTCCCACTACACTATGTGGCTTTTGACATTTGTCATAACCGCTTTCTATAGCAATATATCTCTGGAAGCTAAAGAGTAAGGAAGATCATTTTTCTTGGTCCTACTGACTTGTCCTCAATGTAATTTTTTATTGAAATTAATAATTAGTTTACTTCACTGACAAATATTCACTAGTACGCATTAATGAGAAGTCTTATTGCTAACACTTTTTTCTCCAAAATAAATGTTAAATATTGTGTGAAAGGTAGGTAGGGTAAGTTAATCCATAGAACAAATGTGTATAATGAGCTAAAGCAAATTAAGTGACATTTTATCCATTTGTTTGGGTCAATTACAGTCCTGTTTAATACACCAAAATTATGGGCGAAATGGAAAATAGAATAGAAAAGCAATTTTGCCTTTATACTGATAATATTATGTTTTCCTCTTTCTTCAAATCTGAGGTTATGTGTCAAGCACTCACCCTACTTTATAATCTGTATACTTACTTTTCCTCAAAGCCGTTCTAATGCACAGCTTATAAGAAACTGTTATTAAGATCCAAATTTCCATGAGAGTAAATGGCTATCTGGAATAAATAATGTTGCCTCCATGTTATTATCATGGCAACAGTAATAAAAACTAATATTAATAACATCAATAAATGTAAGTTTTTATTACTATTTGTCAAGCATTATGTAGGTAGCACTTCCTTTAATCCTCATAACCATATTACCTAACAGATACTATTATCCTCCCTATTTTTTAGATGAAGGATTTTGTTCAAAATCACACACATTAATAAATGGCAGTCATGGATTTTGAGCTGGGAAATTTTCCTGGAGAGTACAGGTGCTAAGCACTAAACTCTATTGGGTAGTGAATGGTGTGGGCTTTGACACTGACTGACCTGTGTTGGGATTTGGCTGTACCGCTTATTTGCTGGTAACTTCAGATAAATCTGAGTCTCCACTTCCTAATCTATAAACCGAGTATAGTTAACACCTACATTGCAGAGTTGTTATGAGGATTAAAATAAATGATGTCAGTAAAGCCTATGGACACCTTGGACGTACTCAGTAAATAAAAGTATCTACCATTTATTGAATGCTTATTATATTCAGACTTTATGCTAAGTATTTTACAAACATTATTCACTGAAGTTTCCAATAACTCTAAAAGATAATTTTTATTATTTCTACCTTATAGGAAGTCGATTGATAGAAGCTATGCAATCAGCCCAAGTGACATAGCAAGAGAAGGGCAGTGGAAATGTAAATCCTGACCCACGCTGGTTACACAGCATTGGCGCACTCCACCAGATAATATAAAGTTCATGCTCTTTCACAAGACTGCTGAAACCAATGCTGGGAACCACCACTGCTGATGTAAATCACAGGTCATAAGTGATATTTACCTGCGTTGACTCCTCACTGTTTGCATAAATATTTCAATATAAACATCAATATCTCCTCCCTACCTCCGCTCCAGACAGTTCTCCTTAGGTCCCTCATCCTTCTGCACATGCACTGCTTCCTTTCTTCTGGATGATCTTTTCAGGAATGTTTGCATAATAAATAACTTTTGAAATTAGAGCTAGTGTTTCCCTTCAGGGCAAAAGGAAGATTTACTTACAGACAGGAAGAAAGATTTAGTATCTCCCTAACAAAGTCAAGGAGAGGCATGCTTAATGCCCATTAGAAAAGATGTGGGTTCCCCAAGTTTAAGGTCCCTCTCCTGTAACATAACTCATTGTATGTGCAGGTGCTTCCTGGCCCTCTTCAGACTGCCCTGTGGGAACAGGGTCTGGGAACCAGCACAAGGAAAACAGTGGCTATCTGGTACTTCTACTGATATGAAAAATAAATGTTCCTTTCACTCTAATCCAGGAGTCATGAAATTGTAGCAGGCTAACTTGTTGGCTTGCAAGTACGGTAACATCTCCAACCCTTTGCAGTTCTTGACAGCCTTCTCCTTGTCCCATCACACACCCTGGAAATGTGAGCTCAGTGAAAACCAAACCCTTGTTCTATCTTGTTCACTGCTATATCGGTAGTATCTGAAACAGTGCCTGTTCATAGTAGATGCTATGTCTGTAGACTTCCATACGATTAAATCAATTTTATATTAGACCATTTGTGACTATTTTTATGTTACTTCTAAAATTAAAATCTAATGATTATATTTGATCATCTGTACCAAAAATTCATGTAAGAAGGTGGAATTTTACCATATGACTCTATTTAAGAACTTAAGCACAATGTGAATATACTTAACACCATTGACTTGTACATTTAAAATTGGTTAAGATGATAAATTTCATGTTATGTAACTTTTACCACAGTTAAACATTTAAATTTTTATTAAATAAAAGAACTTGAACACCCCAAGAAGCAACCTCTTTTTTTTTTTTTTTTTTTTTAAGAAATCTCTTTAGTATTGCATAGATCTTTGCCCACATTATCTAGCCAGCATCACCTGGTGCTATTATCACCCACACCCTCCCTGTGACCCCTGAGCCTTTTATAATGAGGACTCAGGAAGCACCGGCTTCACTAGAAAACTCTCTAGATCCTCCTCAGGGCTGAGACATTCTTGCCTATTTTTCCACTGGTCACCTGGATCAGACCTTGCCAGCTCACATCCTGTTCTCTGTGGGAAATATGAAATATGGGACATATGGAAGAGATGTAATATGAAATATGGAAACTCCTTGTCAAGAGTTCACTAAACAGCAAAGATATGCTTCACTCTAAGCAGTGTGCAAAATGAATCAATACTCACCAATACACCATAAACTTTGGAACATAACGCACAGCTTTGTTAACTGGATAATAGCTGGTAGGCACGAGCCTCCATGGGAAGGGATGTGGGCAAAAAGAGATGTAGAAGGGAAGAAAGACAAAGAGAATGAAGAAGAGAGAGCTCAAAAGAAGAATCCGGGATAGCAGAATAGCCAAAGAGTTTCATCTCCCTTTCTCAGAGGTATGAGCTTACTCACTCTGCTGTAAATACTAAAATTGATAGGCACTTTAAAAAATAAAAAAGTCCAAGTGAACCATTTTCCCACTGAGCCCACATCTCCTTGACCTAGTTGCATAGCTCCTCCAGCTGCCTCCGATGATGCTTCCTGTGTTATTCTGCTGGAAATGCCACAACAAAGTTCCACAGCCTGGGTGCCTTAAACAATAGAAATTAATTTTATCACAGTTCTGGGGGCTGGAAGTCCAAGATCAAGGTGTCAGAGGATTTGGCTTCTTCCGAAGACTCTCTTCTCAGCCTGTAGATGGGTGGGCTGCCTTCTTGCTGTGTCCTAGGGTCTCACCCCCTCTGTCTACATTATCTTTGCCTAATCTCTTCCTCTTATTAGGACACCAGTCATATCGAATGAAGGCCTAGCCAAATGACCTCAATTTTTCCTCAATTAACTCTTCAAAGGCCCCATCTCCAAACACAGTCACATTCTGAGGTACTGCGGGGGTATTAGGACTTGAACATATGAATCTGGAGGGACACAGTTCAGCCCATAACGTCCCCCACTAGAGTTACTGAGGGTCCAGGCCTGGGTTATGGGCAGGCCTGTAGCACCTGTCAGAGCCTTCCCTGCAAATCTACTGCGGGTGAATTTTTTTTCCCTCTCTTTTCTGCTTTCCCTATTTTGAATTATAACACATAGACCTGGATTGTTCCCTAGAACTTTACTCCTTTAACAATTTCCCCTCCAGATCTAGCACAGGCAGATTGTCTTTCTTGTACTGAATACAATATATGCAAATAATTCTCATCATCTGCAAATGTTACTAGTTTTTCAGCCATCCCTAAATATAAGCAGATATAAGCCCAAGTTACTGCATTTTTTGTTTATGGCTCTCTTCTAAAATGATCTGGATATTGAATGGTTCATGAGACAATCTGGATATTAAGTAATTCATGTAAGAAATATTGCAAAATAGATCTTTTATCTAAATTAATAAATTATTCTGATAGGATAATTTAGATTTAGATTTATTAACAATTAAACTAACTTACTGAGATATTTCATAGAATTGAAGATAACACAGACCCAGCTTTAGAAATTATATTATTTGCTATTAGCATTAGAATTTAGGAAAGCAGATCCTTTTTTAAAAAAACAGTTTGCAGTTACAGGTATCAATTAATGCAGACTTGTGACCAAGTTGACGAATTTACCAGTTCACACATATATTTTTACTAGACTGCCTTCATTTGGGAAAGTGCGGATAAATAAAGGAAATTATTGATTTTTTTTCCTTCACAAAACATAAAATGTAGATGAGTTATTTGAAGGGAAGAATAGACTATACTCTATATCTTTTAAGATGTAAATTAATTATGTAAACTGTCTAAAGGAATTATACTGATGTATTTAATAATACTGCATCTTGGGATACTAAGTACTTAATGGAGGGTAAGAGAGAGTGAAAAGAAGTGTGAAATATATACATAATGCCTTAGTTCCATTTGAGTAATCATGCAAAACAGAGAAAAATAAGTACTATTAATTTTCTTATTGTAATAGACATCTTTAAAATTAGTTTTCTCCTTAAGCAGCTAAGGTATTTCTACTGCATTTGTAAATAACTCGCAATTTTACTGGATTGGGGGGAAGGTGAAGGAGAGAGATGAAAAGTTCCAAGAGACTCTAAGTTTCTGCCCTCAGGAAGCCTACCTCTCCATGGTCTCTTGAATTGGCTTATTTCCCCTCTATCTCACCCTATAATGTATCCTGTTCTATGTTAGGTGCTCTCTCTCCCCCACCCTTCCTGAAGGTACCACTAAAAAAGTGAGAGGTTTCAAAGCCAAAGAGACTTTTTCCTGAATCCCAGCTCTACCACTAGGTAGCTCTGTGACCTTAGTTAAGCTACTTCACCCCTCAAAATTTCACTTTCCTCACCTGTAAAATATGAATAATAAAATATTTCTCCAAAAGTATAGGGTCCTTCCCTTTTTCTTCTTTACAGCTTTTACTTTAAATGTACCTTTCCACAGCCCCCATAGGTTTTGTTCAATACATCCTCTTTCAATTATTCAGGAATTGACCATACCATTTATGGACCGTTTTAAAATGTGTAATTTCTTCCACTTGCTTTGCTTGCTACTGACCCATTAGCCTGAGTTACTACTTTGTTCAGCCTCACAGTAAGAGAAAGTAACCAACTGCATTCAAGGTAGAGAAATGGTAACAGTACCCAACTACCATGTGTGCTTCATGTATGTTTCATAGTTCTCCCTAGAACCATTCCTTCTTCACAGAATGTCAGTATTTTTCTTCTTCCTTTTACATTATCTCAGAACATACCTTTTCTTCTATTTATTTTTTATAGATTGTATTTATTTATTTGATGGAGAGAGAGAGAAAGCACAAACAGGGGGAGCCACAGAGGGAGAGGGAGAACCAGATTCCCTGACCAGGCTCAGGACCCTGGGATCATGACCTGAGCCAAAGGCAGATGCTTAATTGTTATAAAGTCTTCTTCTTACATCATCCCTGATAATCATCCTATGCAAAAGTCTGCCCATTGGGGCACCGGGGTGGCACAGTCCGTTGAGACTCCGACTTGGTTTCGGCTCACATCCTGATCTCAGGGTCCTGATCACAGAGTTGTGAGATCAAGCCCCACTTCTGGCTCTGCGCAGAGTCTGCTTGAAACTTTCTCTCCCTCTGCCCCTCCCCCCTTTCAAGCTCTCTCTAAATAATAAATAAATCCTTAAAAAAAAGTGTGCCCATTGACAGCTATCTCAATGTCAATTCTTCCTGTATTATATCTCTTGTTTACTTGAAATATCTTGCTTATAACACAATGTTTTAATAAATTTCATCATCTAGGAAGCATGTCAAAAGTAAGAATGACATTAACAAAAATGAACAAAAGTAAATTACAGAAAGAACTGATTTGAGCTACCCATAAAGGTTCTTCTTTTCTCTGTGGGTCATTTGAAGATATTTTTATTTTCACTGTACATTTATATAGTGGCTGACTTAAGCCAACCAGACCCAAGAGGAGCTCTGGCCTCCATGGACTCGAACTGGAGAATATCAATGAAGCTGTCAAACACTATTGTCACTCCAGGTGCAGAAGTCAGATCCACACAAACCAACAAGCAGCCACACTGCAACCAACTCAAGAAATGATCTTGTTTCCCAACGTCACTTCAAGAAGGCACATGGTGGGGTATAAGATTAAGAACAAGTGTTGAAGGGATTGTGACCTTCACCCAAAAAACAAATCCCTTTGAAATGAAAGTTCTTAGCAGATGGTAGAAGTAGCAGAGAAGAGCCCCCACCATCTTAGAATGCTATCTTCTCGACACTCCTGCTGTGGCTCCTTCCCACAGGTGTTGGTTTCCAAAAACAAAACAAAACAACAACAAAAAAAAACCTTACTTTGTATTGCAGTTTAAAAAATCAAGTGTCTACACTTTATTACCCAAGTAATTCATGTCTAGTTACATGCCACAAGAGTCTGAAATGTGGGCATTTTGTGCTCATCTCTAAAACTGATGCTATTGTCCTTATTTTATGTATCAGGTGAAGAAAGAAGTCCTTCCACACAGAAGCAAGCTTGTCTGAATCTTGCTCAGAGCCGCGAAGTGAAGATGAAGGCAGATGCCCTGTGTGGTAGTCCTTCACTCTCATCATAGGGAAGCGTTCAGTCTAAGGTCGGTTCATCTGCACCCTAACCCAAAGAGCTTCGTTGCCAAACTAAATGATTTCTTTAAAAGATAGCTCAGAACATGACCCACAGCATGGTGCCACAGTAGCAGTTCAAGACAACACACTATTGAAGTAGTGTGGTCTACAATGGAGAGCTGGCTGGGGCTGGAAGGAGCCTGAGTTTTCATCCCAGGTCCACGTCTGAAAATTGGCTGACCTTGGATAAGTCAGTCACTTTGACGCCAAGCCACTCCTCTAAAATAATGAAATAATGGAAATTGCCCTCTAACTTACATTGGTACTCTAAGTGAAAATGCAATAACCTTTGGGAAAATAAGACTCTAAGGAAGAAGCAGTTCTATAAATCCAGGACTCTACTATTAACCAATATATATTGATGTTATTAGACACAGATAAAGTAAAATCACATACCAGGCACCAGCCAGGATACTTTATGAAAAGGGTTATACAGAGTCCTTCAAACTCCAGATGAGTTGAAATGACCTGAAAATGTCTCAGCAGAGTTGGGGTTTTTTTTCCAAATTTTTACTTAAATTCTAGTTAGTTAACATATAGTGTAATGTTGGTTTCAGGAGTAGCATTTAGTGATTCATCACTTACATACAACACCCAGTGCTCATCATAACAAGTGCCCTCCTTAATACCCATCAACAGAGTTTAAAGAGTAATAGGTTAAAGGGCAATGCTTATGAAAGAATCACAAATTCCAGATGCCTGGTAGGAACTATACTCTAAATTCTCCATCAAACAGGCAATTTCTTTAACTGGCAGGGGAATGGAAAGATAACTCAATATATACTTGATTGCTTTGTAGCTCTTTGCGTGAAACTCCTCAATTTCCATGCTGATGTATGTAAGACATGCTAGGCACAGTCTGGGGCCATTTGGGGGCTTAAGGGGGTTGACTCATTAGAGCTACTATACCATCACATTCGGTCCATTATAGCACAGGAAGAATCTAGTACACATGCAGTGCTTTAGGATATATTCTTGAATGAGACAGTGTGATACAATCTGGCCTACTGCAAGACTTGGCAATCTTTCAGAAGTCAGGGATGCTAAATTGCTAACTAATGGCATTGAGGAAAGAGAGACTTCAACAAGGCAACAAGCATGAGGAAGGTCGCTCTGCTCAGAAACATCTCACTAGTTAAGAGTTTCGTTTGTATTAAACCTTCTCCTTTTGAAATATAAATATTCCTTGAGAAGGAGTCACTTGGATTAACTCAATTCTTGGCTTAGTATAGATGGGTCCCAAACTGACAGTTTTGCTCAGGGACTATGGGGTGAGCAAGGAAAGATCATTTGGAACATGAGTCACTCTGGAGGCAGTCTGACCTGAGGGGTGTCGCATTAGGGACTTGTGAACAGCCAAAGACAATGAGGAAAGGAGGCACCAGGCCGAGGAAAGGGATATCGAGCCATGGGAGATGTACTTTGCTGATCTGGCAACATTTTCTAGTACAGCCAGCCAGGGTCCACTGAGAATAATTCCCTGTGACTCCTTGGTCTCCAGTGCCATAGGGTATGGACTCCTATTCTGTTTAGAAGGACACAAGGTTAAGGGTTCAAAGACAGGGGCTTGGTTCTTTCGGAATGAGCTAACCACCCTGTATCTCCGCCAAGTAGGATGGTTTAGATTTGCTTCTGCCAGTCTTCCTGGGGTATTTTAAGAACAAATGATTGGATTTCTTTGTGAACCATATTTGGTGCCAAAACCTGAACAATGCTAAAAATTTTATATAAGTGACAATCCCGTAGGTCACCAAAGTTCTTATAACTTCTTCCAATAAAAGTAGGCTGCTTATGTGCATGTTTTTAAGAAATAAGCATCTCGATGCCTACAAATTTAATGTTCCTAAAAATATAAAATTGTCCTGTGTACAATAAAAAGCAAAAATAATTTTAGTAGAGATCTAGAACCCTTTCTGAGAAGTTTAAGAATAGGGGAATGATAGAATAGGATTGGTTACTCCAAGCCAGGTGGACTCCTAAGATAATATTCATTAAGTGATAACATCTCCACAGCAACCTAAAAGGAAACTGCTATCCGTATGCCCATTTTTAGGTACGTAAACATAAAGAGTATCTGCTCCAGGCACCGCAGCCAGGATTCAAATCCAGACAGTGTGACTCAAAAGCCCACACGCTTTGCTAGGAGTTGACAAACTTTTTCCATAAGTAGCCAGATAGTAAATATTTTCAACTCTGCAGGCCACAGAGCCTCTGTCACAGCTATTCAATTTGCCATGGCAGGGGGAAAGCAGTCATAGACAATATGTAAACAAACAGGCATGACTATATCAATAAAGCTTTATTTACAAAAACAGGCAGGTGAAGACTAGATTTGGCCTGTGGCTCTAGTGTGCCAACCCCCGCTCTTAACCCTTATATGACACTGCCTCTTAGAAAGAATATATCATTTCACTCTGAAAACCTGAAGTCATTTGGTTGCTTCTGTATTTGGCACACACTGACCTCCTTTGTTACTCTGTTTAGTAGCTCAAGATCATGATACACTGAAAATACATGCCTCCCTTTTATTGAAGCTTAGGTTTTAGCAGTTACTGCCATTTGAAATATCTATTGGGATATCCCATAATTTCTCTCTCTGAAATAGAAGCACAGAGGCTGTATTTCATACCTGCACAGTCCTCTAGGGCTCTTAACCTGCAAGAAAACACACTCTGTTGACTCCAAAAGCTCCCATGCAGAGCATCCAACTTGGTTGTTAGGGTGTTTGTTTCAAAGATCAAGCAACAATGTAATACAGTCTGATGATCCAGGACAGATGTGAGGATAAAATCTAAGCTGAAAATATTCCCGGAGAACTTAAACTAAGATCAGAGGCATTTCCCCCAGGCATGTGGCAAGTTGGAGTTTGGCAAATGTGCTGTCTTGTATGAAATCAGTGTCCCACTGAGCTCCCCACCTCTGACACTTACAGCTGCAATGGGAGGAGGTCAGATTTACAAGAGGTGTTGACCTCGTTGTCAAGGGAAGTAAAGCAGATTTGGTTCCACTCTCCATCCTTTAACCTGACAGAAGGGAAAGGGCTTCTGCAAAAAAATCATGTAGCTGATCCCAGTGTGCTTCCTGCAATTTGGTGTTGTGTATTTATATCTCTATTCTCTACCACCTCTTCTTTGAAGATGGTTGTGTTTATTTTGCTTGGGTGCTGCACTAGATGCCTAAGTGTCAGAGAAACCAGGCATTAACAATGAAGTGTTCATACTGATAATCTAGCAAAGATATTGGCTAATCTACTTCCCAATTCACCTGTTCCTAAATCACAATATTAGTATTTAAGTGGTACAGCTAGGTTGGTGGTTTTCCTTGCCCTATTCATATTCTATTCCTCCCTCCCTCCCTCGCTCCCTCTTTTTCTCTTATTCACTACCTGGTTACCTTGTTTCTATAGCTACTAATAGCAGAGCTACCCTCGAAACTATAATGGAGTTTGCCTCTCTCATTCTTATTTTAAAGAAAATAGAAAATTGAGTACTTTAAAACTTAGTGAATTCCTGCTTTTTAACTGCTCTGCTTCTGATGGAAAATCTACTTCACCGTACCTGATTTTATATCATTTGAAATGGGGTTGCCATCATATCCACATTTACATTATGGGACAGATAAAGTTATCTTTTCTTGAGCTGCATTCTGGAAAATAAACAACTATCCTCATTTCCAATAGAGAGTGGTAGATAATGAAACCCACATGTATTTGCACAAATCTTTCAGCTATCACTCTGAATTAAGAGAAACTGTGTGATAGTTTGAATCTGGCAATTTCCAATTAAGTGTTCTTTTTTTTTTTAAGCACCACTATATGTATTACAAATAAAAATGTCCCATTTTTGCCTGGAAGGCAGAAAATAGTTTAGCAAATTTATGGTAAAGCAAATTTTTTTCTATCGATCAATCCCCAGAGGGGCATTAACTACTCTTATGGGAGCTTGCTGCAGAAGATGGCCTAACGGAATACACAAAATACAGAGTAAGAATGCTGAGAAGTGGAGGAGGAAATAGAACACTTTAACATTACATCCTGGTCATACCAAGGTCCATTGACCCTGTATTCATTCCAGATAATTAATTTACAACACATTAAACCTCAACATGAAGAAGGCTGTTCTGCATCAATTGCATAGGAATAAAAAGTGTTATTGATTTAGGATTTCTATTGTATCGTGTGCTGACAAAAACAACCACAACCGAGTTATATCTCAAAGACAGAACACAGCTCTGCCGAAGGACAGAAGTGCTAAATAAATGCACTCGAATACACTTAGCTGAGGTAACACTGCCTGAAGAAGGATAATTAGAACTAACCAAAGCGTCTAATAAATATTGATAAATAAGCACTCCAGAAATCAAATTTGGGGATGTGATAATGATCTTCTTTACAGTAAAGGTCTAAAATAGCCCCCTGCCCTCTGCCAAATCCAACCATTAATATTTATTAAATAAAATATGAGCGTACCATTAATTTGAAACAACTGACATGAATCGAAGCTGTCTTCCTCTTGAAGCACAGAAATTATAAGGGTGAGGCCACACAAGCCTGGAGTCATGATGTTCTGAAGATGCTGAAAAACCAGTCATCAATTTAAAAAGCCAAATGGCCTCATGAACTAGTGTAGCAAGCATATGAGGCTAAGAATTTAAAAATGAGTAAAATTGTTTTGGTTCAACTGCTCGGTGACCAAAGGCAAGTCCCCAAACTTCTCTGAAGCCACAGTAGTCACATCTATAAAGCAGAAATAATAATGCTCACTCTATTTGGCTCACAGGGCCAATGTCAGGAATATATGAGAGAATACATGTGAAATTGACCACAAATATTATTCGATTCTATTTAAATGTGTGATTGTAATTTGAGAATTGATTTTTAAGAAGACTGCAGTAACAAGGACTTCTTTTAAAGGTGATACAATCTAAACATGGTTTTCTAACATACCACACATTCTCTCCATTTTTCCTAAGCAGCTTACAGCACCTTCATATAGCCTGAAACGACTTATTTTAGGTTGAAAAAGTAGGACAGGATGGTGGGGTACATATCAGTGGCACTGTAAAAAATAAAGTTCTAAAAATTATGACTTAAAAATTCAGATACCCATTACTCCATGGGTCAGATCAATATGACCTGAGTCCTTTTCCTAATTCAAGGGCCTCTAGTATATCAAAGGACTCCATCACATGCAATATCCAACACAATCTTTCTTGTTTTATATACTAACTGTCCAAATACCTTTTCCACATCTAGCATTTTCACATCTACAAGAGAAAGTTGATAGGATCATCTGTAAGTATATTGATTTCTTTCTACTTAAAATAAATACATACATTCATACATACCTCCAAAAAGAATAGCATTGTCAATAATATCTGAGATTCCTGACTTCTAATCATAGATAAAATCAAGACTTACATCTTTCCTCAGAGAGCAGCTGACATAAAATGAAATAATAAATTTCATCCAAATTGAAGCATAGAAAGAAAAAAGACTGGACAAAAAAAAATTTAACAAAGCATTAACAAATAATCTGTGGAATAATTCTGAATGGTCTCACAAATAGGTAATTGGAGTTCCAAAGAAAGGAGGGGGAAAAAAAATATCTGATGAAATAGTGGCAGAATGTTTTTTACAAATTTGATGAACACTACAAATCCTCAGAACCAAGAATCTCAATAAATTCCAAACAGGTTAAACCAAAAGAAAACTACACCAAGGCACATCATAGTCAAAGTGCTGAAAACCAGTGAGAAGACAGTATCTTAAAAACAGAAACATACAAGAGAACAAAGATCATAATAATCTCACATTTCTCATCAGAAAGAATGCAAACCAGAGGATAATGAAACAACATCTTTAAAGTACTGAATTAAAAAAAAAAAAGTCAACCTACTACTCTATATCCAGAAAAAAATACCCTTCAAAAATGAAGGGCATGGGAAAATCCTCATGACATTAAATTGGACATTGATTTCATGAATATAACATCAAAAGTACACGCAACAAAAGATAAAATAGACAAACTGGACTTTATCAAAATTAAAAACTTTTAAGTACCAAGAGATACTACAACAAAGTAAAAGAATAACCTACTGAATGGGAGAAAATATTTGCAAATCATATGTCTGATAAGAGATTAATATCAGTGTATAAAGAAATCCTAAAACTCAACAACAAAATAAAAACAACCCAATTCAAAAATAGGCAAAGGACCTGACTAAACATTTCTCCAAAGAAGATGTGCAAATGGCCAATATATACATTAAGAGATAACTCAACATCATTTGTCCTTAGGAGAATGCAAGTCAAAACCACAGTGAGATACCACTTCATACCTCCTAGGATGGCTATAATTTTTTTTTTAACTGGAAAACAACATATCTAGGCAAGGATATAGAGATATTAGAATCCTGTGCATTGCTAGTGGGAATACAAAATAGTATAGCTGCTACAAGACAACCGTTTGGCAGTTTCTCAAAAAGTTAAACATAGAATTACCATATGTCCCAGCATTTCCACCTCTAGGTATATATCCAAATGAACTGAAAGCAGAGACACAAACAGGTGTTTGTACACCAAAGCACATAGTAGCATTATCCACCAAAACCAAAAGGTAGAAACAACCCAACTGTCCATCAACAAATGCAAGGATAAACGAGATGTGATCTATGTATACAATGGAATATTATTTGGCCATAAAAAGGGAATTAAATTTTGATGTGTGCTACAACATGGATGGATCTTGAGAACATTATGCTTAACGAAATAAGTCAGACACAGAAGGAAAAATACTATATGATTCCATTTACATGAGGTACCTAGAATAGGCGAGTTCTTGGACACAAAAAGTAGAATTGAGGTTACCAGGGACTGGAGGAAGAATACAAGGTAAGTTAGTATTTAACATGTACAAGGATTTTGTTGGGGATGATAAAATGGTTTGAGTTTAGGTAGCAGGTGATGTTACACAACTTGGTGTCTGTATTTAATGCCACTGAACTGTACACTTATAAATCATTAAAATGATAAATATTGTTACATATATTTTACCACATTAAAAAAGAAAAACATGGGACGCCTGGGTGGCACAGCGGTTAAGCGTCTGCCTTCGGCTCAGGGCGTGATCCCAGCGTTCTGGGATCGAGCCCCACATCAGGCTCCTCTGCTATGAGCCTGCTTCTTCCTCTCCCACTCCCCCTGCTTGTGTTCCCTCTCTCGCTGGCTGTCTCTGTCTGTGTCGAATAAATAAATAAATAAAATCTTTAAAAAAGAAAAATATGACAAAATAAAACAATTTAGATGAGCAAAAAGAAGTAAAAAAATCAGTTATAATCCCCTCATCTGAAGATAACTACAGTTATATTTGGATGTAAAATCTTTACTTTTGTAATTCACATTTACGGGTTTAACAACAAAAATGAAAACATACACAATGTATGAATTTTTTATTAAACGATAAACATATTTCCATCTCATTAAAAAACGATGTCCTCAGATAAGCAAACGCTGTGAGAATCTGGTATCAGCAGACCTGTACTATAAGAAATGCTAAAGAAAGCTCTCCAGCTAAAAGGAAAATAACACCTAATGGAAACTTGGATCTACACAAAGGAATGAAAGGTCCCCCAAGAAGGTAAATATGTGGCAAATATGAAAGACACTTCTTCTCGTTTTTAATTTCCTTTAATTTGAAGAACTCACTTTGAATATGTTAAACCAAATTACATAAGCTTTGTTACCCCATCTGTCCATTTATGTGCTATTCATTCATTCATTCACTCACTCTTTCATTCATCCACTTTATCCTTTCAATAAATACTCTGGGAGAAGCACCATGTTAGGCACTGACTGTTCAATGGAGACTAAAACAGACAAGGTCCTTGTACTCATAGAGCTTTCAGTCTATGTGGAGAAGCCAGTTACTGTTTACAAACACACAAATGAAAATATAAGTAGAAAACGGGATAAGTGTTATGAAGCTGAGAAAGAGAATAAGATGTTGGGAGAAGTGGAAGAGCTGATTCCAGTGCCTCATCTCCTGCCACCCTGATTTCCACTTCACGGTCCAGCAATGTCAATGAGCTTTGTAGTACACTCACGTTCCACTCACTTTCTCATTCATTATTGCCCTTCAAGATCTATGTACACAAGTTGTCTCCATTTCCTCACTTTATAATTCACTCCTCACTCTTTTCAATTAGGTTTTAGCCCTACCAAACGTATTCTTAATAAGACAGTGTCTTGGGTGGATTCCCCAGAAGCAGATCCTGAGATGGGAATTCTTGTGCCAATGATTTATTCATGGGATGCTCTCAGAAAAAGCGAGTGAGAGAACTATAATTGGGCAGAGGGGGAAAAGTTTAAGCAAGAATGTCATCTCAACTAGAGGCCAGCTTTAGTCAAATCCACAGGGAGCCCTATGAATTGCCTCACAGAGGCAAAAGAGATGGGCTTCTCTACCTCCATGTCAGTCAGTCATTGGTGGTAGGCTGCTTAAAGAGTGGAATCAGGGGCGCCTGGGTGGCACAGCGGTTAAGCGTCTGCCTTCGGCTCAGGGCGTGATCCCGGCGTTCTGGGATCGAGCCCCACATCAGGCTCCTCCCCTATGAGCCTGCTTCTTCCTCTCTCACTCCCCCTGCTTGTGTTCCCTCTCTTGCTGGCTGTCTCTATCTCTGTCGAATAAATAAATAAAATCTTTAAAAAAGAAATAATTAATTAAATAAATAAATAAAAAATAAAGAGTGGAATCAGGGAGTAGTATACTGGAGCTGGCTTGTATGGCTTGGGAGAGCCAATTTCTAAATTTCACAAAATTTTGTAAGCTGGTTGTTAAACACAACTACTATTTTAAGTTAAATTATATAAATTTACAATTAAAGTATATTAAAAACAAAGGTAATAAATACTCAATATGCATCACTTCCTAATTATTTTTCCATATTTTATCCATGTTCTTGAGGTTAATTACATCCATTATATGCTGTAAGTAGAAATACTATATAATGCTTTCTTAATGAGCATTGCTTTCCAATTCTAGATTCGTGACATCAGCTTGAAATCAGCTGTGATGCAAGTATTTACACAGAAATTGACAGAAACTACAAATTGGGGCTTGGTTTATTGTTTCTGATCAAGTAGTCTTAAAAAGGTGATGGAGAAAACCTTAATGAAGTAGCCATTATATTGCGAATAGCACAAAAAAATTAAGGAAATACTCTTGGAGTATTTGAAAACTATTATCTATTTGGCAAAGAAGTCATATCATTGACAAATGAGTAAAATCCTGACATACATCCTTGCTGTTTCATTTCCGTACTACTCATTAACATAAACACAAATATCAACAAGCATTTAGGTAACTCATTGGTTAGTTGAATACATAGGCTGGCTATGAATACAAGAGTTTGGGAGAGAAAAAAGAAGAAAGAAAGAGTAAAAGAAAGAAAGAAAAGAAAAAGGAAAACATTCCATAAAAATCAATTGGCTATACCAAATTTAGAATAAAGAGTATTGGATATTTTATTATTATTGTATACTACACATGTAAACATATAGATAGATGGACACAGACAGATAGAGGCATACATTTCTTTTCCAGAAAGCTTGGTGTTAAACATTTACAAACGTAACATGGAGGTAGAGGTGGGGAATGCCAATGCCTCCATTTGGACAAGGGCAATTCTTCAGAGAAGGGGTCCATTGTGAGCCCTTAGCAGACATCTCACAGTATCAGGAGTGTAGAAGCAACAGCCTGGTAAAAGGAATCTGGAAAGGATGCAACAGCATCGTCTACAGATGTTCCTCAACTTACAATGGGACTATGTCCCCATAAACCATCATAAGCTAAAACTAAGTCGAAAACGCATTTAATACACCAAACCTACCTAATAGCTTAGCCTAGCCTACTTTAAATGTACTCGGAACACTTGTATCAGCTGACAGTCGGCACAATCATCTAACACAAAGTCTACTTGATAATAAAGTGTTGAATAGCTCATGTAATTTATTAAATACTGTACTGAAAGTGAAAAACAGAGGGTTATGTAGGTACAGAATGGTTGTAAATGTGATCATTGTTTACCCTCATGATTGCATGGCTAACTGGGGGCTATAACTTGATGCTGCTGCCCAGCATTACGAGAGAGCGTCTTACCCGTGTATTGCTAGCCCAAGAATAGAGCAAAATTCAAAACTCAAAGTAGTTTCTACTGAATGCATATCACTTTCGCACCACTGTAAATCTGAAAAACTGCTGAACCATCATAAGTTGAGGATCATCTGTAGATGGCTAATGGCCTCTATGCTGTCATGCAAAACAGACTCATGATTTTCAACCGCTTTGCACCACATGGAAGTTGCATTCTCAACAGCAACTGCTGGCTGACTGGTCCCTTCTCCTTTAAACAGACTTCTTTTGGATCTCTTGATATCACATCCTCATAGCTTTCCTCCTAACCCTTTGGCCTATTTTCTCCACACTCTTTTCCCTTCTCCTCCTCCATTAACTGGTAGATTTCGTCCAGTTCAAAGGCCTCTTTGCTTCTCACTCTACATTCTCTTTGTAGGCCTCCTAACCTACCTCATGCTTCATTTGCTAGAGATATTGCAATAGCTTCTAAATGTATATTTCCAACCCAGATTTCTCTTCTCTGGCCTAGACTCATGTCTCCTATTGTTCATTCAACAACTCCACTTTGATATTTACAGCTATTTCAGACTTGATATGCCCACAAATCAATGCCTGATTCCCAAACCTCCAAAAGTTTTTTTTTCTTATTCTTCCTCTAATGTTCTATATCTTAGCAAATGGCATTACAATTCACCCAGTTACTTGTGCCAGACATCTGGAAACTATCCTTCACCTCTTCCCACCACTTTACCTACTCCCTCACCAGCAAATGCTGTTTCTATACTTTTCCTGAATTCATCACCTTCTACAATCACACTGCAATCTCCTACTCAAGACAGGCTGCTCTCCCTGACAAGTAGACCTCCCCTCTACTTTGCTGGTACTACTGTGGGCCCTCTGCTTCACCTCCATTTTTTCTGTGAATACATTATTTTTAAAACAACAAAATACAGATGAAGATACATGCACAATAATACTCATCGTGGTGTCATTTACAAAATCCAAAATGTTTTAGGCCTAACTCTCAACCAATAGGAAATTGGTAGTATAGCATATGACATATATATATGAAAAAATATGATTAAGTTTGAAAACTTTGGAATTGCTTATATTATAATAGCTGAAAACATAGGATCACGTTTTGTTCAAAAATCTTATATGCTATATGATCTCAATTAAAGGAAATATTTACATCTGAAAACATTGTTAAGTCAATACAACAAAATGTTACTTCTAAGAGGTAAGCTTATGAGTGCTTTTCTATCTTCTATATCATACTGTCTATAATTTTCATATTTACTACCTTTTGTTTACTCATTCAACACACTATTGAGCATTATTATATGCTATTCATTATTCTTGACATCAGGGAACTAGCAATGGAAAAATAAAACAGATAAAAATTCCTACATTCATGGAGCTCTGTCTCTTTGACAAGATAAACAATAAACAAAATTAGAATATAGAGTATGGGAGAAAGTGATTAAATGTTGTAGAGAAAGTCAACAAAAAAGAGGGACTGAGAGTGCCAACAAGAAGGTAAAGGACATGGAGGGGGGGTTGGGGGGGAGGGACTGACAGAGAGAGAATCTTAAGCAGGCTCTACTCTGGGGCTTGATCTCACAATCCTGAGGTCATAACCTGAGCTGAAATCAAGAATAGAATGCCCAACCAAGCCACCCAGGAGCCCCAAAGAATGTGATTTTAAACTGGACAGTCAGGGAAGGCCTCACTGAGGTGGTGACATTTGAACAGAGACCTTAAGGAGAAGAGGACAAAGCCATGTGAGGTCTGGGGAAATGCTGCTAGCAGAGGAGACAGCAGGTGCAAAAGTTCTGGGGTAGGAGTGTGCCTGGAGTGTTCAAAGGACAACAAAGAAGACAGTGGGGCCAGAGCAAGTGATCATGGCATTCTTTATAATGGGTCAAAAACAAACATTTTTTAAAAAAGAAAATATAAATATATATCTGTATCAGTACAGACAGTTCATATATGAAAGCAGAGTAAGAAAATCTGCCTTTGGTGAAATTAATCATATGGAAGTTTTGTTTAATTTTTCTAATTGTTTCCCAATGATTCAATTCAAAATTGAAATTGAAATTATTATGAATTTCAAACACAAGATTTTGTTTGTAAAGGCGAGTTTTATAAAATATTCTTATCATAAAAAGACATTACATGTCCCTTAAAAGGTAAGTTAAATGTAATAAGCTAATTCAACGAAATATTAGACTGACTGTAGCTAAAAGGAATCAAAATGGAATCAAAAGAATAATGTTAATTGGAAAGGATATACTGGACAATATGTACAGCACTATACCATTAATGAAACTTACTAAGCACACGTAAAATAGTGATACACTGTATGTCACTAATGGAGGCACACAGGTATATAATGTTACAGAAGATAAACAGGAAAGACACACCCAACGACGATAATGGTTATCCAGAAGAGGTAGTGGGAGAAAAGGTCAAATGGAAGATTAAAGACCCAAAGAAAACATGGCAAAATATTAATTGTTGTTAATGTGAGGTGAAAACATGGGTGCTTCTTCTATAATTCTTTGTACTTTTTGGTATTTTTTAAATTTTTCTTATAACGGAAGGAGGGAAGAAGGAGATAGGAGGGGGGGGAGAGAAGGGAGAAGTGGAGGGTTGAAAGGAGGGGGAGGGGAGGGGAGGGAGGCCTATCTTCCATATCTGTGGTAGTCAAGTGCATTAAGATCTACAAATGTTCAGTGACCACCTATGAACTGGCAGGCACTGTTCCCAGGGCAGGGTGAGACACAGTCCCTTCCCTAGAGAAGCTTCCCTGGACAAGTCTGGAAAACACATGTGTATGTTTTGGGTTTTTTTAATTTTTTTATTTAAGTAAAAACCCTCTAATTGCTAGTGCCTTATTCTAGATAAATCACCACTGATAATAACTAAATTTCATTTTCATTAAGGATTCTAACTCTAACTTAACTAGAAGGCAGATACCCACTAAAATGTCAATGGGTACATTGACATTAAATAGGAAGAGGCCAAAGAATCCCACAGTCATAAGCATAGAGGGGCTAGGGGGCCATTTCTACTAATACTCCATCATGAATGACCACAATCAAATTACAATTAGTTGGGACTCTTTCATCTGCAAATTAAAAAAATCCTAACTCAAACTTGCTTAATCAAAGTTCACATATTGAAAACTCCAGAGACAGTTCTAGCTTCCAGCTCTATCTATAGTTACGTCTGGATCCAGCTGCTCAAACAGTATCAACTGGAATCTATGTATCTATGTATCTATCTATCTATCTATCTATCTATCTATCTATCTATCTATCTATCTATCTATATTTGTACCTACCTCATTCTCTCTCTCTGCAAACACTTGGCCTGCCATCTTTTGTAACGGCAAATATCTCAGGTAGGTCCTCTCAGGAAGTGAGAAAATGATCACTAGCAGCTTCAGTTAGCAACTCCAGCTAAAGAGAGCACCTCATACACCAGTTCCACACCGATACTCATCAGCTCCTATTGAACTGGCTTTGGAACGTGTCTACCACTGTGGCCCAGGGATATCATCACCTCCACAAAAAGGCCATGAAACTAAGAGTAGAAGAGAAGTAGTTTTCCAAAGGAAAATAAATGGTGTAGGCAAAAACAATATATACATATGAAAAAAATACATAATATTTTGTCAGTAAGCTGTGATAATAACATTAACAATATCAAGCTCTGCGTTAAGCACACTACAAACATTATCTCATCTAGACCACATAACAACCTCTGAGGTAGATACTCATACACATTTTAGAGTTGAATAAAGCAGATCTTGAAGACTGGCACCCAGGTGGTAGACCAGTCATTACTTTCAAAGGATCAAATGATTCAAAAAGAACTCTATGTGTATTTACTTTTAAAGATGATTATAATCCAGACCCAGAAAGGCACTTTGGAAATGCTTAAATAATAAATCCAGTTTGGGGCAGTAACTACCTGAAGCGTGAACACAGTCATCAATGAAAGTCATCATCTTAGGATAACCAATCAATATCTTATATACTGGTTCTCCAATTTGTTTATAGATGATCTTCTTTGATTTTAAAAATATAATTAATAATTTTGGGGTGCCTGGGTGGCTCAGTCGGTTAAGCATATGTCTTCCACTCAGGTCATGATTGCAGGCTCCTGGGATCAAGCCCCGCATCAGGCTCCCTGCTAAGCGGGGGACCTGCTTCTCCCCCTCTGCCTGCAGCTCCCCCTGCTTGTGTTCTCTATCTCTCTTTCTCTCTCTCTCTCTCTCAAATCAATTAAAAAAAATTTTTTTTAAAGTAGCATAGAAAAAAAATAATAATAATTAACTCAACCTGAAGAGAGAAAGGAAGAGAATTGTCAGAGGAATCCATTTCTGAGCTGGGCTTGAAACATCAATTGGACCTTGCTGAATGGACAACAGGAAAAAGCAACCAGGCAGAGAAAACAGAATACACAAAGGCAAAGAAGTACGAAACACCACTGTTTAAGTCGTATTTGCTCCGGCATTCAGGGAATTCTCCACTTCCCATCCTCCAACTGACCTCAAAGTGGTCCCACAAACTAAAATCAGCTTTGAATAAATATTCTAAACTATATTATTTTCCAAACCCAGGAGGAAAAAAATCATTTGTGTAGCATCAATAAGCTACATTTTCATCTAGAATCTACCTCTACAAAGGCAAGATTATATTGCATTAGAATTTGCTCATAATCCAAAACCAGGCAGGGGTCAAGAAAAAAAAAAATGAGCAAATGTCATTTTAAAACAGAAAAAAACATAGGTATCATTTAAAAAAAAAAAAAAAAGCAGCTCCTTTCCTTACACTTCACCCTCAATCTGTACTCCTAGTATCCAGACAAGTGCCCCGTGCTGTGGAGACAGCTCCGGCAAACACATCTCTGTGCATCTGAGCAAAGCATGGATGGACATTATTGACCACGTCTGTTTATGGATCTATTCAACACCACCAAGAAATGTTTGCTTAGGAAAGAGCCAGGGTGGTGCCAATTCAAAAGCTAACCCACCCATTTCTTCAGACGACATGTTGGTCCTCTTGAAGTGTGGTCTGAGGTCATCTGTGGGCCACCAGAGAGGATGAATGCATGGCTGATTTTATGAGGCCTGCCAAGAGATAAGGAGCGGGCTGCAGCTTTAACGGCTACAAGGTCAAATACTTGACCAAAAGTGAAAACAAAAATGAAGGAAGCAGAATGTTGCAAATGACAGGAAAAACAGGAGAAAGGATCTCTTAAAATAATACGACGTCAGGGATGCAACTAAAAAATAGTCATACTAAGGTCACTTTGTGAATCTTTGTGTAGTTCCTATTCCTTCTTTTTATGATCATGCCAAGTAACTAAGTACATATGGCATGTTTGTAAGTAAAGCAGTCGATGAAGTCAGTTACACCTCTGCATTTATTACCGTGCCCCTGAGTATTATTAACTTTTACACTCCCCATAAAGTATAATTTATCACTTAAATAATTTGCTTTGTGTCAGGGTTCAGTGTGCTCCAGTGCTTTCCTGCTCATTAAATGAGATATTTTTACTTAATGAGCCAAGGATGTCCTTTGTATTTAACATTTGAATTGATTTCTAACACTTCATTTTTATAATAGTTTGGTGTGTGATTTTAAAAAATGTGGGTTTCATTTCACAATGTCAAAGGAAAACAATTCAGAAAATTGTTAAATACATGTGGCATTGTAAGTGATAAACGGTTTTATCCTTAACTAACCATAATGACTGAGTGAACAAAAATGAAAGTATGCAATCATAAAATAATGATTTCTTTACCCTAGTGAGCAAATCACGGAATTGGGGAACTGAGGTATCTATTGTTCAAAACAAAACTCCGCTCCAAGCCACTCAGAGAAAAAGTTATGATCTGATGTGTAACAAAGTCTGAAGTCGAAGCCGCCGTGGTTGACTGAGCAGCCTGGGACTGTTTTCCAAGAGCCACATTCTGCCTAGAGATTGTCCGTGGGACAAAAATGACTGGCTGCTTGGACATTTCTTTTCATTTAACAAACCAAAGATTGAGAATTGAAGTCCCATGTTTCCTAAATCACTTGCAAGTCATTTAGTTATCTTAAACAACGGAGGATACTTACTGTCACCAGATAGGGGATAAGGGGGGAAAAAAGGAGGTCTTTAATCTGAGTACTACCAACAAAAGTATTATATTAACCCAAATTATTTATAATGCACACACCTGTGTGTGTATATCTTAATGTAAAGCTTCTATTTTAGATAACAGCACACTGGATTTTTCATTTATTAAGATGTATTGCTATCCTTTAATAGGTATGAGTATACCAGTACAATATACAACATATCATATGTATATATTATCTTTATATGCAGCATAGCATCATTAAGGAAGGTAGGATTTAAAAGACTTGGGGAAAAAACAGTCAAATGCCCATTTTTCATCTTATAGCTTACAGAACTTGAGCATTCTTCCCTTGTTTCTTACTCAGAAATGTCTCCCTTCCTATATTCCTTGACTATACTTTCAGATCCGTGAAAATGGAGTGTCATTCTGATGGTCTGTGATGACCAAACACCAGATAGGTAAGACCTTAAACACTAGTACAACGAAACTGGTCAATAAACATTGCTACGGTCACATAAGCTTAGGAAGTAATGCCTATTACAATCCTCACTTCCGGAGTCACAGAGCACCCTAGCATTTTTGAAACTACGGGAGCTTCTACAGAGAAAAACTTGCTTATCCCAGAGTTTCTCAAATGTGGACTACAGAAACTTTTGGTCCAAAATCACTTTTAAACATCGCTTTCAACTAGGGCGTCTTCAAAAAGAATTTAGGAAAGCTTATCAATGAAATAACCAGTTGATTCAGTGAGGGTGTTTGTTTTTTAGAAAACATCGTTCCCCATGCCCCACATCCCAGCCCCCAGGGCAGCCACTTTGCACAATTCCAAGAATTGGTTGCCTTTCAGGTGACATTTATGTATATGGCGCCCCCTGGAATTGCACCTTATAGGGCCTAAGGGACTGTGTGCCCCCAACCCCGTATTTGATTCCTCTAAACCGTGAGGTTTATAGCACATAGACAATATCTATTACATATGCAACACAGAAAAATCAGTTGAAATATTTCACAAGGGAAATAAAGTATTAATAAATTGAAAAGTAAGTTTGACTTGGAGAAAAGTTTACAGCATGAAATATTTCAAAGAAATGCAAATTCCTTATGTGGAAGAATGTGGTCTGTATCTTTGGAATCCATGCCCTGGAAGATCTAACTTTAATAAATGCAATAGTGATGACTTCAAATTAGGACATAAACTATTTTCAATAAATTTGTTATTAATAGTATTCATTTTAAAAATTACCCCAAGTCCTAATATAGTATTAATTCCAAGTTCACATGGTCCAAAATAATAAATATTTAGTAAATCCTGATAACTTGGGTCAAAATAAATATTAAAGAAAAACGGCATTTATAAATCACTTGATTAACTTAAAAAATTGATTCACACCATGACAACTGTTTTGGTAACTGATGAATCACTCTTCTAATTTTTTTTTTTAAGATTTTATTTATTTGACAGAGAGAGACAGCCAGCGAGAGAGGGAACACAAGCAGGGGGAGTGGGAGAGGAAGAAGCAGGCTCATAGCGGAGGAGCCTGATGTGGGGCTCGATCCCATAACGCCAAGATCATGCCCTGAGCCGAAGGCAGACGCTTAACCGCTGTGCCACCCAGGCGCCCCTGAATCACTCTTCTATGTAAAGAGAGGCAATGCATGTGTGACTTTAAGTGGTATACAGTAATGTAGTTCTACAAAGGGAAGAATGATCCCAAAAAAATCTTTGTTACTTAAGATATTTGCAATTCACTCCTGGCAAGTGACTGCAACTTTTGTCTTCCATTCTAATATGAATAGAATCTTGAAAATATAAGTACATTTTAGTTTTATATCTAGAAAAATTACTGTAAGTTGATGTCATTGGGAAAGCCCATAAGATGTCCCTGCCCACAGAGGCAGCCTTATCTCTCACCCCTCTTTAATCTCTTTAGCCTCCAGCAAAACCAACTGACCTCTCAGAAGCTTTTCTTGACCAACTTCTCCTGCTCCTAGCTGGATTCAGAGCCCAACCTCTACCCCAGTAACATCTCATGTACACCTCTGATAGTCCACTTTCCTCATTTTATCATCATGATCTCTTTATTTGTTCGTAAATGTGAGCTGTGGAAGCTCAAAAAATGATGACTAATGAAAGACTGAACCAAAGGCGAAACTCTCAGAAACAAAGTTAATGTGCAATATTCTAGTTTGGGTGAAATAATCAAAGGAACCAAAAGAACAATAATAATTATAATCAAAGGAACCTAGTGGTGATGATATTTTATGGAATAGAATGGAGAGTCTGTGGGACGTGTTATTGTCTCCCTAGCGGCTTCTACTGTGTTTGCTTATTTTTATTTTAAATTTAAGTAAATGCTATACCCATTTTTTTTCCAGAACGGTTTCTATTTAATTGGACTTTAAGTCAAAGACATGAGTTTGATAAAATTCTCAAGCTCCCTCAAGAATAAAAGATGCCACCACCTGCCTTCATGGCCTCTCAGCCCTTCACAGGATTTCTTGCACTACCGTCACATGACTTTTCCGTAAAGAAGAAGCTAGTCTGATTTATGTTCTCTACATTGTCTTTACAGTGGAGGCCTATTGTGACACTCTTCACTGACTCCTGATCTTCTTGCTCTAGACCCCAAGGGCTCCCAATATCACTGTCTCTGTCTCCATATGAAAAGCGCCAACATACTCAGCATTTTGACCTGAAAAAAGAAAATTATCCACAAACACATTTGGTTGAGAGAGTGTGGCCAAGTCAGGTTCTTGGAGAAGAGAGGAGGCGTAGAAAGCAGAACAGACCTCATAGTCCTCTTCCTTCCTTCCTCGAGATGGTATCTTTCCTTAAGCCCGTATTTCAGTGGATACAAGAAAGTAGCCGGGGCAGGGGAGATGTTCTTAGCCATCATCGCAGGTTTCCCATTTAAACTAGAGCTTTGATATTACCACATATTTCCTCTGGTGTTTCAATTAAAAAACTGAGTCCCTGTGATATCTCTTATTTATAGAAAATGTAGTTTGCAGTTTGCCCAGCCTCACAGCTGGGAAAGGGCCCAGCCATTTTATTCTATCAGAGCAAATACTCATTGTAAGACCCAAGTGAAAGAAGCGAGACCTTCAACCTTCAACCATCAGCAAGCTCTCACTGCCGCCTGCATCTAGCTTTCAGGTGAGGATGCACGGATGGAGCTGCATGGGGCAGGTCTTTCTATAGCGCACCCTCCTCACAGCATAACTTTCATGCCGTTCACCTTTGGCGCAGCAGCTTGATATAAAACCGTAGCTCTTCCAATTAGAGTAAACGTGGTCGTATCCTGGCAGAACTGCACCACTTACAAGGGAGGTGGTGAGGTGTGACAGCGGAAAACCTGGACAATGTTGCACTGGCAACCTGACTCTGCTCATTCATTCCCCAACCTGCAGTTTCTACCCCCTGAAAGAGTGGTAGCTGTGAAACACCTGGGGAGGGCAGTCAAGGAAGTATGAATCTATCGGAGGTCTCACAGCACTTTGCAGCACTTCACTCTCAGTATAGTAAAAACTGAAGCATGATGCTTGAGAATGTTATGTACAAATCAAGCAGGATTTTGCCAAACAGATAAAGTGAAATTATTTTTTCCTCACAGTGGTCCATCTTGCAATTTCATTAACAGCAGTGACATGCTACTTCAAATCAGATACTGTGTATCATTAAAATATCCACAAGCAAATTTGTTTTACCTAACAGTTGAGTAACCGTGCAGAGAGTGCAAGCTCAGGGGAACAGAAAGTGAAAATATGGTCTTAGCAGCATGATTTAAATTAATTAAACAAGCATTAAAACCTTCAAGCATTTGCACACTACAGCTTCAAGTCTTTGGTGGGAAAAGCTATAATTTACATGTTCTACCACTTTCATACTTTCTATGTATTAGATATATCCAGTAGCTGTATTAGCAGATGCTGTAAACAAAAGATACAGTTGAAAACACATGCTATAATAATTAAAATGTTATGCTGACACTATCTTTCTTCTAGGATCTTGTAACATCTGTATTGACTGTGATAAGCATTGATTATCTGGAGTGATGTAAATATTTGGGGAGTTAATAACAATCGGGAGTTCAGTGCACGCTAAGACACCAAAGATAAATCACAGGAAATTCACATCAAAGCAGGTTTGTGAATAAGCTTGTTTTTATAGTTAATGACTAACTATAAAGTGCATATACACATTTCTTTTCTCCAATGAAATGCACAAGGAAATGTCATAAAGAAACATCCCATCCTGTGTAGCATTTCTGTACATCTGTCGAATTTCCATATGTAGAGAAGAGGATGTCAAAACACAGCACTACAAAGACTGAATTGATCCAATCCATCAAGTACTTAACATGCACTTTTAAAATCATTAAAAAGTTCTTTGAATTATTAAGACCTTTTTTCAAAAGAAAAAAAAAAGCCCACAACTTATAAATCTTGCATTTCCTGAGAGGTTAATTTAAGGACGCTGGGGTCAGCAGTTACCCAGTTCTAGCAAAGATTCTGAGATTTCCCTTCAAGTATGGCCTGATACTGAGCCTTTTTTTTTTTTTAAGAAAATCTCATGCAGCCTCACCAGTTAGACATCTTACACTCATTGTGAACATTATTTTGAAGAGTGAACACACGCCGAAGCCACTGAACTGAGGCTCTTCTCAGTTTATCAAAATAGGTACAGAAATAACTGGTGGTCTAGGACCTACTCCTTACATGGATACAGACAGGTGCACAAACTTCTCAGAATATAGTCACCCCTAACTTAATCTGAAAGCCCATTATGCTCTGCCTCCTTCCTTCTCTTTAGCCTCACCTACTGACACTGAACTTTCAAAGCTACTCACTGTCTCCTGCCCCCAACACTTACTTCATCATAGCCCCTCTGCCTGAAACACACTCCCTTTACTGCTATTTAACCGCTCCTGGGTCCATCATAAGGGAACTTAGTCTTCATATACTCTGGAAACTCTTTCTTGATGTACCCTACTCTGGGTCAAGTGCATTTTCAAGGTGCTCCCACAGCACCCTGTATTTATCCCTACCAAAACATCTACCACCTTGTACTGAAATGGCCATTTGTCTTGTCTATCTCTCTACAGGTCTCAAGCTCTTTGAATCAGCAACCAAGCTTTACCATCTTTATATTCCCTGGGAACAGCATATAGCATCCACTCAATACATGCTCGGTGAATAAGAAAATAAGTCAATGACACATTCATCCTCATGATATAATGTGATTCTGAGAAAGACCCTAACAGAGGTGTTCCACATCCAGAACAGAATGAGGACTTAATCTAAGCAAGTTTCAGGGATCCAGAGTGCCTTTCACTGGTCTCAACCATTTAGAGAGGATCCAGATCCTTCAAGATCTAACAGCAAAGCGAGAAGCTAAGAGAAAAATTCAAGACAGTCCAGATTCGCAAACTAAAAAAGTTTACCTATAAAAGCTACTAGGTAATCAATAAGATGACCAATATTTTTCAAAATAGCATAAGCTAGTAAAATGCTTCCCAAACCTGGTTGATTCCACTCCTGAGTGTTTATTCTAAAGGTGAGGGATGGGATATTTGGTAGGGGAAAGGGAAGAAAACATGTCCATAAGACATACACTAGAGGATTTATAACAAATTTATTTATAATAGCCAGGAACTGGAAACCTCCCAGGTATTTCTCAACAGAGGGATGCCTAACCATTCTGTGGTATATTCATAGAATGAAATGCTACCCACCAATAAAAAGAAACAAACTACCGATACATCCAACAACATGGATAAATCTCAAAAACATGCTGAGCGAATGAAGCCTTACGCAAGAGTACATACTGGGAGGTTCTCTTTCTATGAAGTTCTACACAGGCAAAACTAATCTATAATGAAAACAAAATCAGAACAGTAATTGCTTATTCTTGAACGAGTCATAAGGAGACTTTTTACACTGATGACAGTGTTTTATAACTTACACAGACATAATCTGTGTAACCTATAGGTTGCATAGACACGTGTATTTGTACGAAATGTACTAAATGGTGCACTTAAGATTTGTGCCTTTCCCTGTATGTACCTTTTACCTCAAAAATAATAAACAAATGAGTTCTATTTGGTGATACACCTGCTGAAATGTTTAGGCATGAAGTAGACAGATGTTAACTGACTTTGAAACGTACCAAAGGTAAGGCGAGTTGATAGATGAATAAAGGGATGAAAAGATGGACAGATATGCAATAAAGTAAATACAGCAAAATGTTCACTGTAGACTCTAGGTAGTAGGTATAGTGCTACTCGCTGTATAATTCTTTCAAATTTGCTATATTCAAAAAATTATTTATAACACAATATTGGAAGTAAAGTATATATTCTGAATCCCCTATCCCAGAGTTACTGGGGCAGAGGTATAAACTTGCCATTTATCTGCATATTGTTAAGTTGGCCAAGCGACTTTTTATATAGCCATCAGCTGTAAGTTTATAGCATTAATATTTAGGATACTGAAATTTGGCCCAATGTAATAATATTTTGAGAACCCACACCTCAACCTCAAATTTTTTCTCCCATTTACCACAAACTGTTGCCTGAAATTCTACCAATATAGTTTCATTCCATGAGGGAAAAGTAAATAAGCTAGTAAATCAATAACTTGCCCACAATGGCAAAATAATATAATAGAGCTTTCTCAACTGGCAGCTATCTGAATATGTATTTTTGTGGCAGGTATGGCAGACCAAGAAGAGAAAAATCAAGACAATGAGGAGCATGTGAAAATGCCCCTGACCACCCTGCCTCCTCTCAGCTGCGCCTGAAAGCTGCTATACAGTGAAAGGACCAAATGCAGCAACTCTTTGTGATACCGAAGAAAAGCTGTTTTTCCCCTATAGGCCTCAATTACTTCAGCTGTGAAACAGACACAAACTTTCCTAACTGGTTTCCATCATGGTTCCAAGATAGAGTTGCCAAATAAAATACAAGATGCTTGGTTAAATATAAATTTCAGATAAACAGTGAATTTTTTTAGTATAAGCATGTCCTTACTATTATACCATACATACTTACACTAAAAAAAAAAAAAATCAAGATTTACTTGATATTCAAATTTAACCAAGTATCCTGCTTCATTATCGCGATTCGTTTGCCTTTTCCTGAATTCGGTAGCCCTCTTCCAAGGGAATGCAAACATTAGAATTTTAGCCCAGAATCACTGCTATTTTGAGGAAAAATGCCTATGACTGAGAAGCCAGAGACTCATTTGGAAAAGTATAGTTATTATGTGAGCCAAAGATTCCAGTCTATGATGCAAAAGACATGTTCAAGCCATAGGTATTCAGGCGAGGCATCCTGGTTTTCCCGAAGACCAATGCTTGATTCTTCAGGGGCCATACTGTGTCCAGCTGAAAAGGAAAAGTGGCTGCAGACAGATATGAAAAGATAGGCCCCCAAGATCTGTGGACTGACACAACTGTCTCCATGTGTAAAAGGTAGCACATGCTGAGAATGAGGGGAAAACACTTGATTTGGATCAGTACAGTTACTTCATAAAACTTGGAGAAGGACTGTTTTAACTGAGCCCAGCTCCAACCAAGTGCCTTTATCCCAACTTAATGCAGAAGCAAGAAGACACTTCTTATTTACCTGAAGTTATGAGGAGTTCAAATAACAGGCATTAAATGCCCACCCTGGAATCCAGAAGAGGTCACTGGGGCTAACTGAATACTCCATTGTTTTATTTTAAATCCCATGTGAAAAAGTCACAGATAAAAAATGAGGTTTTCCAAAAATGCTGACTGGATCTGTTTTGTGAGAAGGGGGTGGGCGGCAGAGAAGCTGAAAGCTCTCTGTCTGAGCATTCAGTCTTAGGGTGGAGAAGTTAACTGTTTCATATTTAAACGGTAGATTTAATTTCCAAAAGCATGTACTGAATTTCAAGGCCACTGGGGTAGGAGTCAGACCCAAAGTGTCCCGGTTATTCTTGTTCATCCTCATAAACACAGACCATTGTGAAGGAAGTTTGAAAAGAGTTAAAAGTAATAAAAAGTTGCTGCCAGATAAAAGCTGACCTTCAGCATGTGCCCCGGCCGCTTCTTCCAGGCTCCTTGTAACGCGCAACGCCTTTCCGTGGTAGGCGAGAATTCTGAGTCAGGAATGTGTGACGTACGGCATGGGCTTTTGAAATCCTGACACCAGCTGAGGTCATGCCTGAAGAAACAAAAGTATTTACCTAAATTCAATCTTGTACACATCGACACAAATTATATTTCATATTTTCTGCAAACATTTTAAATTCATTTTCCCTTTCTTTATAACACAATGTATTGTCTCATGCTAGTTTAATTTCTCAGCTATTGTTCACTCTACCCGTTTAGTCCTCTACATATAAGCTTCTATTTTTTTTTAAAGACTATGCATTAACTTCTCTTTCTATAACCCTTGCCCAGCTTTTTCTTTTCTTGTTGTAACAGTTTGTACTATACAGAGGCACCAGGATTAATTGTGTCTCCAGTCATTATCTTGTCCTTGTTTTTTTCAGACTTGTGGCCTCTGAAATTTTTCAAAACAGCTCAGGGCCTAAAAAGACATCTTCTTCACAATAGCATAAACTAATGCTCCGTAGACCCAACAATGGATGTTTATTGCACCTTACAAAACTACTTTAATTACCTTCAGATTACTGGTTTTATTCAAATAGATTCGTTCTCAGCTAAGGACGCTTGTGGACATTTACAAAAAGTCTTTACAATGTAGTGTTCTATGAAGAATGATTACAATATTCTCCCCTGTTCATATAAAAGGAGATGGATTTGTATTAAATAAAAAAAAAAAACACCACTTCAGGCATTAATGTAACAGGGAGGTTTTCACTGTATACAATATGAGTTGAAAGCCTGGTACCTTAAGACTTAATTTTGTCTCAGTGAGTCCTGGCCTTGTTCCCACACAGCAACTACATCATCATAATCAGGTTAATACATATCAGCTCATTGAGCTTAACCAAGCCTCTAGTTTATGCTGACCCATTTATATAGACATAATATATATGTATTTCTTTACCCTTGGCATCAACTGAAAAGATAAGATGTTTGAATATATCTATCTCCACCATTACTTGAGTATATACTCCACATTACTGCAAAAAAATAAGCAATTTGTTTCAAATTCTTAATTTATAAATAAAAACAATTTAGCCGATGTGTACTGAACACTCAGCATGTCAGACACTATGCTAAGCACTTCATTTGTATTATGTCATTTAACATTTACAACATCCCTATGAGGGATCTCTAATATCCCCCACTCTACAGATACAGAAACCAAGTCAAAAGGAAGTGAAGTAACTTGTTCAAAGTCCAAAGCAAGTGGCATAGTCAAAATTCAAACCCAGGACTCCAAAGCCCATGATGCACCTAACCATCTTTTGATTGCACATATATTCGATTATATGTATTCAATTATATTAATTATAACATATTCAATTTTTAGGTTGGCTAATATACAATTTTATAACTGCAAGTTATAAATACAAAGCTAAATGATATCTAACTTTTCTATGACTTTAATCATATTTTAAAATGCTCACTAAAAATTAATTTATGCATGACCCAGTTCACTTAAATGAATCTCTGCAGATGGGTGAATCTTACAGTCTTTTCTGGCCACCAGTCTCTGTACTATGAATTAAAATAAATTCCAACACAGGCTTAGCAGGTGAGGACCTGTGCTTGCCTTACGTAAGCAACAAAAATGACTGGGACACATGAAAATGTGGTCCTCAGAGGAAAATCATTACTAAACATTGTCACCCTGCACTAACATTTCTATCTTTAAGTTGGTGGCAAGTCAACTGAGATGGGAAACTCTTCAATTTAGTTAAAATGGTCAAATTGGTTTTGTCTCTAAACACAATCTCCACAGTCCCCCTACAAAGGTCTTGTTATAAGACATAAGGAATTTAAAACTCCCTTAATATCAATATGAGGCTGCTGAAGTATGTTGCCAAATGAGTTCAAATCAGGTATTTGGAATCCCATCCAAAATTTCCGCTCTGCATTACCCTCCTTGATGGAACTTTGACTCTAACACTAGGCTTTCTAATTTATAATAGTTTCACAGTTAGTCTGAGGCAAAATCATAAAGTCAGATTGCTTTATGTTTGGTCTATGAGATACTTTTATTTATAAAAATATCATTCAGATTTTTCATATATATTTGATCTTCTCCATGGTTCCTGGCTCATAGCTCTTAAATCTTTGGAATTTCCTTATGAAAGCCATAAAGATATCTATCCTTATGTTAATGAGGTGGCTTTTGGACTTCACCTAGGGAATAAAGGCTGGTTGCCAAGGGAATCAACCATGCCCCAGTCCCATCCCCTGACCTCCAGGGAGAGGAGAGGGGCTGAAGCTTGACTCAATCATCAATGGCCATTGGTTTAATCAATCATGCCTAACTAATGATGCCTCCTAATAAAAATCAAAAGGACTGGGGATCAGAGAGCTTCTGGGTTAGTGAACACATGGAGATTTGGGGACACTGGCACACTCAGATGGCATGACAGCCCTGCCCCTTTCCCCATACCTGGCTCTGTGTGTCTCTTCCATCTGGCTATTCCTGAGTTATATCCTTTTACAATAAACCAGTGCTCTAGTATATAAAATGTTTTTCTGAGTTCTATGAGCTGCTCCAGTAAATTTATCAAACAAAAAGAGGGGGTTGTAGGAATCTCTGATTTGTAGCCAGTTGGTCAAAAGTACAAGTGAAACCTGGGCTTTTGACTTATATCTGAGGTGTCTATGGGTGGGGGTCCGACTTGAAAGATCGAGCCCTCAACCTGCAGGATCACAGGCTGTCTCTGATAGATAATGTCTGAACTGAGGTGAATTCTAGGATACCCTGCTGTTGTGTGAGAACTGCTTGGTGACATACATGTTGTAATAGGTCACTGAACTTCAAAATAGCCTCCTCTCCATTCTTAAGAACTGCAGCTACCGCTTCTCTAAGTTTCTATCTTCCTTCAATACTTCTTTCACAACCAGCTGTCCTGGGTTCTTTTAAAGATTTTATTTATTTATGTGACAGAGAGACAGCCAGCGAGAGAGGGAACATAGCAGGGGAGTGGGAGAGGAAGAAACAGGCTCCCAGCTGAGAAGCCCGATGTGGGACTCGAACCCAGAACGCTGGGATCACGCCCTGAGCCGAAGGCAGACGCTTAACGACTGCGCTACCCAGGCGCCCCTGTCCTGGGTTCTTTGACCCTATCACTTCACTGGTAAATAAAAAGCAACAAGACTGCTAATCTAAGGCAATGCACCCTTCGGGGGAGAATTTTAGGCACTGAGCTTCTGACTAGGGAGGCATTTGGGATTAAGATCATAAGAAGTCCAAAAACACGAACCTCTTATATTCATGCTAAGATCAGTCTACAGATAAATAACTTGAGTCAATACCTCCCCCTCCTTCCCTCCCTCCCTCAAAGTTGTGGAAAGGGGGGGGGGAGAAAAAAATCTTTGCCTTCAATATTTGAAATAGACATCAGAGTCAAGGGAATTTGCAGAAAGTATAAGCAGTCCTTCGTCGACCTTCATACTAAAGTAAGAAACCCACCAAAACTAAAAGCTAAATTAACAAATCCCATTGCAATGTTTGGCAGCCTTAAGGAAGGCATCAAGAGAGCTAGATGTCCCACTAGGTGTAGCTCACATTCCTATGGTGAATTTCTAAGACAGAGATCTTCAGACAGGAGTCCAGGTACTCCCCAGTGGAAGGCACTTTCATTGCAGAGTGATTAGTAAAAAGCTTTCAAGCGTAAAGGATAAAATATGAATTTAATTGAGAAATGAAATGATAAATTTCAACTATAAAAGAGGTTTTCCATGTATTTTATGAAATGAATGATAATGAGTTAAAAATTGCTCTGATATTTAGATTCCATAGGATACATTTAAAAGAACGATGTAGCAATTTATTTTACTTTTAAGGTAATCAACTTCCAAACCCACATATTCCATATATATTTCCCTAAACTGATCTGCTTAAGAGCAAGTCATGGTCAGGGCATCACACCTATTCTCCTTCTCCACCTTGCTTGTACAATTAATTGCCCTTTACCCTCTTTACAAAAGGAAAGCATACTTCTTGCCCTTTCTGAATCTTCTTATGGTACATTGTATGAATTCTCTGAGGTGGCCAAGGGACAATACGAAATATGTATGTCTACTAAGCCTCTGATAATCAAGACATGAGCCTACTTCTCAGCTGTATATTTTACATGATTTCAAGGTGGTTAAAAGTTTCACATTGACCTTTGACAGCTCAACACTACATCTTGGGTAGAAATAACACATGTCAAAGGTAACTGGTGGTTATATTTCCTTGGCCCTATATTCAAATTCATAAAAGAAACACTTTCACTACTTTTCCAAAAGAATATTGGGTAGCATAGAGCTATATTCATTTCTCCTCCTTGGGAATGTCTCCAGCTTGCCCTTAACAATATCTCTGAAATATATTTACTCTTCCAATACATTTATTGAATTTAAATTAACTCAACAGGAAGATGTTGTGGATCCAAATATTATGACTGCTCTTAAACTTTTGTAGTTTACTCTAATGCAACTTTTGTAAGCACTGCACTTACTAATAGTCCAATAACTTCTCTTCCTTTAATGTTAGTTTTTATTGACTCTTGTTTCAACTAACAAATGTGATATTTATTTATAAGACACATGAACTAATGGAAGGAGAAAAACAGCCACAGCCATCATCTGAAGAGATACTATTTCAATAAAATTTTACTTTTGATGTTTAGTATTTACCAACATGTGAGATGTATTTATGTTATTGTTTTAATCAGTCATGCACTAATAATAGGGTAATATTTCAACCCAAAAGATATTTTAATAGCATTTTCAAAGTTCAAGCTATTTAATGTAAGTTTTAAAATTCATTCATTTAAAAATAATAAACTCATTCATGTTAATATAAATTTCATGTTTGATGAAAAATAACTACATTTCCAAAACAAAACAAGTTCGTAAGAAGAGAGACACTATTTTACATTTTTGCAAGTATCTTTCACGTCTGGCTTAGAAGACAACTGCATTCTCCTATCTGCTTCTGTATTTAACCTATCTGATAATCCATTTGGTTAAAGTATATGAAGAAAATCCAGTCTCTCAAAGATACATAACTGGAAAAGGGAAGAGTATTTTAATTAACCTTTTAATATCATTGTAGATATTCTTTTTTGACACTACACTAAAACTCAACAAGTGGTGGTTCCTTAAAGGTTAGTTGCAATGTGAATCTGAAAGCTTATCAGTGAAGTTTTCAAATTGTTACATTTAAATCCATTGACCTGTCTTGTGATTTGAATGGATGTTTTTCCTGTACATGATTTTGAAACATTTTACACTGGTCATTCAGAAAATATGCATTCACTGAGGTACACAGATTTTCCAGGTATTGATACATTTCATTATGCAATATCAAAAATTTGCATTACCTATCCCCACTAGTCTCCAGAAAGTCTTAACATTTTGGGAAGCTGCCATGTTCCCAGTAGCAAATACAAATGCTCCAAAATCTAAGTTTTGCTTGAAAACCTTACTTATGGGGCGCGCCTGTGTGGCTCAGTCGTTAAGCGTCTGCCTTTGGCTCAGGGTGTGATCCCAGAGTCCTGGGATGGAGCCCCCGATAGGGATCCTCCGCTGGGAGCCTGCTTCTTCCTCTCCCACCCCACCCCCCTTGCTTGTGTTCCCTCTCTCACTGGCTGTCTCTCTCTCTGGGTCAAATAAATAAATAAAATCTTTAAAAAAAAAAAAGAAGAAAGAAAACCTTACTTATACCTCCGACAAGAAGTACTATCAGTTGTTTTTCTTGATATGATAGACTTACTTGGCTCATTTTTCAAAAAATGTGTAATAAACATCCAACTCTGGAGAACATATAGCTTGTCTGTCAATAGTTCTTTCAGGTAAAAATGTGGTTCCTTGAGAAAAAAAAGTAACTAGCTCAGTTATCAACTGAAACAATTTCAAAATGCTTCTCCTTGAAATCACTACCTGTATTCCCATGTTGGCATGCAGAATACCAAAGATTCGTACACTCAAGGGTCAAGATTTAATAACACTAAAGGACATTAGTAAGTGAAACTGGCATTTTTTTTTTTTTACTATGATTGTGTGGCAAGGAGGCATACACTCACCAACAACTAATACAGCTGAGTGCCTATCTCGATTCATGCTAAAGTGCCAGCAGTTTTATCCACCACTGCTTTTGCATCATCAGTATAAAGGCCAACCCACTGGAAAAAGGCAAATAACTATTTATTATCATTATGAAAATATCATTAACCTGGCAGATAACCTGAAAGGGGCTTCTGAATTCCATGGTCCATGGGCCACATAGCAAGTAGCTGTAGAGCTAAGCTATTTCGATTCCACTGAATACATTTAGAAAGTAATCTAACCAACTTACTTTAAAATTTTAAACATTTATAATTCATCAGCTATTCTACGTTATTCATTAATGTAAAACAAAATTGTAGATGTCAACTTAAAAATGTATAGCACAGGGGCGCCTGGGTGGCACAGCGGTTAAGCATCTGCCTTCGGCTCAGGGCGTGATCCCGGCGTTATGGGATCAAGCCCCACATCAGGCTCTTCTGCTATGAGCCTGCTTCTTCCTCTCCCACTCCCCCTGCTTGTGTTTCCTCTCTCGCTGGCTGTCTCTATCTCTGTCAAATAAATAAATAAAATCTTTAAAAAAAAATGTATAGCACAATACTTTGTTCTTCAAAGACTTTTTAGGGGAAATATGAGTCAACATATTGAAACACATTTCCTAAACCAGGCAAGTTAAAAAAAAAAAACCTGTAGGAAATGGAGCCACATTTACTATACTTTTACCTGGATTTTATGGTAATGCCAGTTTTCCAATAAAAAAAAAGTCCATTAGAGGACTCAGTAATATTAAAGTATCTTTATCTTCATCTCTCCATAAATTCCCATTTTCTTAAATTTAAAAATAGCATATTAAAATTGTTTAAAGTATTAATAAATCCCATGACCCTACTGCTTTAATAAAACTTACTTTTATACATTTTATTCACAATAAGCACTCACAATTTACCTAGATGAAATCATAGTGTGTGTTGAATATGCAGTTGATATATTTTCATTATTTCTATTTTTAAATCATTTAGTCTCCTAATTTTTCTCTGAGTATCACTTTGTGGGAAAAAAAAAAACTCATTAGTGATGACAAATAATTTTTATGTTTTCTAAATGGTCATTGCGGCTTTGACTTCCTCTCTTCCCAACAAGCATTTAGGAGAACATATGTAAAATGTCCCATGGAATACTCAACTGTGACGACTACATTTTTCATATTTTCTTTATTCCAATTTATATATTGGCTACCTGATTTATCCAAAGCTAAAAAAAGGAACGTCTCCAACAAAAATCTGGTTCTTATATTTAATTTTTCTTATATTTTACCCTAAACGTTTACCATGCTTATGAATCTTTTATTTTACCAATAAATACTAATCTTCTTCATCCAATTTTATTCTATTTGTCTTGCATTTTAATAAATCCAAAGTTATCACTGCCATCTCTTTCTTTTCATAATGAATTTTTTTTCATCATTCAATTGAAACTTGTAGAAATTATAAATAATATATTCTGGGATTTTTTAAAATCTTATCTGAGAAATTTTGTCCATGAATTTGAATTTTAACTCATCTTTTTTTTTATTACTAAAACATTTGCTTTTACTTCTATAATTATTCTTCCCTGACTTCTTTTCCTACCTTTTGCCGTATGAATTGTGCTTTGTTGGCTATCAGCTGTGTCTCCCTCACATAAGACTTTGATGAGCTCTCTGAACCAGACTGGTTTCCTCCCACTCATCTCCAATTCCGCCAGTCCCCAGATTATTGCCACAAAATAAGTGTTACATTTTGTGTCTTTTCTAAAGCTGCATTTGTATCTGCATTGAACGTATTCCCAGAAGTTACAAATTTATTCTAAATTCTATACATTAAATGTTTTTTGATATTCACTGCCATTTCTTTTACAGCACAAAGTCTCCATCCTTGAACTCTTAATTCTGCTTTATCCACCTGGTGACAGATGATAGCAATTTTTTTTTCAAAATAGTAAAAAGAATATAATTTGGAACATTTGAACATGAATTATGTGTCTGGGTATAACATTTCGAAGTCAGAGTCTTTTTCCCTCAAAACTGCAGATGCTATTCCGCTATCTTCTGAACTTTGATATCACAGGAGATAAAGCTGAGAGCACCTTGATTTTTTTACAGGTCATTTCTTGTTCTCCTTGTATGCATATAAAGCACTTTTTAATTTAACTTTCTAATTAAAGAATAAGTTATTGACCAAAATATGTTAACATACTGGTTTTTAAGTTTCAGACAATTAGTCATTTTTCACTATTTTCTTCAGAAAAACTTTTCAACATTAATCTCTAGACCTCATCCTTCACCATCTGTTTCCTCTCTCATCACTTTCCACTCTTTGTCTCTTACTCAGTATTACGGGCATTTGCTCTCCATACCGGCAATGGAGATTTCAGGAACACACTTAATTTTTATCATATGTACCATTGTGGTTTAAATGTTTATGTCTCCCCAAAACTCATATGTTGAAACCTACCCCCAGTGTGATGGTACTTTGAGGTGGGCTGTTAGGGAGGTGATTAAGTCATGAGAGGGGGATCCTTATTGGTATTAGTGCCCTTATAAGAGAGAAACCTGAGAGAGCTCCCCTCCCCTTCCACCATATAAGGACACAGAGAGAAAATGCTATCTGTGAACCAAGCTGTCCCTCATCAGACAGCAAATCAGCCTGTGACATGATCTTGAACTCCCAGCTTACAGAACTCTGAGAAATAAATTTCTGTTGTTTGTAAGTCATCTGGTCTGTAGTAGTCTGTTAGAGCAGCCTGAACAGATTAAGACATGCACCTTGCATATAAGTCTTGCATACAGATTTCAGACTCATGCAAAATCTTTTTCTTACCTAGCTTCTGCATACTTTATGCAATTGGTCTTTCATTTTAGCTTCTTCTTTCTTTAAGCTTTCTGCTCTATTTTCAGAGTTCAGGTCTAATTGAATTTTAGTGACAATGCCAAAAGATATAATTTTTTTTCTTCTGATTCACTCTTCCTTTTACTTATTGATACTTTATATAAATTATACTCTCATATAGATGTATATATTTAGGGGCGCCTGGGTGGCTCAGTCATTAAGCGTCTGCCTTCGGCTCAGGGAGTGATCCTGGGGTCCTGGGATTGAGCCCCGCGACGGGCTCCTCTGCTGGGAGTCTACTTCTTCCTCTCCCACTCCCCCTGCTTGTGTTCCCTCTCTCACTGGCTGTCTCTCTCTCTGTCAAAGAAATAAATAAAATCAAAAAAAAAAAAGAGAGAGAGAGAGATATGTATATATTTACATATCCCTTCCCAATACTAGGTGCAGGTATCCCCACTTTTGGAAAGTTCACCCTATGTCACTTTGCTTCTGTGAAAGACCTGCATTAGAACTTATTTTTGCTGACCAAAATAAGTCTGAAGACATTTTTCTCTTTTTTGAAAAATGGTGAAAAGCGAAAATAGCACTGGGCATCTGTTTTGAAGTGAACCCTTACAGAGGCAGCGTGCACCCCCAGTATCAGGAGCAGCCCCGCCTAGCTCCTACCCCAGGAACTACACTCAGTATGTCAGCATCAAGCCATCATAGCTTTGAACAATGTCCATGAACATCTGTGCTTCATCCTGATTTGTTTTGTGCCTCCGTTAGCAAGATGTGTCCTAAGGTATCAGAAAAGCCTAAGACAGGTTATTTTTGGGGTCTGAGAATGCTCAAAAATCTTTCCATGTAAATTAATAATTGCTTCTTAGATACAAGCTGTTTTAGCTTACATAATTTTCATAGGAACACTGTACTTTCAGATAGCAGGGAAACCTCTACATACATAGATGTGCACACATAGACACACACACACACACACAGAGTTTTTGCTACCTATAAATATCAACTATACTGGTTTTAATTATTTATTTTTTAAATTAATAATAAAACTTCATTAGTGAGATAAATAATTTCTGTATTTTATTATTTGCAATTACTGTTCTCAAAAATTTATTTGATAAATATGCTACCATAAACTGCTTTGTCTCTAATAATTTCCAATTCAAATCCTTAAGCTCCCCAAATAGATAACTTCTATTTATTTTTTGCTGTCTGTAGTACTTATCACAATGCCTTTCACATAGCAAGTATTTAACAAATACCAGTTATTTAGCTGTTAATTTAAAAAGCACTGGGTGTTATATGTAAGTGATGAATCACTAAATTCTACTCCTAAAACTAACAGTACATTATATGTTGGAGGTGGGTTGGTTGATTGTTTGCTTTAGAGAGGGAGGGAAGAGGGGCAGGAGGAGAGGGAGAGAGAATCTTAAGCAGGGTCCACACCCAGTGCAGAGCCTGCTCCAGGGCTCGATCTCACAACCTTGAGCTCATGATCTGAGCTGAAATCAAGAGTCCGATGCTTAACCAGCTGAGCAACCCAGGCACCCCAATACTACACTATATGTAAACTAACTTAAATTTAAATAAAACCTTGGAAGAAAATGAAAATAAAATAAAAAGACATGATTAAAGGGGCGCCTGGGTGGCTCAGTCATTAAGCTTCTGCCTTCGGCTCAGGGCGTGATCCTGGCATTCTGGGATCTAGCCCCACATCAAGCTCCTCCGCTGGGAGCCTGCTTCTTCCTCTCCCACTCCCCCTGCTTGTGTTCCCTCTCTCACTGGCTGTCTCTCTCTGTCAAATAAAAAAAAAAATCTTTAAAAAAAAAAAGACATGATTAAGGAAAAGCCTTTTATAGAGTTAAATATTTGCATCTGTAGCTAAAACAAAATAAAAATTAGGTAATTCAGAAATTTGGGGCTTTTGTTAAGCACACCTAGGCAGAATTCTAAGTAATCCTACAAATAAAACCACTTATCACCTTGATTCTTATTTTTATTATAAAAAAATTATTTGGAGTATAGCACATCAAAATTTTCAAACAATTATTTCATCCCGATCTTCTGGTACTGAAGTAGGTGAGAATCAAAGTATGAGCTCAAAAGATTTTCTTTTTTCCTTGTATTGTTTATACATTTTTATCATAGGATGTTTATCAATTCCATAATTCCATCTGTTCAATTTGTGAGAAGTTTTGTTTGCAGGAAAATCACACCACATTTGGCTCCTAGTATGTCAAGGGTTTGGTAAAATTTCAGTTCTAAAGATGAGCTCTCCTTTGTGGTTCAGATTGAATTTATGAGTTCTGAGGATTTGTTTAATCAGAAGCTTAGGCATGGTTTACCTAAGCTGAGAAAGCACATCTCCTTCAAAAGAGGACACAGAAGGATATGCTCTAAATTCTACGTAAGCCTGTAAAATATACTGATGTGGGTGTTAAAAATTTAATAGGTAACGTTATGAACAACTAGAAAATCCCCACTAGCCTAAAACATGTAAGAAATTCACTTAAGACTCAGAAGACTTAATTTCCCATTTTAATGAGTTTTAATTTTTATCCACACCAATTTTGTTTAAGAGAGATGATTTTTTGCCTAATGGGTCAGGACTACAATCTATCAGAACGAAAACTTTCTTTTATCCTTTTTTTTCACAGAATTCAAAATTAAGCAGAATAAATAAGAGAAAATATATACTATTTCAACATCCTCCTCCTCTTCCATAGAGTTGCCTTTATAAGCAAGTAATTAATAAACATATTCATTTGAGATTCCCTAAGTATTAAACTACACATAATTCTATTGACAATTTTCCAATCATCAGAAACAGCTGAATTTTCATGATGCTACGTAATAGTTGTTCTATAATTCATCCCTAGTGTTCAGCTGTTTCAAAGTTGGAATTACTTTTTCTGATATTATTTCCAGAAAAAAAAAAGATTTAGAAAGAAATACAGAATTCTGAAGTGTGAATCATGAGATGAAGTTTCTATTCATGGAACACCTGTTGCAAAAATAAAAAAGAAAGAAAGAAAGAAAAAAAAGCAGATGATAATATATGTCCCTTGTTCACACATGTGAAAAAACAAATAACTCACAGATGTATATATTTTTTTGGTTTGAGATGAAAGGCATTGTGCAAATAGAGAATAGAATACTAACTTCCATACCCTTGGGATTATTTTGTTGAATACAAGAATCACTCATCTGGCTCTATTAATTAGTTTTCTTCTCATTTCTCCTTTTCATGTTTTATATTCTAAACATTATGTAAAACAATGATAGCAAAGGGGAAAGAAAAAAAAAAGACTAGAAGGTAGTTTACCAAGATATTAACAGACACTAGCACTGGATAAAAAGATTATGAGTAATTTTCTTGTATGTTTTTCTTGATTTTTCCAAATTTGAAATATTAAATGCATCTTCCTTTATAATCAAAAGAAACTGTTTTAAATTGTTTATATTTTTTTCTGTTTCAGTGAACACAATAATAAACTGTCCCATGTAACAGAAATGCTGTTAGCTTAACTCTTCACCATCTCACTCTGCTGACATCCCATCCCCAACCTTCCAAGATCCTCAGGCTGGCCTCCAGAATCCTTGAATAAGCCTGTGATCCATCTCACTGAGTACTCCATACAATGACAAGACCAAGGCTGCATAAAGGTGGAAAATCTAAAAAATGCCATTGGATGAGTGCTTGGAACCTTAAGAACCACCAACAAAATTCAGTTCAATAAGGGCTTTCTAGAGACATGTTCCTCCCCTGGGATGCCTGCAGAAGGCTTCCTTCCTATATAAATTTGCCAGAATTCCTCAACTTGCCCTGCAGGGCAGAAACATTAAATCAATATTCAATTACTTATGACTTTCAATTTTTAATTAACATGTGTTTCAACCGGATGGCTGAATGGCCCTTTGTACTTTGAGAAGTCATTATCAGGGGTGTTATTTCCAGCTCCTTTAAAGATATGTACTTAATTATTTATTAAGTGTATGGTTTACACTGTGTCAGACCTCCAGACACCCAGTGGGAGAGATTATTAAGCAGATTAGATCTGATATCTAAAATTTGTCCACAGCGACTAACTAAAGCATAGCCAGGTAAGAATAAAAATATTTAACCATATACAAGAACTGGTTAGAAATCATACACCACGTACACACACAAACCATCATCTCCATGCAGATCTGCTAAGCCACGTCTTCAAAGATGAGTGGAATCTGGGGGAGGTCAGAGTCAATTTTGCACTTTTTAGATATAGTTAAACACTTTTAAGAAGCTAGACACCCTTTGACATACTAAAAATGCAACTTTTAAATAACCTGACAAAATAAGTACATATAGAGAAAAAAACATGATTAACTATTTTCACCACTAAACCTAGGAAGGAAAAGGAGTATTACAAGTACTGGCAAAACACCTACCATTTAACAAGCAGACTGCCCTGCTCCAAACACCCTGCTAAGAACCTCTATAAATGTTATTTTATTTCATTGTCACAAATGCCCAGGAAGGTAGATGTCATTATCTCCATTCTGTGGACAGGGGAACTAAGTCTCAGAAAACATCATGCCCAGGGTCACCCAGGTAGTGAGTGGTAGAGTGGGAATTCAAATCCAGGTGTGCTAAAACCGATGTTCTTTCTAAGGTCTGACCACCTCTTTGGGCCAGACAGGGATTTAGGATTGCAAATACAAGTGGGATTTTTTTCTAATCCCATCGCAACTCACATTTTTAAAATATTCATGTATGTCCAACATTTATCATAACAAAATATGTTAAATGCCTGGTGTAATTATGTCAACACAGAAAAGTGTGGCAGATGGAGGGCTTCAGTTTCTCTTCATTTTTATATTACACAAAGACATCTACATGAGGAACAGGTCTCACCACATCCACGCCGAAGGAATTCTTAATGTCTTAGCTCGTGTTAACGCTTTCTATCATTTGAAAATGGCTTTTGTAATTGCCAAAATGTCTGCATGCATTTGCTTCTAAATCACAGAAAGATTGTGAAGGAAGTTAAATAGAAAATTAAGAAACAGGCAAAACACAACAGCCTCTATACTGTCGACCTTGACTCAGAACAAATGATTTAGCTGGAAGCCGGCATTATCCCAGCCCTACTTCCAGCACGGGTTTTCTTTGTTTAATGCACTCTGCTCAGTTCTAACAAAGGGAAATGGGTAGGAAGATAATTAGATCTTCTTCTTAAAAATGACCTAGCAATAGCATCTTTAAAACCACCTGCATCTTTACAGCAAATGAAATAATACATAAATATAAATGTTTCATGCTGCTATCAAACATTGATAATAAAGGTTTTAATATTTATTGTTACCTTTGGCCAAAGCCTGAGTTCACTCTTTAGCAGGAGAGGCACAGAGAGGTAAGGATCGCCTTTGGGTACTACTGATTGGGATGGTGTCAGCATTAGAATATCCCTGTGGAAAAGGGGGCTTGGGCATGGCATCCTTAATCTGCTTAACATTCTCTTCTCTGCATTCATCTGTAATCAGCTTTCTCTCAAATTCTAATAGATTCTTCTTCTTTTTTAATATAAGGCTCTGTACTTCCTCACAATCGGGGATATTTAAATGATCCAAGATCCTTCTGTAGTCCACAGAAGGGTTTTTCTTCCTGTGCCTTAGAGATTTCATTGTCCCAACATTAGTAATGACCCCAGGCAAAATGTTTTTCTGTGAACATCAAAGTATTTTGAGCAGTTACTCTAATACCTTATGAATGTGGAGTTCAAGTTTTGTTACCCACTCCTCTCTTCGCTGCTGGTAACTGAAGCTAGGTTGGGCAGGGAAGTCGCACCCAAAATTCAACTGCAGGCTGCATGATAAGATCTCGCAGTTAGTTCCACAGTGTGTACCTTGTGCTGGGCACCATTCTGAATGCTTTGCAAGCACGGACTTGCTTAGTCTTCACTGCAACCTTATGAGGCAGGTAAAAATTATTATGCCCATTTTAGAGATGGTAAAACTGAGGCACAGAGTCGTTACAAAACTTGCTCAAAGGCTGCATACTTACTAAATGGCAGAGCTGCGACTTAACCCAGTCAAACAGACTCCAGAACCAGAGCTTTCAAACAGTATGCTATGCCTTGCTGGTCCTGAGGTGAAACCAGGAGAAAAAGGAAAACCCCCATCTCACTAGCACCTCAGGATAACCCACTGCCACCTAATTACTACAACCCTTTATCTTCCACTTGTGTTAGAACAGTCAGCACGACACACCAGCGTGCAGATGACTACACCTCTGGCTGCAGACCCCTTCTGCCCTAAATGCAAGTCACCAAAGTGGGCTCTGAACAGCTCACCTCACGTTCTCATCTAGGGCAGATGAATGGACTCCCTTGTCTTCACTCTCCTCCCTCTTTAGGCCTTTCTGGTCATTTATGCTCTTTTCAAGAGTCTTTTGTATCAAAACTCTGTTTACAGGCAATAATTACCAGCCAGTGTCCTCTTCATCCCTGGGAGGAAGAAGTCCTTCCCCTTCTTCTCTGCCAATCGCAGCTTCCTCCATTTTCTCTCCTCTGTAGGCCAGCTCAGACAGCTCTGAGTCTCCCATCACATCACTTACTGTCTTGTATTAGAATTATTCAGGTTCACGCCTTATTTCTCCTACTAGTTGGTAAGCAGGGGGGAAACACCTTTTCTTCTTCTTTGTCTTCCCCACAGCACCTTCATTTTGTTACCTGGGTACCATCCCGTCTTTCCCATGCTCAATTACAATCAAAAAAAGAAAAGGACATGCATTTCAGGAGAGAACCAGCAACTATATTTCCAACCACATTTTGCACTACAAAATTCAACTTTTTGAAATATTGCCTCAATTTATTTTCAAAAAATATTTTCCTTTAAAGTAATGCTTATTGTTCTTTGACACTGGTGGAATTGCAAAGGATGATGTAGTGTCATGATATCTTCCGTTATACCCTGATGGTGTTTGATTTACAGACACTATAACAGTAGAAAAAATATCTGTCACAGTGACATCGATCGGTGTTTTGACTGGCTGAGGTTAAGCCATAGAGAAGTACCGTCAAGAGGGAAAATGTAGGGAAACTCCTCCTTGCTCCCAACAGAGCCTGTATTTGATAGCTTCTGGCCTGGAGAGCCATTTCCAGACCGAGCTTTATAAATAAAACCAGAATGTGGCATTAATTGAAATCAGGTTCTACAAGGTCTCATCAGACATCCAACCAGCACCAAGACTGATCAACTTAGTCAAATATCAGGGTCTTTATTTCCCAACCTCCTCCCCCTAATGAATTAGAAAGCTATTAACTCATTGACAGATCAAGGTATCCAAAACAGCTGAAGCAACTGTGTACAGACAATCTCGGCTGCTCAGGAGTTTCCAGTTTCGTGACTTGTTTTGTCTTCAAACGCCTTCTTTCACTATCCACTAGATACTAAAATCTTTTTCTCTGCACATTGATGAGACCAACAAGGAAAAGGAAGGAAATTCAATTTAGTGAAAAGTTATCATATCAAGAGACTGTCAAGAGGCCAGAGAGACCTTAGAAATTATTTAGTACACCACCTCATTTTGAAAATGAAGAAAGTAAATGTTGGAATAAAAAAAGACTTTTCAAAAAACATAACTCATTAGTGATAAAAACTGGTTAAGAATTCTAGAAACCAGTCTCCACAAACAGGATTTACTTTTAGACATAAAATGAGACTTACTAGAAGCTCTTCTTAACAATTTTTGTTGAAAATTTTTAAAAATCCAAAATGAGGACTGAAGATCTTATTTTCCTATGTGAATCTGAAGTTACCAACTTTTCTGGAGTCACATAAACCAGTGTTTTTCCTTCTTCTTTCTCTACTTCTCTTTTGAGCATACAAATTATGCGTGTGAAATAAAATGGCCTATAAATAATATTTTCTTAATTTCTTAAACTCTTCCCCCTTCACCTTGATATATCAATGGGAGGAATTTTAAAGGAACAAAGGAAGGAAATGAAGGGTCAAGAGACACAGACCTATCCTAATAAATGCAGAATGTACAACTCCAGAATTTTCTCCTCTCTGGCCAGGAAATTCATTCTGAATACATGAGTACTCACGCATTCACTGCCTCACCTTTGCTACCATTAGGACTGCCTAGTCATACTTCCAGCTACTTCTTTCCCTTGGGCTTCACCAGCCTATGGACCACCTGTGGACAGACAGCACTTTGAGGTCCTCCACACAGACAAAACAATCCACTGAATAGCTGATTTTGTCACTTCTAAACCAACTGTATGGCATTTTTTAGACACAAAGCAAGAATTTTAATTTCTCATCCTCTGCTCCCTGTAGGCACCAGAACAGAGTTGTAGGATGTTGCAAGCGATGTGTAGAGAAGCTAAAGAGATGTGTAATAAGAAACGATCATCCAAGTAAACAGGGTTTTGCCTCATTTATCTCCCTTAATATGCAGATCTCTATTTTAATCACATCTAAAGTTACTCAGAGATTTTCTTAAAGATATATTGGATTACATGGTTTCCTTATTGGCCAATCAACACTGCATACGTTGAGTGGGGGACCTACTCTTCCCCTTCCCCCCTACTCCTTTGGGAATTCATCAAAGAGGCCACCCTGAAGTTTCCGGCCTGTGCCTCAGTGACCTGAAACTCATCTATCACTGACCACCATCAACATCTGTTGTCCACCCTGCTCAAGATATCTTTCCTTCGCTGGTGCTTGCACTCTGATAGACAAGTTTCTTATACACAAAAATATGAATAGCATAAAATATATTAACTCCACAATCCCACTGTCTTTGATCCACATTTTAAAAGAATATACTAATAGCACCATGATACTATAATAGAGAGATTTTTTTTTTTTTACTTTAGACAGGATATAACAACTGTTTGCTTTTATTTATCTCTAAATTTTTTCCATTTCTTGAAGGCAAGCACTCTGATTTACTATAAACCTGCTAAAAATTCAAATATGCTTAAAGTACTACTTCTTGTATTTTCAGATTTAATATCAGGGGAACAAATTTAAAACAGTTACTGCATTTCCACTGCTTTAATTATTTTATAATTCTTCTTTTTAAGAATGTACTTTTCAATGTATCTCAAGGAATTTCAACTTTAAAAATGACTACAAGTATTTCAACATAAAGACATATGTTCTAATGCATGTTCAAAGCTGGATTGTTTTTCTTGAGTTAATAGAAATAAGCTCCTTATGGATGTTTAATAATTGTCTGGTTTTTATTCATTAAAAAGTTGTTACATATTAATGAAAGAAGAAAACACCACTAAAATCTTCTATGTAAATTTTCTGAATGTAAACTTGAGAATTTTTTCTCAATATTTTTATGTTTAGAGTATTTTTAACTTACAACACAGAGATTTTTTCCTCAGAGTCAAGATATTGACTAAAACATAATACTCTTTAATTGTCTATGGCACTAAAATACAGTTTCTTTAGAAATAATTCCTGGAGAGCTATGAAATTTCTTTCCCATTCCCACCCAAGAATAGTGCCATTCAAGTATATATATATATATATATATATATACCTTTAAGATAATATGAGTAGTAGAAAGATAAAAGTTATATGAAGTATCCAGTTTTTCAATCAATATATTGAAGCTATAGGATGTTTACACACTGCTATTCACTTCAGGGAGACCCAGAAGAGAATCCATATCTATTGTACAGGGAAATAGACAAAACAACAGGAGTTTTAGCTACGGGGCACCAATTAAAGAATAATGGGAAAACTTTTATGCAGCTAAAAATCTTCTGGGACTACTTGCTTTTAATGGACAGTAACAGTTTTGGAACACAATCTTTATAGGTTCTGCACAAAGGTCATTTGTCTTTTGAAAGTTTACTTGAGTTCTTTCAATCAGCAAATACTGTCTGAGTATCTTCTGCATGCTAGCTGCAAGATATACAGACAGAAAAATTACAGCCCCTGGCCTCGCTGAGCTTATAGTTAAAAGATGACATACTCATGGAAACCAATGACCTGTGCATATCAGATGAGGGTTACAATATGGGCATGTTCAATATACAAAAGAAGAGTGGAGGAAGGGATGTCCACAGCTGCTCTAACAGTCACTCAATACTTCGAAATGAGCACCTACGTATCAGATGCTGTGCTTAGCATCAGGATGACAAAGATGAAGAAGAAAACGAAAGCATATCACAGTGCAACAAACTGCCTTAACAGAGATGTGCAGAGGACTCCAAAGAAACACCAAGAAGGATATCTGGCCCAAAGGGGGAGAGATAAGATCTCTTTAAGACCTCACCAAGAAGTCCAAATATGTTTTAAGCACTTGCATTTACAGATTTACTATTCGAGGAACAAACTCAAAACACTAGTTGGATTTCCACTGCTTTATTTTTCTTATAATTTGCCTTCTTCATAAGAATATACTTTAATTCAAGTAGGATCATAGAAAACGAGAGGTCATATGGCATGAGAGTCTGGCAGAGCCATGTTTGGGAAATGATGAGTAGTTGGGGTACAGAGTATATCTGAGGGAAAAAGCCAAACCTGGCAAGGAGGTTGGAGGTACATCATGGCAGGCTTTTAATGCCAGTCTAAGCAAGCGGAACTTGATCCCACAGACAATGGAAGCCGCTAAATGGCTTTATGAGGAGGAGAAATAGGATCAGATTTGCATTTTTAGAAAGATCACCCGGTAGTTGTGAGGGCCTTGCCCTCATCAGTTTGCACCCATTCACAAATCTGACACCTACCCCGAGCACAGGCTCAGTCCAGCCCTTTTCTCTAGGACACATCTTAACAATGAACAAGAGCAAACATAAGGTAACCCTCCCAGGACTAGCATGGAGTGTGGCTCGCTGTTAGTCCTACTCACCGCTGAAAGCCTCGATTCTTCACAAGCAGCCCTTCTGCCTTGGTAATTCCCCCTCTCCCTTGGCTGGGGACACCAACCTTGTCCCCATCCCACAGCGTTTCTGCCTTCAGAGGCTCAACCTTGTTAGGCTAATTCCAGCTTTTGGGATCCTTCTCTCTCCGATCTATGGATCAGACCTTGCCCATAGTTCCCCATCCCTATGACTGAAAAGTATTAACCAAGGATCCACATGGTTTGATTTTCCCCAGGTCCTAAATTCTCCCTCTTTTTCAGACCCTTTTCCTCTAGTCTGAGCTCACAACTCCTATCTCTGGCTCTGCCTCCCACCTGTCATTGTTGCCCCACTCTATATGCCTGAAGAGAAACTCTCCACCCAAGTGGCCACAGACCGAAATTATCCACCAGTCCCAGTCCCATGTCCTGATAGGGCCTTTGATTCTCTTCAAACTCTCTTGGCTACTTGGCAAGTATTACTAACTAACTACACTCTCAACCAGGTACAGCATTTTCTGCTTTCTTTCTCTTGCTCTAAAAAGCACAGAGAATTTAGGAGGTTTCACATTGCACTGGACAGAGGCCCTGGCTTGATAGGTGAAATATCTCTCTGACTAGATGATATATCCGTTTATTTGTATTTATAAAATGCAAGTGACCTTTTGAATGTGAAAGGTGGTAAAGTCTTTTAATAGATTATCCCTCCACTCTAGAATTTTTTAAACAAAGGCACATTTATTCAAGATAAGGGGATAAATGACAATAAAAGCACAGAACATCAATTTGCTATCAGACAGCAAGTTGTTTTGTGAAGGTTTCCCCTAAGGTGTTACAGAGCTTATAAAGTAGTATACACATTTAAAATCATATACAACTGGATTTTCAATGCTTGAACCTCTTAAAATACTTATACATAATGATATTCTCACTCATATCTACTGGACTATAAAGCAGGAGCACGTTTTCTGAATCTGTTACCACATTTTTTAAAAAGTAAAGAAGAAATGTGTGAAATGAAAAAAAAAATCTATACAAACTTATACTCTCATGATTAGTATATTAAGTTACCATTTATTATATGTCTAGTAAATACTGGGCATAATACTAAGTGCTGTACATATATTATTTAACACTAAAGATAATTCTATACTAGTGATTATCTTCTTTATATCGATAAGAAAACTGAGAAGTTATAGGACTTCTCCAAGGTCATACAGCTATTAAGAAACAGATCAAGGGGCACCTGGGTGGCTCAGTCAGTTAGGCATCTGACTCTTGATTTTGGCTCAGGTCTTGATCTAGGGGTCGTGGGATCGAGCCCTGCTTCCAGTTCCACCTTCGGGATGGAGTCTGCTTGTCCCTCTCCCTCTCCCTCTGCTCCTCCCCCCACTCATACTCCCTCTCTCTTTCTCTCTCTCTCAAATAAATAAATAAAATCTTTAAAAATAAATAAATTTAAAATTAAAAAAAAAAGAAGAAACAAGTCACGTATTCAAATCCAAGTCCATTTGATTCTAAAAGCTGCACTCTTTCTACCAAGAATTACAGCTAACATTAATTCAGGAACCACGTTAGCTGAATTTTAACCCAGGCTCTGCTGACAACTATGTGATGTTGGGCTAGTTATTTAACCTTGCCATCCTTCCGTTTCCTCATCTGTTAAAACAGGAATAACAAGAACACCTACTAACTAAAAGTACTGCAGGGATTAAATGAGTTAACATAGGACAAGTATTTGGAACCATGTCTGGTACATAATAAGTGCTCAAAATTGATGGCTGTTAGTATCATCACCATCATTACCATTACTGCATTATTACTACAACGCAAGGCTTCCTCCATGGGAAACTTCTCTTGATCCTACATTCCTCTCCATCTACCATCCCACTTCATGATCCCCTTCACAATTACACTTATTAAAAGAGATGTCTACGCTGGTTGTCTCCATTTCTTAACCTCACATCCACAACCACTGAGCTATGGCTTTCTCTGCCTCTACAGTATAAAAACTGTTCTTATTGAGATCTCTATAGCAGAGACTACTATGCATTCATCAAAGCCCACCAACTATACCTTCTAGAAACATATTGAGACTACAGTTCCCAGCCTCCTTTGCTGGTGAGTAGAGCCATGTGATGAAGCTCTAGCCAACCGACGTGAGCAAAAGTGATGTGGCCCATTTCAAAGCTCTCACATGTGATCCTTCCTCTCTTTCACCTGCAGACCTGATGCTGATGGATCCAGCTTCATCAAAGCCCAAAAGTATCACAGGGCCACAAGAGAAAAGGACTTGTGTCCCCCATATAAATACATGGAACAGAACGTATGACCTCTGCACCTCTGGCCAACTGAAAACTGCACTAATGAGAAATAAACTAATAGTGTGGCAAGCCATTGAAATGTTGACATTGTTTGCTACAGACACTAATGTTGCTTTCCTTAACTAATGAGAGCACCTATGATATCCAGGTCATTCTTCGTCCTCATCTTAGTAGTCTCTCAGAGAATTTTTTCAAACACTCTCATCATAACTTCCATAGTATCATACTCCTCTGATTCCCCCCTACATTTCTGCACATTTCTTCTCAGTTTCCTTTGCTGGCTTCAGTTTCTCTAACTTTTTCAAACTTTTTCTCTAAAAGGCTAGATCATAAATATTTCAGGCTTTGTGAGCCACATGCAATCTCGCATACTCTTCTTTGTTTTCCTTACAAGCCATTAAAAATATAAAACCCTTTCTTAGCTGGTAGCCATGCAGAAACAGGCCCCAGGCTGGATTTGGTCCACAGGCTGTGGTTTGCTGACCTCTATTCTAGTTGACAGACAAATATAGAAGTGCCCCCCTCCTTTCCAGCTCAGCTTTAACCTCTACTATCTTTGCTCTATACACTCTCCCTGGAGAATCTTATCAAATCCTCTGCTTTAAATACACCTGTATATTAACATCTCCTAGAGATCTCCAGAGCTGACCTTTCCCTTGTGAAACAGACCCAAATGTATAACAGCCTATTTGACTTTTGGATACCTAGTACTATTAGGCTTCTCAAACGTAAAACAAAAAACAAAAAAATACAACAACAACAAAAACCTGGAAGACTGCTGATCCCCCCTTCAAACATGTTCCTAGCTCGATAAAAGCCAGGATCATCCTCAAGCTCATCCCTGATGCCTCTTTTTCCTCATCCCCCAAGCCCAATCCGTCACTAAGATTTGTTGGTTTTATCTTCACTATATACCTGGAATGTGTCTACTCCTCTCTCTACTCCTCTGGACCATCACCCCAGTTCAAGGCAACATTGCTTCCCACCTGAACAATTGCAATACGCTCCTAGGTGAACTCCCTTCCACTTTTACCTCCAAAGAGCATATGGTTCCTCCAAAGAGCAATTACAGTGATTTTTCTAAAATTTAGATCAGCTCAAGATGCTCTTCATACTTGAGTGGCTTCCCCTTGCTCCTAAAATAAAACCAAACTCCTTACTCTACAGGATACAGCCTCTTCCTCATCTTCTTCCACCCACCACCTGATCTACCTCTTCAGCCTCACCAGCCTTTTCTGCACACCCAACCATTCTCTATTACATCACTCTATCTCCTTCTCAGTAATGCTCGGAATGTGTCACTCGCTTCTATATTCATTTACTTACCTATTTTTGTCTCTCCTCCAACGATCCATACACTCATGCACACTAGAATGTAAACTCCATGACAACAAGGATCTCACTGTCTTATTTACCAATGTAATACCCAGACCAATAGCTGGTACATGTTGTACTAAGTGCATATTTATGCGACAAGTATGAACACGGGGTTGAAGAAAGGAAATAGATGGATAAATTTTGGTGACAGAATTTATTTTGACTCTGATTTAGTGATACCAACATTAACTTCAGATAATTCAACAATTACTGATGGTATTTTTCAGCCCAAAATACTTTACAGCCATGTTTGCCTGTTCCTTACTTTTCATAAATCCCAATGTGGGGCCAAGAGAAGTCAAATATCATGAACCTAATTTTACAGAGAAGCATGTTGACATATAAGCAGGTTGGTTTTACCAGATCACTATGAATATGAATATACGAATCTACTGTAGGTCTCTGCTGTGCTGGGCTCATTGTCATTTTCTAAGTAGATACTGGACTTTTTATAAATCTCCAAAAAAAATCATTAGTGATCCCTATTCCCCTGCTTCTGTAAGGGTCCTGATGATGTCACTGAAGGCCTTAGACAAGGCGGCCTTTAAAGTCTGCTGTATAAAAAACACCAAATGACAAAGTTCAGTTCCGTATCTAAAGCAAGAAATTAGGGGAAAGTACAGTCACAAAGACAATGTTTTAATATAAGGGATTACAAGGCTTCAAATATGAACGATATAGACAAGAGTACAAGAAAGAGTGTGAAATCACATCCCATTGAAAACATAGTTTACCTGATGCTCATTCACCAGGGCATCATACCATCCGAGCCCTGGAAGTTGTAGAAATCTTCAAGAGGAGCCTTGAGAGAACAAAGCAAAAATTAAAAGTCGGGGTGGCAGACTAAACGCTAAAGGAATTGATATAAAATTCCCTAAAGAAGAGATGTGAGGAGGGAAGCCATGACATTACCGAACCCTTGATCAAGCTATCTCCTGCTTCCACTAACAAGAATGATGGATTTAAATTACAAAGTACAGTGATTTCAGCCAGATGGGAGAATTTCAGAATTAGTGAATCTTTGCCTAGGTTTTTCATTCCCTGGTGATAGTTCATTACCAGAGAGCATACCCAGACTTGGGCCATAATGCCACGGTGGGGAAGCTTTTCCAGGGTACCCCTGGCATCCAAATCTCTGCCCTATAATTGGGCTTTTTCTTCTCCATGCTGTAAATATATGCTTTGATACTTTATTCATACCGGATTGCAGAAGACCCTAGTACCTTAAAGCATAATCCTTCTCAGATACATCTGCATTTGAATCTATGCTAAAGCAATAAAGTTTTGCTTGTAATATATCAGAAATCAGCCAAACAGTCGTGAGAATACTTGCATGGAACTTTAGAACCTTCCCACAGTTTTTCTGAGTATTCTATATAGGTAGACACTAGGAACCAGGAACACGGGATGGAGCTGGATGGGGCAGGAGAGGATTCTGCAATTCCATTAATAGAACAGGTGATCCACTTCCTTGCTATAGTAAATAAAGTAAAATAAATAGTACAGTAAAAAACAGTAAGATAAATAGCAAATTAATTATGTAAGTATTAATAAAGGAAAAAATAATAATAATAAATCAAGGGAAAAAGGCACATGTTGAGGTAGCTCTGATCCCAACAGAGTACAGAGAGATTTATAATGAGGATGAAACTGTAGACCTTGGGAAGGGAGACTAATTCCCATGAAGATATTCTAGCTCATCAAAAAATTCTGCTGCACTTTGTACGGGCAAAGATCACAAACATTTTAAAAGTTTAAACCACACTAAAATACATATGAAATAAATTGAAAATAATAATACTTTTTCTCTGATGATTCAAAAATAACTTAAGAGTTTTACAGAGGTTTGGGAGCCTCCTTACAGTCATCAAATGTCAATAAACTGTGGATGTACAATGTGTTGTTTAATAGATTATTTTAACTAATAAATTTCTATCCATTTCATCTGTTATGTCTAAGACACATAGCCAAGCTGTAGCACACAGGAGACTTTTTTCTTCTTTTATATGTTTAATGACTTCTTCATATATATATAACAGAACTTGACATGAAATTCAGTAATTTCTGACATTAGAACAGATGGAAAATATCTAAAAAGGAGTCTGAAAACTTTAAAAAGTGGGGAGGTCAGGGAATAGACAACTGTCATTAGATATCTATACCAATAAAACCTTAAAAGCACAAAAATCCTTAGAATTATTTAGATTCTATCACTGCTGCACTTTCCACACACGCTTTGGAGAAGAACGATGACTATCTGTCACTCAGGTAGGGTGGTAGAGGCCCCAGCTAAAGTGCCAACTTGAACGAGTCATTTCCCCTGCTTAGAATCCCCTAACAGATCACTTGGTTTTCAGGATACAATCAAGCACACCTTCTTCAAATGTTGTAAAGAGGTATTTAATCCTTCTCAGCAAATTCTGTTCCCTATCTCAGAGTCTGAACCAATGTGCAAACTGTCCCCCAGCCTTTCTTCCCTTTCTTTTCATATCTTTTTAGAACTGTAACTCCCAGAAAACGACACAAAAGGAAAATGTGAAAGATCACAAATGTCAACAGTTATCTCAGGATGAAAAACTAGACACAGACACCACTTTGGCAAATTAAAGAAGGTTTTCTAAATCAAGATTTAGAAGGAAATCACTAACATTTTAGATAAGAGTTACAAATGGTAAGTCTAAAGGAGTGAGGATCCCATCAGACATCCTGGAGGCTTGGCTGCCCCACTTCCAAGCCTCACAGGAGAGGTGATAATATATGAAGTTGCTGACATTTAACCATTTTTTACCTAAACTATCATGAAACTTAATATAGAAGGTTTACCTAGATAAATGCTACAGACCACTGCATCTGAGTCATTTTATGTAATCAGTGGATTGGAGCCCATCCAGTCAGTGTTATTCAATTATTCTAGTGCATTGTATATACTACAATACTACTAGGCATGAACGTAGACCTCATTTATTATACTCAGTCTCTCTCAGCCAGAAGAGCCTGATCCAAGTGATTACCTGGATTAGTTAGAATAAGGTTCAAATATACAAATGTCTTTGAATATACCCAATAATATTTAATGTTATGAGAATATTTGACAAAAGTGAAAAGACGTTATATGTAATTATATAGTGTGTATTTTATATATTTCCAATTTAGTGTAAGAAATACAGACTATTTGCATAGAAAAAAGGAACTAAAAGAAATGCACTAGGTTGTAGTAACATAACAAATGAATTATATTTTCTTCTTTATTGTTTTTGGTACCTCCAAATTGTTAAAATGATGACCCATTAATCTTATAATCATGAAGAAGCAATTCCTTTAAAAATTTTTATTCTTCTAGTAATGTGGAGGGGGAAGTGGAGGGTAAAGATCATTTAGGAGACTGTGCAGTTGTCAAGACAAGAGGGTCATAAGGACCTAGACAGAAAATGATTTAGGATTTATTAAAGATCTCCATTTTATGTAGAAGTTGACTATAAGTTTTCTGGCTTGAGCAGCTGTGTAGATAGAAAGAGCACTAATTAGAAGAATATATGTAGTTGACAAGGATTGTCCTAGAAAAACAATGAATTTTACTTTTGACATGTGTTTGAGACATGCAAGTAGAGACAATGAGTAAACATGGTAAGAAAGAGAAAGAAACAAGAAAAGAAGGCAGGGAAGGAAAGGAGAGAGGAGGGAAGGAGGGATGAAGAGAAAGAAAGAAGCGAAAAGATAGGTATGGGTCAGGAGCATAGAACATCCATTTCGGCTGGAGATACTGTTTGGCAGTAGCAGTATATAAATAGTCACTGACAATGTGCAGACCAATCTGGTTTTAATAGGAAGTATGATTATATAGGCTTCTTTTCTTCTAGAACAGGGCTGCTCAACCTTAGCACAACTGATATTTAGGGAGGGGGGTGGGGAGCTGTCCTGTGCATTGTAGGATGTTTAACAATATCCCGGGCCTCCACCCACTAGATTCCAGTAGCACTACCCCTCCTCCTCTGTTGTGACCACTGAAAATGTCTACAGCCATAGCTGAATATCCCTGGGGTGGGGGAGTCTTGGGGTATACAAAGTCACTTCCAGTTGAGAAGCACTATTCTAAGCGTATTACAGCAATGAGACATGGTTTCACTCAACAGAAATCCACGTACTGAGATAAAGATGTTTTCACACAAAGATTTTTATTGGGTAAACATGTGCCAAGTACTACGCTAAGATTCAAAGTTACATATGATATGCACCAGGTCCTCAAGGAGTCCATAACCCAGTGAGGGACAGACACATAAAGAAGTATTTGCACTGCACTGGGAAAAGCGCTAGTCTCAACAAGCACAAAATACTCTAGTAGCAAAACAGAGAAAGCTATTCTGACAGGAGAAAAAAAAAAAAGTGACGTTTGAATTGAATCTTGAAAGATAAGTGTACATTCAGTAAGTGAAAATGACAGGGAAAGACATTCTAAGAGGAATATATGCAACAGAATATATCCAAAGAAATAAAAATGGCCCCGGGATTTACATTGAGATATTTTTTGTTCTGCTCATGGATGATTCATGTCTATTTGGGCAACAACTTCCCACTTGCAGGAAACTAGCACCCAAAGTGAAAAGCCTATTTTTTACCAAAGGTAAACAAAGTGGTACTAACTGAGCTGGGCAAAAGAACAGAGTTGTCTTTACAGCTACTTTAGTTCCCACATATTGCCCAGAGCCCTTAAATTGACCTCATAGGGGGCCGTTAAACAGGGTTTCCATCCCAGTCAATACCTCAGGAGCAGTGGGCTTTTCCCCTGTGTTACAAGGTAACCCCTCAGTGAAACTAATTAGATTTTTTTTCCCAAAAAACATCCAGGCTATTGATTTGAGAATTGAAAATAGTATTGATGTATAGCTGTCAGTTATACCTGAATAAGAATTAACTACAGAACTTTTTAATGTAAGAAAAATATGAAATGTCTACAATTTCTACAGCTGTAAGATTTCAACAACAAAAAAAATTTCTTTTGTTGTAAATCTGCTTACAAACTGTAGGTTCCCTAAATCAAAGAAATTATGAAATAATTTTCCCCAGTGGCTTTTTTACCTGAATGTCTTATTATATTGAAATATTTTTGTTTATCCCTGAGACTACAATGTTCTTCAGGTAACATTTGTTTATTTGAAGGTTCATCATTGTAATCTCCTAATGGCATTAAGATTTGCTCTGCCTTTACTACATCTATACTTAGTCATTCAACACTTACTAAGTACCAGAGATAACACATAGCCATTTGCAAATATATAGATGCTTCTCAAAGCTATTGAAACAAAAACAACTAAGAGAACATACTGAGCGCTGCCTATGTGGTAGTCACTGTGCTTATGTTTGTTTCATGTGCCTCATCTCATTCCCAAACCGTAAAAAGATATTATAATTATCTCCATTTTACAAATGAGTAAATAGGGAGTTTAAGTAACTCGCCCAAGTGCCTACAGCTAAAATGGATGATGACTCATTAATAGGACCACCTGTCCTCCTTCCCTCTCTTTCTAGATCCTAAAGAGTAGACATACCCAATTCAACAGTCCAGTCCCATTTCCTTTTTTCTTCCACAACTTCAAACTGGTCTCTCTGGTCCTCAGGGCTAAAGCTACATCTTACATGCCTGCAAGTACTCACCCTTCAAAATGCCTTCCTTCTTCCTGCCACAGGTTCTGACCACCCCATGGGTTGTTAGGGCTCAGACCAGGAAGGCTAACATTCTCCTGCCTGACGGTGGTGTGTTAGCCCGCATCCAATTCTACTCTGTGTCTTGTGCATTTACCCTTTTATAATACTTGGCCATAAATGTTAGGAATCACTTAATCCTAGACCTTGTCTACCTAAGACTCTCTTCCTGTCTCATACTTTTAAATATTATTTTATGCTGTGTATTTCCAAAACTTACAGAGCGCTAGACTTAAACTCCACCCGCCTACTTGAAGTCTCTAATTGGATGTGGTGACCTCTCATGCTCATCAAATCATATGTAGGCATAAAACTAGACGGTATTTCCTAGGCAGGTGTAGCCATGTGGCTGCGTTTTATTTAATGGAATACAAGCAGAAGTAATGGGTGTGCAGTTTCCAGTCCTGGCCCTTAAAAACCTCCCATGCCCACTGCTTCAGGTTTTTTTCCCCCTCTTCCTTGTGGTAAAATGGAAATGATCTCAGAGAAACAGCTAAAATCACATGATGAAGGTGGCCGAGTTTCCGTCAGCCTGGATCTCTGCACCACTGCATAGAAGAGAGTGGCCTTTTACATGTGCTACTCATGTAAAAAATTACTCTTTAGGCTTACATATTTTTTTATCTAATTGCTAGTGAGAAAGGCAATTAGCCTTCCAAACTTAGTTTTTTCACAGGAATCTCAAGCTTCGCATGATCTCCACCCAAACTTGTCCTCATCAACCTTCCTTAATTTAGAAGATAGTACTGCCTTTCACACAGTCTCAAAAGTCAGATATCTGGGAGTAACTCTTGATTCTTTTTTCCCTCATTCTTCGCATGCAATCTATGTAAATTCTACCTCTAAAATGCTTCGCAAAGCTATCTATTCTTTTTATTTCTGCCACCAACTCCCTAATCCAAACTACCATATTGTTTACCTGGATTGTGACAATAGCTTTGTAATTTTTTCCTTATCTTCTTCCATTCAGGACTGGCGAGGGGGGGGGGATATTTTAGGGATTGAAAAGAAAGTACAAATTACAACTGGTTGAGAGGGTCTAAGAAAACCTCATGAAGGAGATTTGAATGACGGATTGAATAGGAACGTAAGAGCAGCACTGCAGGGGAAGGTGAGCAGAATCAGGCAATCGACAGGCAGAGAACAGCAGGAAATTCAACGAAGCAGGACAGTTGGGTATCACTGAGGACCATACTGTGCCCTTCCTCCCTATATAAAGGGTTTGAATGATGTAATTGGCTGGCATTAAAAATGATTTCTTTTAAAAATGTTTATACAAGAGGTATTCTGTTTTAAGATTATCAATGCTCAATTCCCAATCAATCTACAAGAACAATTTTATTATTATTATTATGTTCAGTTAGCCAAAAATAGTACATCATTAGTTTTTGACATAGTGTTCAACAATTCATTAGTTGCGTGTAACAGCCAGTGCTCATCACAACACATGCCCTCCTTAATACCCATCACCCGGTTACCCCATCTTCCCACCCCCCTCCCTTCTGTAACCCTCAGTTTGTTTCCCAGACTCCAGAGTCTCTCAAAGTATCATTTTGTTTAACTCAATAGTTGCATAAATAAGCTCCTGTTTATAGCACTCGGTAATCGCTACCCTTGCTATTAGTAATGTATTTGTTGATGAAAAAGAAGTAATTTTGTTAGTTGAATCAATGCTTGGTTTGAGACAACAGTCAACTTATCAATGAAGTACATTTTAGCCTAAATAAATAAATAAATAAATAAATAAATAAATAAATAAAAAGTGTGCTTTCTTTTTAAGATGTTTTTTCAAGGTGGGTGGGGGGATGGGTAACTGGGTGATGGACATTAAAGAGGGCACATGATGTAATGAGCACTGGGTATCATGTAAGACTGACGAATCACTGAACTCTGCCTCTGAAATTAATAATGCACTATATGTTAATTAACTGAATTTTAATTTTTAAAAAAGATGTTTTTTCAAGCAAATTTTACTACACATAATGCATATAATATATATATAAATAGTTATTCTGGCTTTTTTATATTAAAGAATAAATGATGCAGAGTAAAGAAGGTTCATTTATGGTTCAAATTTTAAAACTGATCATTATAAAATGAAAAGAAAGACAAAGACAGTTCCCTATTGTCCTAGTTTTCTTTTTTTTTTTTAAAGATTTTATTTATTTATTCAACAGAGATAGAAACAGCCAGCGAGAGAGGGAACACAAGCAGGGGGAGTGGGAGAGGAAGAAGCAGGCTCATAACGGAAGAGCCTGATGTGGGGCTCGATCCCACAACGCCAGGATCACGCCCTGAGCCGAAGGCAGACGCTTAACCGCTGTGCCACCCAGGTGCCCCCCTTTCCTAGTTTTCTGAAAGTGAAACATACTAAGGGAAATCACTAGTTTAATCACTTGAAGTTCTACGGACAAAAAACAAGAAAGAGAAACTTTTAGAACTCTTTTATACTCGAACTTAAGCAAAAGTGTTGGTTTTCTCTACGAGTACTCAATGCCCCTCTTCACTGAGATGCTTTAAGTGGGGAGGGAGGTTTGCAGAGAGGTATGTAATCGCCAATATATTCAACATGGCAGGGGGGTAGTGGGAGACTTCTGCATAAGTTACAGAGGTACAGAGTAATTAAATATATGTCCTACATGTACATCCCTACAATCCCATATGTTTTACAGACATGAAGATATCTAGAAAACCAAGTATTTTCAAGGATACGGATAAATCCACAAAGCCAGATAGCAGACACGTTCAGATAAACAATGGGCAAGTAGCAATGGGCATGATTCCCAGCCAAGCTAAGGAATGACTCGTCCAAGTTTCTCCCCGTGAAGCAATCCATAAACTGGGTAATAGTGCATGACCCCAGGGCAGACCAAACGGTGTTGTGAAGATTAGAAAAATAGAGGATAGGATACACTTTAAGCTCCTGCAAAAAAAGAATATGGAAATATACTGTCATAGAATTATTTGGCCAAGCAAAACTGAGACCACTGTCAGCAAGTTTTAAAAGGAAACTCCCAACTGAGTATTTCAAACCAAAGTATGTCTTTCCTGAAATATATGGATGCTATTTCAACTCTCCACTTTAATGGCTTTTGAGGGTCCTATTAGACTGTTAACAATAAGAGTTCCACTTCCTAATTCACTGACTGGAGACCTAGGCAATACACTGTAAATCTGTTCAAGTAGCTTTTGTGCAGGTGTACAGAAGGAGCAGAAGTCAGTTCCTCCAGTAATAGTATAGCCAATGGTAAAGCTGATGCATGTGACTTTTGAGGATATACCCTGGCAAGCTGGCAAAGGTGAACCTAAACCTCAACAATATTACCAATTTTATCACTGAAAAGGCAGTACTGTGAAAGTCTATTTTCAGTGTTCAACATACTAATGGCCACTAATAATTCAATCATAAATAAATTTATCAATGTATTTTTTAATATTTTATTTATTTATTGGACAGAAAGAGAGACAGCAAGAGAGGGAACACAAGCAGGGGGAGTGGGAGAGGAAGAAGCAGGCTTCCCGTCCGCCAAGCAGGGAGCCCGATGTGGGGCTTGAACCCAGGACCCTGGGATCATGACCTGAGCTGAAGGCACACGCTTAACAACTGAGCCACCCAGGAGCCCCTATCAATGTATTTAGGCTATGAAAATGGCTTGGTGATTTTTCATAAATTTAATGACATGTCCAGTTCCAAGTAAACTGTCTTCTTAGGGACATTCTAAGCACCTGCAGAATATTTGGCCTTAATCTAGAATTCCAAGAGCTAAAACTAAGTTTAGTAAAATATGAAATATCCTACTCAGTTTTATTATACATGTTAAATTTGGGGGACTATGAACCACGCATATTATTTGATCATATCCCAGCTGAGATTTTATTAAAATTCTATTATGGTGAAGACAACACAAGAGAATCAGATAACCTGGTTCTAGAACTGTCTCAAATGCTACCTAGCTGTATGACCTTGTTACTTAACTCCTCCATAAAATAAGGGGAATGAATTAGTGAGGCCTTCATGTTGAAGGGGAAAGAGAGCAGATTTTGGAAGTAAATAAAACTGAGTTTGAATTGTAATACCACTGCTTATGGTGAGTCCCTGAACAATTTACTTGCTGAAAGGACTTAGTTTCCTCATCAGCCAAATGTTTCCAGCTTCTTACTCATTTACATACTACATCAGCACCTTGATGGACTCTTTCTTGCTTCCATACCAGCCTGGACTCATTCAGCTATTTCTACGGAATCCCTGCTAACACCCTTGACCCCCTTCTCTTTTCTTTCCCTTGATAAGCTTATTACTGACCTGCCTTCATCTCTCAGTGGGTATCTTCCTCCTCTCTCAAGTTCCAGGTTTAGATGCTCACCGTTGTACAGATATCTCCAACTATAATTCCAAATTCAAAAGTCCCAAGTCAAATTCACCACCTACCTTTCTGGGTTTTCCATTTTTGTTGAGGAACCAACATTCTCTACATCTAGCAAATGCAAGCCTTGCTGTTAACTTTGGTCCTCTTCCCTTTATCTACTCACACTCTCTTGGTTTCTATTTGCCCAATCCAATGGCTATAAAATATCATCTTAATGCCAAAGACTCAGAAATGTGGATCTCAGTCTAGCTCTTCTTCCCCAATTTCATATTCAGACACCCAACTCTCTACAGTATTCACATCTCCACCTAGATAACTCACAGTCATCCCAAACTGAACATGTGCAAAACTGAATTCCCAATCTCCACCCCTAAAACCTATTCCCCCTGCATCCCTCCCATTTCCTGCTTTCCAACAACTCAGGCCAAAACCCTTGGCATCATCTTTGCTCTTTATCTCTCTCTCTTTCTCTCTCCCCTCACACTCAAAACTTTGGTAAGCCATGACAGCACTACTATCAAAATATATCCAAAACATGAACAATCCTCACACAGATTCTTTTTCAAAGATTTTATTTATTTATTTGACAGAGAGAGAGACAGCCAGCGAGAGAGGGAACACTAGCAGGGGGAGTGGGAGAGGAAGAAGCAGGCTCCCAGCGGAGGAGCCCAATGTGGGGCTCGATCCCAGGACCCTGGGATCACGCCCTGAGCTGAAGGCAGACGCTTAATGACTGAGTCACCCAGGTGCCCCCCTCACACAGATTTTTGTCTGTTTTGTTCAACAACTCACTTTACCACTTTGTCCCTGTTTCTTCCTTCACCCGAAACAGTTCTCAACCATATATGTATTTGACTCCTGCTTCAAAACCTAAATCAAATGGCCCTTTGTCTACCAAGTGGCCTTTCTAGTCCTTACCTCCAGGAGATAGCTCCCTCTTTTAATATCTCTGTTTCACTGCTGCTGCAATAAGTAAAAACTTTCAAACTGTTTCAAATTGGTGACAACTATCTGTGTATCTGACTTCCTCTGCGTGAGTGGCAGTTACTTCCAGTCTGCTATTTATAGATCCCTCACATTCCCTACCGTATCGTTAAGTGAACAAAAATAAATTTAAATAAACGACGAATTTAAATTACGGCTTACAAAGATACATAAGATGATACAAAAAGATGGGGAACAGTGATGTACACATTGCTTGGGGAAACGTGGTGGAATTTACCGTAGTCCAAAAAATCTAAGGGAACGATGAAAGCAGGGAGTATGAGACAAAGGAGCAAAAGGGATTCTGCCACACAGAAAGGTCAGGAAGGGCTTCATTAGGTAGTTGCTAAGATGTCACAATACGTTTAGAAGGTTACAGAAATCAATATTTTAAAATATATTTATGTTTAAGTTCATAAATTGGTTTCAATGATCACATTCCCTTATCAAAAATAACCAGACCAGGAGCTATAGATCCAATTAGTCCTGTTCTTTCTATGTTTACAAATAACCCCCTCTTAGATATCACTAATGACTCTACAGAAAAAAAAAAATTTAACTGAAAAGAAATATTATGAACATCTTTATGCCAACAGATTAGACAACTTTGATGAAATGTGCCATGGAAGACACAAATTGCCAAAAGTGTCTGAGGAAGAAATAGAAAATCTGAATAGACTTGTAACAAATGAAGAAATTGAAGTAACTATTGAAAAGAGTCCCATAAAGAAAAGCCCAGGCTCAGATGGCTTCCCTGGAGAATTTATCAGTTGTGTAAGGAAGAAATAATACCAATCCTACACTAACTCTTTCAGGAAACAGAGGAGGAGCTCATACTCCCTGACTCATTCTATGATACCAACACTATATGATTTTATTTACATAAAATTTCTAGAATAGACAAATTTCTAGATCCAGAAAGTAAATCAGTGGTTGCTTACGGTTGGGGTTGGGAAAAGGGACTGACTGCAAACAGGCATGAGGAGGATCTCTTTGGAATGATAAAATGTTATAAAATTGGATTTGGTTATGGCTGCACTACCATATAAATTTTCTAAAAAGAATGAAAATGTATACTTCCAAAGAGTAATTTTTATTATATATAAACTACACTTCAATAGAACTGTTTTTTAATGCCCTCTTTACCAAATTCTACAGCACTTCTCTAATTTAATCTACTGTCATTTAATTTTGAAATGGAAGTCAAAGACAGTTGCAGGTCTGACACTCAAATTTGTGTTACTTTAGGCAAACAACTTGGATTCTTTGAGGTTCTATTTCCTCATCCGTAAAATGGAGATGATAATAATAGTATCTACTACACTTCCTATATAGTTTAGATTTTTGCTTCTAATCCAAGCAAACGTGGTCCTTCTCCTGTTAAATCCCAAACCTATCTAGCACATCACCCTACATATCTAATTTCATTTTAGCTGAAGACAGGAAGTAGGGGCTTTTTCTTAGGATGTCATTCTGGTGTCAGTTTCCTCGATGGACATCCTTCTAAAATCCAGAGAAACTTTATCTGATGGTGAAGGATAAGAAAAATTGACTCTGCATTATCTTAACCTTCCAAATTTTCTTTTTCCTTATACACCAGATTTTGAATCTTAAATGTCAAGAACGAGACTCTTGTGTTCTACTCTAGTGTCTCTCCACTGAGGTACTGAGTGCTATTGATTGAAGGGGCAAGGGGGTAGGTAGGAAAAGGAGTGCCAGGAAAAACAAAACAACTGAAATGAAAACCTAGATGTGTTATTCTACTTAACACATGCAGTCCAAAGTTGAGTACGTGGTTCTTTATTTCTCTGCCACTACTTCGGAGATATTTTCCTAGCTACTTACCAATGTCATAATATACCTACCCTGGTTTCTTTTCTGATGAGAAGAGGCTTAACCTTTTCTCCCCACTAAATCAGGTATGTGTCCTTGGTTCACCTACATTGATTCCTCCCAATCTAACTGTGAGTTCTAGTGATTAATGAAAGACACATTCATAAGAAGACAGGGAGATGAGTAGATAGAAATTCTGATGTTCTTTTAAAATAATGAGTTTGTGGATTAAATATTGCTTCAATTAGTCAAGTCAGAACCACTTCCTCCATTTCCAGCCTTATTAGAATGCCCGTATAACCATAACTGACACAAATACACAAGGAAGAGAGAGAGAGCAATATTTCCGCCAACTAAGGACCAAAATGTCCACAGTCAATGTTTGATCTTCAACAGCTACAAATCATAATTGCAAAACTTTTCAATGAGACTTCAGAAGTTTCCGTCTGTTTTAGGTAGCACATATCCTTTAGTTTTCATGACCAGATTAGGGCCCACATCTCCCACATCATGCTTATGACCCTCATGAGAGCTGACCAATGCAACACAAATAAAATCTAGTATATTCATGAGTAAATACTTGAATCAGATCTCAATGCCTCAACAGCAATAGCATTTGTAAAAAAAGATATCATAGAAGACCATTTCTGCCACTAGAAAAAGTCAAAACAAAATCTAAGCTAAAAACAATTAAAAAGAATCTATCCACCCTCCATGAGGAAAAAGAAACCCATCAGTTGAGCAATTTGGGTACATCTTTCCCCAGTCTGGTGCTGGAAGCAAGACCCCAGATTTCGGCTTGCTCATCCTATGTCCTTCCACAGAACTTTTCCCAAGTAGACAACTTCAACATATTTTGCCTAAACTTAACTCTTTTCTCCAAAACAGTTACTTTTCAAAATAGCCAATGGTTTCAGCGAATTAAATATCTTTTTACAAACATTATAGAGAACTTAACAAAAATGGCGAGGGGGCTTTCTACTTCATTTTTACACACCCAAAAAGCTCAGTCCTACATTTAATCCATCCCAACGCAGTTTCAGGTCTCCAAAGAGATCTCTACAAACTGTCTCAGTAGATCTTGTCCATGTTTACTATTAAGTCACTTCTGTGTGTACCTACCTTATGTTTCTCCAGCTTTTGTATTTACTTCTTTTGAACATTCAAGACCTAAAACTTAACTTATTCAATTTGTGTCCTTTTATCTGTACTTAAAATTAAGGATTAATAAATTGCCAAAAATCTTTAATTATAGAAGTATATATGTGCATCTGTATGTTTTTACACACAAATATATGCACATATACATATGTGTATGCCTAACATACACAACTTACTAATAAATATTTATGACCTTGTTATTTGGGAAAGAGCTCACATATTTATTTCAGAAATAAAATTTAGCACTGTCTTGATTCCTTATATGCAAAACCAAAAGACAGATACTGTGTTCTCTACAGACATCAGTGCTCTTTTTTTATTTCTGAGAATTCTGCATTCCATTTTCTGATTATAGTTGTAAAGACTTGTACTTTTCCTAAGGACACAGAATAGTCTAACTTGAAAAGAAACTTAAACAAAAATAACCAAATTTTTAATCATTAACTAGTTTCATCATTTATATCTAGGGCTCCTAGTTTCTTTGATTTCATACTATGCTTCCCAAAAGGTTTCCCCATTAATATTAACAGCTTTATGAATCTCATTACTCTGATTTATGCCTCTTCAATTTATTTAAGGTTGTTTCAATATTAAATTATCTGTCCCTTGTGAGCAACTTCAATAATGTTTAGATGCAAAATAATCTTAAATATTACCTAGCAGGTAAAAATCCATGGTATTACTTATAATGCCATCCTCCCTAACAGAATTAACTAACAGTTAACAAGTATTATACTGAAAAATTCAGACCCAATCTAAAATACAATAAAAACATCTATAAGCTGTACAGTAACTTCTGTCTTTAGTTAACCTCAAATGTACTCGTTCTTTAGAAAAAAAAATGTGTGTGTGTGTCAGGGGAGAAGGAGAAGGTCAAAAGATGAATTGCAATGTTTGAAGTTTCGGCCTAGCTATCTAGGGGAAGCTCTAAGCAAAATCAAGTGAATATGTGTACTACAATTTCTATTTTAGGAGACTTCTACTTCTAGGAAGATGCAGTGGATATATTTTTCCCTATTCCTCTAAGTTCAACTACAAATCCTGGGCATAATATATAAAATAAACATAAAGCTGAAAAATGGAGAGAAGAGTCAAGCAAACCAGTGAGGGAACACAGGACCCAAAGAACACAGTGGTGACTTCCCTAGATTATCTTTTTGCCTTATATATCCCAGACTTGCCAAAGAAGCCAGCAACCTGGACAATGCCACCCCCCAAAAAGAAGGAAAATTCTGCTCCCTCTAGCCGAAGGACCAGAAGAGAGTCAATCTAGCAAGACCAAAAACAAAAACAAAAAAATAACAAAAAAATAAAACACTTTTAGACAATAACCACTCTGTTCTAGACAAACACCACTGGAAAACTGTGGTGTCACCCATACCCACAACACAAAAGCCAAGTGGGGAACCTAGAGCATAACCTCACAGACTATACCAAGGTACTCAAATATGCCCTCAAGAGTGGTGTCAGAGAAGACCAAATAGGGAGCTGAGACATTCTGCCTTACCTGCCAAAAACGAACCCCCCACCCACCGAGTCAGTGGAGACTACATAGTTACATAGACTTCCACCTCTACTTGGCAGTAATGAAGCATCCTCTTCCTCTCCACTGCGGCAATGTCAGAGGAAGTCTAGTGGAGAGTCAGAACTTTTGTCATTGCCAAGAAGTAAGGAGGTCAACCCCCTCCCATGCCGTCAGTGGAGGCAGAGTGGAGAGTGGAACAGTAATAAGGAATTCCTACTCCTCCCAGTCAGGGAGGTATCTATCAGTAAAGGCCTATCGAAACTTCTACTCCTGGAGTTCCTGGCTGGCTCAGTCTGTGGAGCACACTTTTGATTTCAGGGTTGTAAGTTCAAGCCCCAAATTTAATGCAGAGATTGCTTAAAAATTTAAAAAAAAAAATTCTAAAACAAAAAAAAGAAGAAGAAGAAAGAAATTCCACTAATCAACCAGCAATAATGGGAACTCCCTCAACATATACTGTCAACAGAGGCCAAGTAGAAAACTGGATTTCCTCCTTAACCTACGAGTATGGGGGCAATGCTTCTTCCCCCTGCCTGAGTGTTACCAGAGAAATCCAATTTTAACAGAAAGTTTAAATTAGATCCAGAATCTTGGGACTTAATATCCAAAATGTCCAGGTTTTAATGAAAAAGACCCAAGAACCAGGAAGCCTAAAACTGAATGAAGAAAAAACATATACACATACATTAGAAAACAGAAAAATCTCATATCAATAATCTAAGCTTCCATCACAAGAACCTAGAAAAAGAAGAGTAAAATAAACCCAAAAAAAAAAAAAAATGGAGAAAAATAATAAGAGCAGAAATCAATGAAATTGAAAACAGAAAAACAATAGAGAAAATCAATAAAACAAAGAGCTAGTTCTTTGAAAAGATCAATATAATTGACAAACCTGTAGCAAACCTCTAGCATTGATAAACAAAAGAGAACAATATTAGCAATGAAACAGGTGAGAGGACACCTAAAGGATAAGAGAATACCACAAACAACCCTACACACATGAATTTAACAACTTGGACAGAACAGATTCGTTCGTCAAAAACCATAAATCATCCAATATGAAATAAATCATTAGAATAGTTCTGTAACTACTAGGCAAATGGAATTTATAATTTAAAAATTCCCCAAAAAAGAAATCTCTAGGGGCACCTGGGTGGCACAGCGGTTAAGCGTCTGCCTTCGGCTCAGGGCGTGATCCCGGCATTATGGGATTGAGCCCCACATCAGGCTCCTCTGCTGTGAGCCTGCTTCTTCCTCTCCCACTCCCCCTGTTTGTGTTCCCTCTCTCGCTGGCTGTCTCTCTCTGTCAAACAAATAAATAAAAATCTTGAAAAAAAAAAAAAAAGAAATCTCTAAACACAGAGAGTTTCACTGGAGAATTCTACCAAACATGTAAAGAATTAACACCAATCTTACACAATCTTCAGAAAGTAGCAGAAGAGAGAATATTTCTCAAATAATTTTATAAAGCTAGTATTGTCCTGATACTGAAATTAGACAAAGACAATACAGTAGAGATGTTAAATTCCTTTAGAAAATATTAACAAACAAAATCTAGTAATACATAAAAAGAGTTATTTATCATGACCAAGTGGGATTTATCCCAGGGAGGCAAGGCTGGTTCAATATCCAAAAATCAATTAATACAATCTACCATATTAACAGGCTAAGAAAAGTAAGATAGTGGAACTTCCTTAATTTAATGAAGACTATCTACAAAAAAAAAAAAAAAAAAAAAAAAAAAAGCTTCAGTAACATTACACTTAGGGGTAAAGACTAAATGCCTTCTCCCTGAAACTGGGAACAAGATAAGAATGTCCACACTCACTATTTTTACTTATCACTGTGCTAAGAGTCCTGGCCACTGGCAAGATGGCAATAAAGGGAAATAAAAGGCAAACAGATCAGAAAGGAAGATATGAAACCATCCCTATTTGAAGATAATATGATCATCTGTGTAGAAAATCTCAAGGAACCTACAATAAAAGTCCTAACACTAAGTGAGTCTGGCAAGGTTTCAGGATATAAGATAAACATACAATCAATGGTATTTCTATACACTAGCAATGAACACATGGATATCAAGCTTAAAAATATAATACCATGTCCATCACTAAAAAAAAAAAAAAAAAGAAATTAAATACTTGGATGTAAACTTCACAAAACATGTACAGGAGTTATATACGTATTTTTGACTTTATTGTAGAATAATTGATAAATATAACTACATATATTGAAAAATGTACAACATGGGGCACCTGGATGGCTCACAGTCAGTTAAGCATCCAAATGATTTTGGCTCAGGTCATGATCTCAGGGTCATACTCAGTGGGGAGTCTGCTTTAGAGTCTCTCTCCCTCCTCCTCCACCCACCCCACACATGCATGCTCCCTCACTCTCATAAATAAATAAATAAATAAATAAATAAATAAATAAATAAATAAAATCTTTAAAAATAAAAGTGTACAACATGATGATGATTAGTTATACATATACACTGTAAAAGTATTACCAAGATCAAGATCTTGTATTCTAAAAGCTAACAAATGCTGATGAAAGAAATTTTTAAAGATCTAAGTAAAGAGACATAACGTGTTAGTAGATTAGAAGGTTAAATATAGTAAATATAGTAAAGATACCAATTCTTTCAAAAATTGATATACAGGTTTAACACAATTCCTATCAAAATCCAACAAAAAAATTGTTGATATAGACAACTTATTCTAAAATGTACATGAAAAAGTAAAGGAACTATAATAGTCAAAACAATTTTGAAAAAGAAAAATTAAGTGGGAAGAATTAGTCTACCTGATTTCAGGGTTTATTATATACGTACAGTAATTAAGGCTGTGTAATACTAGTAGAGGGATGAACACATAGACAAATAGAACAGAAGGGGATATACGGATGGCATATAAGCACATCACTTAATTAGATGTAGGGGAAATGTAAATTAAAACCATAATGAGGTATCACTATACTTCTATCAGAATGGCTAAAATAAAAAATAGTGACATCATCATATGCTAGATGCTGATGAGAATATAAAATGGCATAGCCACTCTAGAAAATAGTAGTTCCTTAAAAAATAAGCATGAAACTACAATATGACCCGGGAATTGCACTCTTGGGCATTTACCACAGAGAAATGAAAACTTATGTTCACACAAAACACTACTAACAGTGACCAACTTATGATGGTTCAACTACAATTTTTCAACTTTATGATGGCATCAAAGTTATACGCATTCAGTAGAAACCGTACTTCAAATCTTGAATTTTAATCTTTTCCTGGGCTACTGATATGCAGTCTAATATTCTCTGGTGATTCTGGGCAAGGGCACTGAGCCACAGCTCCCAGTCATCCATGCAATCATGTAGGTAAACAACCCATATGCTTACAACCATTCTGTCCCCATATAACCATTCCGCTTTTCACTTTCACTACAGTTTCCAATAAACTACGAGCGACATTCAACACTTTGTCATAAAATAGGCTTTGGATTAAATTACTTTGCCCAACTGTAGGCTAATAAAAGTTTTCTGAGCATGTTAAAGTAGGTTAGGCTTAGGTATGATGTTTGGTAGGTTAGGTATATTAAATGTAATATTTTCAACTCTCGATGGGTTTAAAAGGACATAACCCCATCATAAGTTGAGGAGGACCTATACTGTTTTTGGCAACTTGATTCATGATAGCAGAAGAGTAGTGGGAAAAAAACAAACAAACCAGATGTCCTACAATGGGCAAATGGTTTAACAACTGTGGTGCAAGTCAATGGAACACTACTTAGCAATAAAAGGGAATGAACTGTTGACACACTCAATAACCTGGATGAATCTCCAGAGAATTATGCCGAGTGAAAAAGAGCCAATCCCAAAAGGTTATATACTGTATGATTCCATTTATATAATATTCTTAGAATTATAAAATTATGTAAGTGGAGAAGAGATTAGTGGTTGCCAGCAGTTGAGGAAGGAGGAATGAAAGGGACATGAGTATGGCTATAAAAGGACAACATGAGAGATCCCCTGTGGTGATGAAAATGTTGTGTATCTTGACTCCATCAATGTCAATATCCTGGTTGTGATATTGTACTGGAGTTGTGCAAGGTGTTCCAATTTGGGGAAACTGGGTAAAGGATACACAGGCTCTCTTTACGTTATTCCTAACAATGGCATATGAATTTATAATTATCCTAAAATAAAAACAATGAGTTTAATTTTTTAAAAAATACACTCTAGATACACATGGTAAGTCTATGTCTGGATCACTATAACTGCAGATAGATTTTTAAATACAACTGGACATTAAGGGGCGCCTGGGTGGCTCAGTTGGTTAAGCATCTGCCTTCAGCTCAGGTCATGATCCCAGGGTCCTGGGATCAAGACCCACATTGGACTCCCCACTGAGTGGGGAGCCTACTTCTCCCTGTCCCTCTGCAGGCTTCTCCCACTGCTTCTCCTATGTCAAGTGAATAAATAAAATCTTAAAAAAAAAAAAAAAAAGGAACTGGACAGTAATTCAGTATGAAACAGCATTTTATTTGTAGAATTTTACCTTCTACAATGCTAACTATATTTTACCAAGTCTATTTTTTATTAAGTAATAGAAAAATATGAAACCAAAACAAAAATTGAACTATAACTAGGGTTAATAAAGAAAAGCTCTTCCCTTTTAAGTCTTCCTCTCTCCTTCTGCTCCTCCCTCTGTCCCTTCCTTCCACTGATCATTCCATAAAAAGAGTCACTACTTTTCATTTCGACTGAGATAAGTCCACGGTCACAATTTAAAACTGAAAGATAATACCATTCAAAAATAATGGATTTAAGACTTACAACTAGGAAAGACTGAAGAAAGGAAATAAGAAAATATATAAGCAGGAAAAAGGAAGGAGGAAAAAATTTTTACTTAAAGACTGCTCTATGCCAAGCCTGTCACACCATTCTCTCATTCTGTGCTTATGATGTCCCTGTAAGGGAGATGTTACGATATCTGTCATACAGATTAGCAATTTGATGCCCACACAGAATGAGTCAACTTCCTCTGAGAAGAAATTCAAGACAGTAAATACGAAATAAAATAAGGTACAGAAAAATTCTACTATGCTGACATTTCAAAACATTATAAAAAATATTTTTAAATTAAATATTAAAAGGCAACAATTTTAACAAACCCAAAAGAGATGAAAGGATGTCAGAAAATATGTTATTACCTTGAGATCTTTACCATGCAAATGGAGAATAAAGGACTAAACAAGCAGACATCATATGTACCCAGCTTTGTTAATCTTCTGTCTTTAAAGTCCCGTCACTATTATCATCATTAGTAGCAGGAATCATTTGCTGACTACAATTGCTGTTTTTAAACATTCTTCCTTTCTCAGACATCTCTTACTTTATATTTTCTTGAACTCTGAATGTTTGGGGCAAAGAGAACATTCCAGGAAAAGTCTTAAGTTCTCTTCCTTCTAAACAACCAAATAAGTACAAGAATAATTGTGCAGTAAGTATGCAGAGGAAATAAATCTTAATCAGCTCTTGACCTGCTGCCTCGCCCCTCTGTGAACGCTATCTCAGCAAACATATGTTCTGCTCTCTTATTTTATGTAGTAATAAACAACAGAAGTGCATGTCAGTCAACAACGCACTTGAGGTGAGAAGAAAGTGTGTCTCAAATCCTTTTATCCACACGGAAACTGTAAAAGAATCAGCATTAATCATTTGTTGTACTCCAAATGAAGTATGTGTCCAAAGAGACTATTTGAAGCATTTATTGTCATTGAACATATGGTCTGTTTTCAATATCTCCCTGATTATTTTCAACACAAACATAAATAGAAGAGTATGGGAAGTTTATTCTAGCAGATTTTAAAACAGATGTCAATTATACTGAAGTGTTCCATAAGGGGCACTAACTTTGTTATTGACATTGTAATGGAGACAGCCAACCACTGTAATTAGCAATCGATCTTACCAGTATGTAGATGTGTAGTCAAATGAAGAGAACTCAAATTCCATTCATAAGGCATATAGTATCAGTACTAATCTGTACCTGTTTGAAGTGCATGTGCTGTGAAAAGTTAAATGTGAACTATAATCATAAAGAACAGTCCTGGTAACAAATAACTAAAGCTATCATTTAAAGGGGGTAAAGAGCTAAATTTCATGGTCAAGGGAAAAAGAATTAAAGACTGCTCTACACCAAATATACATGTTTGTTATCACTCTAGTATCTCAAGTAATAAAAAGAAATCTTTGTTTTCAAGACACACAGCATTATTTCTGAATCTTGACTTTTAAAAGTAAGCAAACTTAATGAGAATGAAATTTGTAAGTTCACAAATCCTGAGAAAATGGCTAATGTGGTAGAATATACTTATTTTCATAACTGGGGTGAGGTAAGCACATATCTGGTGCACTTCCTACATTGATGAACTCCATCAGCATTTATTTATCCAGAGAACAAGCTAGAAACTCACATTCTCACTACCTCACAGTTGCACACACAGAATCACTCACAAACCCTTAGGGGCTGCCTCTTCAGTGTTCCTTCTCTCTGTGCCCTCTCTTCATTTCTGACTGCCTGTCCCCATATGAGACCCCATGATCTCTTACATAAGCTAGTATGTCTGCTTCAATTCACTGACCAATCTCTCTCTCTCAAATCACAGATCTCACTGTGTTAACGTCATGGTCTGATTCTAGTTGTGCTCTTAAGAGCAACAGATGACAAAGACAGTTTTACGGATAAGCGCCCTCCAAATTGTTGAAGGTTTCTACCAGGTGTCCTTTTAGTCCCCCCATCAGATGCAAAGTATGCCCTTTCTTCATTCATTCCTTTGTAATAGCGACCAACTATACTAGAGCAAGCAACAGGGAGGCATGGCATCTAATATGATAACTGCCATTTTCTGTATGAACTTGGGTAGGTATTTTGGATTCTATTGTCTCAATTATTAATTAATAATGATAATAATCCCTTTCTGGGTCTTTTTTTACAGTTTTATTAAAAGGACTCAATAGGATAACATAGAATTAACTTATTTTTTAAATTAGAGGGGCAATACAATTATTTTATATACTCAAACTGAGGACTTTTAGCTTCAGGAGACACCTCATAGAAGCAAGACCTTAATTGCACCTAATCATCAGAAGGTGGGGGGGAGCAGAGAGAATGAAAGGAAGAGAAAGATTTCACTTCCCGTGGGAATAAGACAAGCCCTGATGGTCCAACTGTAACCACACTTTCAAACCACCTCTCCCACTCACTTCCATCAACCAGTCAGACTTCTCCCTATAGTTCCTCAGAGATGCCATGTCCCTTCCCATCGTGACTTGCCCCTCCCCCAGTCTTTATTTCTTAATACAAGGCAATATTACCCAGTTGCTCAAGCCAAAGACCCAAGAGGCCCCTTTAAGTCTACTCCTTCTCTTGCTCCCTACATCCACTCAACCCAAAAGTGAATCCTGCCTGCTTCCTCTCCAAAATAGATCCTGAATCCATCCACTTTTCTCTCTCTACTATTACTCTTTTTGGTTCAAACCACCATCATGGGTCCTCCTGTCTTCCTGTCTTCACTCTTGCTGCCCTATTCTGTTCACAGGAGTCAAGTTAACTTTTGAAAGTATTATGTCTGTAGTGAAGAGGCCAAACTATGCTCACTATAACTTCGGTGTGCAGAAGGGGAAATCTCTTTATCTTCAATAACTGAACTCAACTTAGCTCTCAGGCCCCAATCTGCCTATAGAACAGACAACTTACTCCATCTTATCCTGATACTATGACTGATGGAGTGATTTTTCCCAACAAATTCAAGTATCATTATCTCCATCGCTATCCACTTTGAAGCTTACTCACCTTTCTCTGGGGTGTTCTTTGCCCGGCCCTTCTCCTGTCTCTTGCCCAAGGAGTGTTATACAGTCCCTAGTGTCGAGGTAGCATATATGAATATGGATGTGACTGTGGTTTCCTAGCAAAATGTCTGGCACATGCTCTGTAAGTAATTCTGAGTGCTAACTAACATTGTTAGAGTTCATTCACTTGAAATTCCTCACAAATTTAGGGAACCCACCATCCTCAGCTCCACCAGCCTCCCAGGACTTAGTCATTCAACATAAGTCCACGAGTGCCGGTTATTTCAAGGTATTACCCTAGGGACCGTTGAGAGATAGGAAGGATGTTGCTGCCATCAGGGAGAATATTGCCTCAAGAAGGCACTCTGGCTCAAAGAAAGTCTATCCAACAATTGTATTTACAATTTACAATTATATTTGAATTTTACAATTTGAATGAAAGAAAAAATAGGATAAAAGAGGTAATATATTGGACTGTTGACTTGAAGCTACAACTAAGCTATCAGAGATCCTTGGCAGAGAGGAGAGCGAAGAGAACACTGTTTCCCAGAGTACAACTGAAGGACAGTGAGTAGGCAGGAGTCTGGGCCTCCATTTGCGATTCTGCCCAAAGGCAACTTTTGACCAATCACTGCTAAAGTGAACGCTCACTACACAGAAAGGAGATTGTTTAGAAGAACCCTAGCTGGTAAAAGTGTTGTTGCTGTGCAACTGTAATGAAAATATATCCTTACTGGGTAAATGCAATGCTTTGCTCTACTAGGATTTGAAACCAATTCCAGCTGGGGAAAAGGTCAGGATTCTGTTCTCTTAGAAGGAATGTGGACTAAAATGGGTACATGATCTCAACCTTTTTTCCTTCCCAATAAAGTAAAGGGGTTTAACAGATTTCTGTGAATAATGGTGACTCCATATGACAAGATGTGATTATCAGAGTAACCACCTAGGAGGAGGAAGAGCTAGGTCTGAGTCTCCTTGGTGCACAGGGTACGCCCAGCCTACTCCACTCTTTATAAGGACTCCCTTTCTCCACCTTTTTCTCCTCTCTCCCACCTAATAGAAAAGCACTGCTTATATTCAAGAGCAAGTGTATTTATTCATTAATTTTTTTCATTTTCATACATATGAGCAATAGACCTATATCTGGAACTCATGGAATGAAGATTTTTAAATGAGATGCTTAAAAAAATAATAAATAATAAAAATAAAAACGAGATGCTTAAATCTTGAGCCAAAATGAAATAGAAAGTTTCCATCAATTATAAAGGGGTCCCATACAGAAAATGCTCTATACTTCTTGGACAGACTTTTAATACTGGAAATTGTTAGGCACTATCTGTTTCCATAAACAGTTACACTCGTGGCCCTTAAAGTTTACAGAATAAACAGACTTCACTCGTTCTATCAGGTAACTACACTATCTAGCTATGCTCTGAAAGGAAACTCCCTGTGATTATTTGATAACATGTGCAGAATGCCTGGACAGAATATGGAAAAAAGCCAATGGCCAAGCCCCAGGGGGAGAATGAGACTTTTGGTGAGAATAAACCCAAGACCTTCGCCTCATTAGCACAACATATTAACCACCCCAGCCAACTAGCAGGACCTATTTCTTTGCGTTAAGAATGTGAGCTGCAATGGCATCTTGAATTTTCCTATCTCAAAACCTCACAAAACTGTTAGCTCTGCTAATATTTCCACTGCAGCTCCAATTTCTTTCCTTTGATGTGAGTAATGCATTCACCACGCGGACCACTAAGTATCAACAGGAAAGCCAGCAGGGACCCAACCTCTTGGGTTCCTGGGTTCCTGAAATACAACAAGAAAAAAATTTTCCTTACACAAAGGAAAAAAAAAAAAAACTATTGCCCCACTCCATCCTAATTTGTTTTCTTTGGGTTACTCTTGTTTGCAGAGCTTTTGAAGGAAGTTGTTCCCTGCCACTGTGAACTCTTTCTAATAAACCGGAAACTCTGAGCACACCTGCTCTTTTTTAATGCTACTCTTCCTACTCAACTAGGACAGTAGATCCTGTATCTTTTAGCATGACAAGGGCACTTCGCATCATAATGCTGCAGCATTATAAATTTTCCCCAAATGTGTCATGAGTGCCCTATAGGGCACTTTGTACAGATTTGTTTTTGAATGACCCTCAAAAAACAAAGTCCTGTGCAGGAGGATTAAAAATCCCTCAGGGAACTTCCTTCCTTTAACAGATTTTCCAGAAGGAATGTGCTCTGGGCTCTTGATTTGATTTCCTGCCCCAGTTAAAAGCACTGTGGTGTAAGACATGTTTTATCCCCATTTTTCACCTTATAAATGAAGTTTACCTATAATGAATGTCTATATTGGTTCAAAAGCAAAGTAACTAGTGATACTAGCTACAATATCACATCCGCACATGTGTACAAAGGAAGAAATTCTCCTTTGGTACAAACTAAGCTGCTGAATTTGAATCATAGAAATGCTGTGACTTTTGACTCTTATTCACAGGTTATATAAAGTGGGTCAAAGGTATGGTAGCAGAGACAACCAGAAAGAATCATAACAATAAAGGGATGGGATGTTAACAGTTGTTTCTCTTACTACTCCCCCAAACCAGCAAGTGGTCACCAATACCTTCCATGTGGATAGACATGCATATTTTCTAAAATAATAACTGGCCACAGCTAATAATCTGTATTGCTTAAAGGTTGGTACAAGACTGTACCCTTTATTATTTTCCTAAAGAAAACAACAGCAGCCATTGTGGGTTGAATTGTACCCTCAAAAAAATATATTCAACTCCTAAATGCTAATATTTCTGAATGTGATCTTATTTGGAAACAGGGTCTTTGCAGATATAATCGATATTAAGAGGAGGCCATATTAGATTAGGATAAATCCTAATCCAATGACTGGTATTTTTATAAAAGGAAAACAGAGAGAAGAACACCAAAGGCTGGCAGCAACTACCAGAGGTTACTACAGGCACAGGAGACAGTTTCTCCCTCAGAGCCTTTAGAGAGAGCATAGCCCTGCCAGCCCCTTGGTTTCAAACTTTGAGCCCGGAGAACTATGAAAGAATAAAATTTTGTGCTTTTAAACCACCCAGTTTGTGGTGATCTGCTACAGCAGCCCTAGGAAACTAACACAACAAGCTACTAAGAAACTACATTTCTTAGTAGGTACCATTTTGCAAAGATGTGCATATATTTCTGGGTCACTGTAACACCTGAATATACTAATTGACAAGCTAATTCCTCTGTCTTCAGTCCAACATGTCTAAATTATAAATAGTGCTCTTTAAAAATTAATAATAATGCACTTTGACATTGTTATACTCCTCTGACTTTACCAGTTTATTCTGATTTCACCAATTCTATCTGTACTCATTGTGTGTGTCTAGTTATGTGCAGTTTTATCGTATGTGTAAATTCATGTAATCACCTCCACAATAAAGATACAGAACTGTTCCATCCGATTAAGGCTTCCTTTCCTACCCCTTTATAGCTGCAATGACCCTCTTTCCTCCTCTCCTTTCCTAACCTCTGACAACCACTAACCTGTTCTCCATCTCTATAATTTTGTCATTTAAGTACTGTTAAATAAACAGAATCATACAGTATGCAATCTTTTTTTATTCACAAAAATCCCCTTGCAATCCATCCAAGTTATTGCGTGTATCACTGGTTTATTCCTTTTTACTCCTGAGTAGTATTGCATGGTATGGTTGTACTACCACTATTGGTTTAACCATTCACCTGGTAAAGGACATTTCAGTTATTTTCAGTGTAGGGCTATTATAAGTAAACCTGCTATGAATATTCATTGACATATTTTTGCATAAACATAAGTTTTTATTTCTCTGGAATAAATGCTCAAGAGTGAAACTGCTGGGTTGTCTGGTAAGTGCAAACTTCGTTTTTTTAAAAGTTGTCAAACTATTGGGCTCCCAGCTGGCTCAGTCGGTAGAGCATGTGACTTTTGGTCTTGGGGTCTCGAATTCGAATCCCATGGTTGGGGGCAGAGTTTACTTAAAAGTAGATGTAGCATTTGACATCCCCACCAGCAATGTAGGAATGATCCAGTTTTTCCACATCCTCGTCAGCATTTGGTATAGTCATTACATTTTATTTTAGCCATTTTTATAGTTGTGTAATGATATCATACAGTGATTTTAATCTGCATTCCCCTAATAACTAATGATATTAAACCCCTTTTCATGTGCCATCCATATATCCTCTCCAGTGAAATGTCTGTCCATATCTTTGTCTACTTTCTAATTGGATTGTAAAGTTTTTTACTGCTCAGTTTTGAGAGCTCTTTACATAGTCTAGATACAAGGCACTTACCAGATATACAATTTACAAATGTTTCCTCCCAATCTGTAGTTTATCTTTTCATCCTCGTCATGGAGTCTTTTACAGAGCAAAAGTTTTTTCATTCTGATGAGGTCTAATTTCTCAGTATTTCCTTTTATTGATCCTTCTTTTGGTATCAAGTCTATAAACTCTTTGCCTAGCCCTTGATTCCAAAGATTTTCTCTCCGTTTTTTCTGAAAGTCTGATAGATTCACATTTTCTATTTTGCATGATATATTTGAGTTGGGGGGGGGCTCAGTTTGAGGTTCACTTATTTGCTTATGGAGGTCCTTCTTCTGCCATTGAATTGCTTCTATGCTGCTCTCAAAAATCACTGAACATGTTTGTGGGATATAAGTTTTTCAATAGGATTTATAATGAGAATTATTGAAATTTCTATTTCTATGATTTTTATTCTACAATAAGAAATTCCTTCACTTTTATTGTAAATGTGGTATTGGAGACCTAGAGCTTTTTCTATCCTAGAGAGTACTATTAGATCCTGTAAAACATTGATAGGTTCAAATTAATAGTTACAGCTATAACAATAAATTAAGCCAAAAACAGACCACTTAGCTACAAAGCAAACTGTCAACAGCAGACAGCTTAGTATATTGGTGGGTTCATATACATCAAACCAGGTACAATGGTTGATCCATAATTTTCATTTTTCTTCTTAAGAAAAATTGTTTCTTTTGCATACCAGTGCAAACTCTCAGCACATCTAAACTATCATTCCAGTTCTCAAACTTAGAGCANAGCGGTTCACTGAACCTTCAACAAATAATTACTGACAAGCTACCATAAACACACATTGTACTGGGTGCTGGGGATAGAACAATGAATAAAATAAAGTCCATGCCCTTGAGGAGTTTATATTCTAGGAGAAGATAACAAACCGAAACATCTAAATTTTAAAATGTGTATTATAATGTTAAATAGTCTTCAGTGTTACAAAGAAATACAAATCAGGATAGAGTGATGGAGTTGAGAAGTTTGGTCTTTTAAACAGGGTGGCCTTTGAGGATATAAGACACAATGAAGTGATAAACTGAGCCACACAAATAGCTGGAGGAAAATTTTTCCAGACAGAGGGAACAAAAGAGAAAAGGCCTCAAGTACAGTCAGGAATAGGAAACTGGCCCTTACGGTTTGAGGTGGATGATCTAAGGGAAAGAGGAGACCACAAGGAAAACAGGGCCTTGTAGATGTCCTAGGCTGAGGCTCACTACCCCAATTTGTTTGTGCATTTGATCAAGATAGCCAAAGAAAAACAGCGTAATGAAACCCAGCATTGTACTTGGTCTAGGCTGAGGCTCACTACCCCAATTTGTTTGTGCATTTGATCAAGATAGCCAAAGAAAAACAGCGTAATGAAACCCAGCATTGTACTTGGTCTAGGCTGAGGCTCACTACCCCAATTTGTTTGTGCATTTGATCAAGATAGCCAAAGAAAAACAGCGTAATGAAACCCAGCATTGTACTTGGTTTTATGAGCTTTGTCAATAACTTGCAACATGATTTGTGGGTCATCCTTCATTTACTTGATAAAATTTATTGTGTACCATATGAGCAATGGGTTGTGATAAGTCTCCAGAATGCAAAGGAAAATAGAATATGGCTCCATACTTGATAAGTTCACAGGACATAGTAGAAGTAAGGGGACATTCAATGCAGTATAATGCTTATCTGTGATAACTAAATATTTGCAAACATAGAACAAGAATGTTGTGAAAGCACTGAAGAGCAAATCTTAGGATATGCAGAGTTAGGCTAGGGGCATCAGTAAGTGTCTGAATATCTGAATTGAATCTTGAAGGATGAATATGAGTTTGTTAGGAGAAGACAAAAAATACTTTACAGAGAGGAAGAGTGATGGCAAAGGCACGTAGCCTCAGGGCTCAGTCCTATCTCCATTACTTAAAAGAGAGCATTATTCATCTTCTACTCAGGGAACCATGTCTCTGGATTATCTGTTTGGCTGGATATGGTTCAACAGAAAAGAATGCCATGCTAATTAAAAATTCTGACAACATTATGACTCTGAGGTACATTATCTCAAAATTTACTTAATGTACTCAAAATGTTCTAACCCTAGACATAAGCCTAATTATTCTGCTTAATATCCCCAATCTCTTTTTTATCATGCAAATTTGCTGAATATTTTTTCTTTTAGCCATCATCTATGACTTCTGTCCTTGGAATAGTAGCATAAGAAACATCATTGCTGAGACTGACTACATCCCATGATCTTAAGGTTTGAGTGTCCCATTTGACCACTCCAATTAAGTAAACTGCTTTTAAAATTATTATTATTATTATTTGCAATATACCAAGAATTGGGCTAAACTTTGAGCAGAAACAAGAAAAGTTTCCCTCTCTGGGCCTTTATTTTAAAAACTGACAGGGCGCCTGGGTGGCTTATCCGTTAAGCATCCAACTCTTGATTTCGGCTCAGGTCATGATCAGGTTGTGAGACTGAGCCCTGCGTCAGGCTCCATGCTGGGTGTGGAGCCTGCTTAAGATTCTCTCTCTCCCTATCCCTCTTCCCCTCCACCACCTCTAAAAAAAACAAAAAACAACAACAACAACAAAAAAAACTTTAAAAAACTGACAATTCATACTGAGAAGACAGGTGCCAAAATTATAAAATAACTGGGAAACAATTATGGTCCTAAAGCAGAACTGGCCACAAATGTTGAAAGAGCAGTGTATCTTCTCCAAAAGACGCCGCATACGTGCTCAGGGTGCACTAAATAAAATTCTATAAGAGATTTGCTGTCTACATTTTCCATATCCTCTTTGAAGTGCAAATATCTAGGAAAGAATAGAATTTCTAAAGATGCTCCTAGGCGCTCAGTTGGTTAAGCATCTGCCTTCAGCTCAGGTCATGACTTCAGGGTCCTGGGATTGAGCTCCACATCGGGCTTCCGGCTCAGCAGGAAATCTGCCCCCCCTCCTCTCTCCCTCTGCCCCTCCCCACCACTCTTTCGTTCACTCTCTCTCAAATAAATTTAAAAAAAAAAAAGATAATCCTAAAATAAAAGCCTCAACTGAGTTCATGAGAAAGGTTCAATTTTTAAGTGTTGAATAGTTCTAGAAGAGGTGAGCCTGAACAGACTACCATCGTGAGGGTGTTCTATGTGTTATATGCCAGGATAAGATGAGGTATCAGAGAGGTGGGTACGTACCAGATAGAAAATGCGCCCTTCTCACAATTTTGCATTATTTCATAATAAAATTTCTAGCTATTTTTAAAAGGAAAATGAATTTACTCAGAGTAATAAAGTTATTAAATAAAGTTATTAAATAACCAAAGTTATTTGTATGTGGAATATATATGCAGCTATTATCAACCAGAATTTAAAATATTTAATGACATGGAAAACCATAAGTAGGGAAAAAAAAACCTAGAAAAACATGTGCAGAACAATCATGACCCAAAGGAAGGAAAATGAGAGGGAAAAGAAAATACACTCCAAGGTTACCGGTGGTAATATACGAAATGTGTTTCTCACCCTGTTGCTTTTCAAAAATTTCTACAATAAACATGTTTTTACTTCAGTATTAAGAGAAACAACAAAACTTATTATTTAAATGGGGAAGAAAAAGATTCTGATATTAACCCTTATGCCTTCTTCCATGAATTCTGGAGATGAGACATCACACCCAGTCACCAGCTGTGCTGAAAGTTTAACATAACTCAGGTTGCTTTCCCTCAAGTCAGTGAGTTGCTGCTCCTGGCTGCTCCCCTCACGCGCCCGAAGCCAGTCCTGCCTCGGGGAGATGAGGACTTGTACTCCGTGGCCTTGCTATCTTGCCTAGAATGTACACCGTGGTCAGAGTGGAAAGGGATTTTTAAGACTCATGGTTTAAAATGATATGACGAAATATTCTAAGAGGAATGATGAAACGTGGACTGAATGTTCCTGAGCCCTCAAAACAAAATGAAGTACAAGTGAGTTTCTTTTTACTTAAATCTATTATTTACTCTTCCCAAGTATGATATGAACCGGAGGATAGGAGACTCTCTGAAGCACAGGATTAAAAAAAAAAAAGTCTGGAGATCCGATGAAATTTATAGTATTACAACATTTTAAACATATTTCTGAATATTTTAAATATCTAGTAAAGAAGAGTTATTTTACCTTTTTTTAAAACCATAGATAAAATAGGGGCACCTGGCTGGCTCAGTCTGAAGAGCACACTACTCTTGATCTCAGAGTCATGAGTTTGAGCCCCATGTTGCGTGTAGAAATTACTTTAAAATAAATAAATAAACTAAAACACAGATAAAATAAAGTGAAATGTAAGGTAGTATTTGAGGCACATGTTGAAAGAATGAGCTAAAATTATTTGGAGTGGTTGTAATCCTTTTTATTACCTACTTGCCCCCACAGATACACACACACACACACACACACACACACACACACACACACACACATACACATATGTATCTTTACATGCAAACACACATACACACATATTTACAGATACATATATACATATACATGAACTTAACACATCCAAATTACCAATCTTCCCTCTCCTTTTTCATTTTTTTTTTAAGATTTTATTTATGTATTTGAGAGAGAGAACACGAGCAGGTGGAGGGGCAGAGGGAGAAGCAGACTCCCCGCTGAGCAAGGAGCCCAACCCAGGGCTTGATCCCAGGGCCCTGAGATCCTGACCTGAGACAAAATCAGATGCTTAACTGACTGAGCTACACAGGTGCCCTCCTTTTTCTTTTTCACATGACCAAAGGACACCAGCATCTATCTAGCAAATAACTTCAGAATCCCTGCACCCACGCATGAACACAGGTAGTCATGAACAATCCATGTTAAGGGCAAAGACAGAGCTCCATTCCACTGTTCTCCATTGGGTCCAACCTGACACCATCACCATCCAAGCCAGTGCTTCACTTTTAGTTCACACGCGTAACACAGAGTATTCAAAAGGGACATACGGTGTTGTGGAAATATTGATAAGGTCCTTTAACAAAAACCGCAGTAACCGCAAATGAGTAGTGCTATGAAACTCAGATCCCCAACATTACTTAGCTTCTGTTGTGGTCAAGACCTGAAGAATAATTCTCAGTGTCCTGAGTATCCACATAAACAGTGTGGTGGGAGACGTGGCCACAACAGTCATCTGTTCTGATAATTATCAGTGTGTGCCCTTAGAAACTTCTTCAGGCAAGAGTCCAACATAACTGTAGCAAAGAGAGGCATGAAAAACAATGATGGAAGAAAAGTACATCCACCCCAGCCAGTGCAGAAGGAAATTTACAATGACTCCACAGAGAATACTTGCCAGAGCAACCAAAAGGTCCCAGGAAAAAAAAGATCAATGTACCTACCTCTAAGGGGAACATTTTGCACAACTGCACATAAATTTGAGGTACCTGAAACTTTTTGCTGAATTTACAGAATTGTACTGCATCATAATTCCATTATCTTTTACACTTCATTTTAAATCATGCAGCATTGTAGCACCTTCATTTTTAAAATTAAGAAAGATAACACTAATGGGAATCCCATGTGTTCTTTGAGTTTTCAATACATGCATGTTTTTCCACTTGACATTAGATTTTCCTTCAGATATTGGAATTCGAACTCACTAAAGAGCAAGGAGTGATGAATATATTTTCTTTCCCCAACTGCTCCAACCTCAATGTTACCACCTCTCCCATTCCACGTCCACTGATTTCTTAGTTGGGTCAACTTTAGTCTAATTATTTGAGATTTGTGACTGCTAGGAATAAGAAAAATGGCATGAATTAAGGGGGCATGAAATGAGTTTTGAAAGAATCTATAAAAGAGTCTAATTTCCTAGCGCTTAAACAAAAAAGAGAGCCCCAACGTGACCTACCATCTCTAAAAAAGACTGCTTTTTGTTTCTGATCTTTGGCAGGGGGTTCTCTAAATTCTGAACTTCCTACCTTCAAAACGCAGAACAGTTTCATGCCTTCTACTTGCCTCTTATTTTGTAAGAATTGTCAAGTTTGTTATCTTCTTTCTTAAGCCCAGATATGAGAAACAAGTTACTTTGATATTTGGTTGGCTGTAATTTTTATTTTTTTACATTCGAGTGTCTATTGGGAAACAACACCATGATAAAAAGGACAAACAGGAAGGAACCCCACACCTGACCACAATAAAAAAAAAATCTTGGTTTCAAACATCACACAATTGGCTGACCCGTTTTGTTTTGTTTTTTTTCCCCTATGGGCCAACAGCTGCATGACTCACTGCTGTATGTTTTGCCTGCCTTTGCACTGAGTGGGTTGATCTAAATAGGAAGTGATGAGGAAAATCAATTTGGGGCAAACACATTTTTTTTCAAGGCTGTAACAGGAAGAGATAGGAAGCCCAGGAAGATACTTGATAGATATTCAACTCTGTAGAAAGGAGGAAGTAGCATGTTGAAGCACGCGGCTAGTTATTTTGAGTTGCTGAACGGAAACGGGATACAACAGAGAAAGGACGCAGATAGGATGCATTTTGTTGCATAGCAACACGGAGGATGGCAGCCACTGTACATAACTGAGACCATCTGTCTGTATAAACGACTAAGGAGAAACAGTTGTTTACAACAAAGAAAAAGAAAGAGGTGAATAAAATAAGTCTGCAAAGAATATATGAGGCTCCATATTCCATTTTAAAAGCATGTTTTGTAGTAATATAAAAATACTCCGATTAAGAGTTAAATGTTATATCAAAGAGTTGATTTTAATACATAAAATATGATGCACTTATACTACCACCCTGACCTTGCACCACACTCTTTGCTTTGCATCGAGCACTTGCTGCAGAACTATCCAGACGGGTTTAGAGGGGTTAGGTTGGTGCAGCATGTACTGTTTATCAACTATGGGCATGACAATTCAGCCCAAAAGTCAAAATCCAATAAAAATTAATGGTCAGTGGAATCTCCCAGATAGTTACACCAGCAAGACTATACCTAGAAATGATTAGAACTGAGACTTTGCCGTATTTCAGATGGGAAAAGGGGGTACCTGATCAGAAGGGACCACAGCACCATATCAAGGAGGGAGAAAAATGTAAGCTCTGGTTCCCGAGGAACAAGCACACTCAGTATCTGCCTGCAAGTTCACCCAGCCTGAACCATGGAGGAGTCTTACTGGCAATCCCATAGCCAACATCCCTCAAAGGTCCCTCAGGTAGAAGGGATACTCTGGGGCTGGGTGGACTGACTGGAACTGGCCAGCTTCCTGGTACAGCACCCCAGCCCACGCTGGGACCTTCTGAATTCCATGTGGCTCAAACCTACAGAATTTCAGGAAATGCCAGTAAAAAAAAAAAAAAAAAAAAAAAAAAAAAAAAAAAAAAAAAAAAAAAAAAATGGCCAATTAGCTTAAAGACAAATCAGTGGAGTGGGAGTGATAAATGGGGAGGAGAGTGGAAATGTTCATCTCAATCAAAGACAAATCTCCTCTCTCCTGTCCTGTAAGTTCCCCCAGAGGACTTCCTGGGGAATAGTTATCACAGACCCCTGGCTGAACAGAGAGACATGAAGCCACAACAGTATTTTTTTTCTTAGGAAGCCCCTGGTGTAAGTAGGAAAATGTGCAAAGTGGATAAATTCTTCCTTTTGGGACAGGAAGTGTTCTCCAGAAATAATATTCAATTTCCTGCTGCCAAGGACTATCAGCCCTTGGCTGATTCTACTTCTATAGAAATGTACTAGCCTGCTTCCTTCCCTCTACCCAAGATATGCCCCAAACTTGCCCCTTTCTCCACCCTACAGAACACAAGGGACACTTGTCCGGAGACATTGCCTCTGCTGGCAATCATACTCTTGCTTTTCTCTTACACAGGGGCACAACTAAGGGGCAAGGACCTGTGTTCACCCACCAGTGGTACCACAGGAATTATATCAGGGGAAATCATCATCCCTTCACAGAAACCATCACTTTGGGGGTGCCCAAAAAGAAATCCTACCCCAGCAATATTCTACTTCGGAGGAGGTATTTATATGATGTCTCGTGAGATAGAAAACCTTAAGGAGAATAACAAAGAATTTAAAAGAACGTGAGCCAACACTGAAAGGATGAGAAAGCAGAAGTAAATATTAGTCTATTCCTAGTCTATTCCCCAATTTTACCTTACATTATGGATGAATAATACAGTTAAGAGCATGGGCTCTGGTGTCAGAATACTAGCTTCGATTCCAGATTCCCCTCTCTACCAGCCTGATGGCCTTTGGGTTTTCTCATCTGTAAAATGGAAATAGTTACAGCAAATACCTCAGAGAGGTGGTGAGGATTCAGAAAGACAATTCAAATGAAGCATGTAGATAATAAGCATATACATATAGAGTAAGCACTCACTAAATATTAGCAATGAACATTTTGGGAAACCAATTTTGGCAGATAAAGTTAAGAACCTGAAAATTTTTAATCCATATAACTAAATATAAGACAGTACATTAAATGTGCAGATCTCTGCAGAAGAAAAAAAGTGTGGAAAATAATTTTCCTCACTGAAATATCAGGATATCAAAACTACATGATTTGTGATTTTCTTTTTTTTTAAAGATTTTATTTATTTATTTGAAAGAGAAAGTGAGAGAGAGCATGAGCAGAGGGGAGTGAGAGAAGCAGGCTCCCCAGAGAGCGGGGAGCCCGATGGGGGGCTCCATCCCAGGACCCTGGGATCATGACCTGAGCCGAAGTCAAACACTTAACCAACTGAGCCAGGCGCCCCAACTTGTGATTTTCTTAAAGTATATATGTTTATATTGATTAGTGACTATATACTTGTTGGAAATTAAACTTCAATTTTTTCTATATTTATTCTTTTTCTTTAGATTTTTATTTATTTATTTGACAGAGAGAGAAACAGCAAGAGAGGGAACAAAAGCAGGGTGAGGGGCAGAAGGAGAAGCAGACTCCTTGCCAAGCAGAGAGCCTGATGTGGGGCTCAATCCCAGGACCCTGGGATCAGTACCTGAGCCAAAGGCAGACATTTAACCAACTGAGCCACCCTGGTGCCCCTCTCTATTTATTCTTAATCAAAAGTTTATTATTACATAGGCATTTCTTTTGATGTGGATGCTTACCCAGAAGAACTTAAGTCAAGATTTCTGATAGTGTATTAAATTTTTAAGCAATGGAGTAATTTTCAAGTTCCAGTCCTATGTTTCCTAAATTTAAATATATCACAATTTCTCAAACTCATATGTATAGGCTCTTATTTTTGCCCCATATAGTTTACATTTATATATTCTAAAATTCTCATGAAATGGGAAAGGTAACTGACATACATTTACTCCCAGAGTAATCACAGAAGAGTACCTGGTACTGGAAGTGCAAAGATTAAGTTCAAATACCAGCTCCATGGCCCTGTAGCTGAGAAACACTGAGCCTTCTGCTCAACCTCTCAGAGCCTCAGTTTCCCAATTTTTTTTTCATTTCCCAATTTTTAAAACGGTATAAGAACACCACCTCATAAACTTAATAAGACTTTTTTTGTGGTCTAACATATAATCTATCCTAGAGAATGTTCCCTGTGTGTTGGAGAAGACTATGTATTCTGTTGTTGTTGGAAGTAATGTCTGTAAATGACTGTTAAGTCTACCTGGTCAAACGTGTCATTTAAGTCCAATGTTTCCTTATTGATTTTCTATCTGGATGATCTATCCATTGTTGAAAGTGGGGTATTGAATTACCCTAGTATTATTGTATTGCTACCTATTCCTCCCTTCAGATCTGTTAATATTTGCTTTATATATTTAGGTGCTTCTATATTGGGTGCATAAACATTTACAAATGTTATATCCTCCTGTTGGATTGATCCTTTTATCATTATAAGACGACCTTTTTTGTCTCTTGTACAGTCTCTTTGGCTTAAAGTCTATTTTGTGTGCTATAAGTACAGTTACCTCCACTTTCTTTTGGTCTCCGTTTGCACAGAGTATCATTTTCAATCATATCAAGCATCTTTTCCAATCAAAATGGTATATATTAAACTAGAAATTAATTAAAAGAATAAAAGTGAAAAATTCACAAGCATGTGAAAATTAAACATGTTTTTGAACAACCAACAGGTCAAAGAAAAAAATCAAAAAAGAAATTTAAAAATATCCAGACAAATGAAAATGGAAACACAACATACTAAAACTTACGAGATATAGTAAAAGCAGTGTGAAGAAGGAAGTTTATAGTGATACACACCTACATTAACAAAAAAGAAAGATTTCAAACAACCTACCTTCACACCTAAAGGAAACCAGAAAAATAAGAACAAATTAAGCCCAAAATTAGCAGAAGGAAAGAAAAACAAAGATCAGAGTGGAAATAAATTAAAGATTAAAAAGACAACAGAAAAGATCAATGAAACTGAAAGCTGTTTTTTTTTTTTTACATCCATACCACCCTGAACGCGCCCGATCGTCTAAAAAGATAAAATACATAAACCTTTAGCTACAGTACTCAAGGGCAAAAAAGGACTCAAATAAATAAAATCATAAATGAAAACGGAGACATTTCAGCAGTTATCGCATAAATACAAATGATCATAAGTACAACTATGAGTAATTACATCTGAAAAATTATACCAAAAAATAAATAAATAAATAAATAAATAAATAAATAAAATAAAATAAAAAACCCTAGGGGTGCCTAGCTGGCTCAGTCAGTAGAGCATGCCACTCTTGATCTCAGGGTTGTGAATTCAAGCCTCACGCCTGGCATAGAGTTCACTTAAAAAATCCTAAAGATCCCAACAAAAAACTGTTAGAACTAATAAATTCAGTGAAGTTGCAGGAAACAAAATCAACATACAAAAATCAGTTGCATTCTATAGACTAATAATCTATCAAAAGAGAAATTAAGAAATAATCCAATTTACAATAGCTTAAAAAAGAATAAAATACTCAGGGATAAATTTAACCAAAGAGATGAAAAATCTATACACTGAAAACTATACGATCCTGATGAAAGAAACTGAAGGAGACACAAATAAATGGAAACATATTCCATGTTTGTGGATTAAAAGAATCAATATTGTTAAAATGCCATACTATCCAAAGCAATCTACAGATTCAATGCAATTCCTACCAAAATTCCAATGCCTTTTCTTCTCAGAAATAGAACACACAATCCTAAAATGTGTATAGAACCACAAAAAGTCTCAATAGCCAAAGCCATCTTAAAAAAGAACAAAGCTGGAAGGCGCCTGGGTGGCTGAGTCGGTTAAGCATCCGACTCTTGGTTCACTCAGGTCATGACCTTATGGGTCGCAAGGTCAAGCCCTGGGTCAGACTCCAAACTCAGTGGGGAGTCTGATTGAGATACTCTCCCTCTGCCACATCCCCCACTCATGCAGACACACATGCACGCACGCTCTTTCTCTCTCTCTGAAATAAATAAATCTTAAAAAAAAAAAAAAGAAAGAAAGAACAAAGCTGGACATATCAAGTGTCCTAATTTCAAACTATATTACAAAGCTATAGTCATCAAAACAGTTTGGTACTGGCTTAAAAACAGATACACAGACCAAGAGAATAGAATCGAGCACCCAGAAATAAACCACACATATATGGTCAATTAATTTATGATAAAGGAAACAACAATATACAATGGGGAAGGGATAATCTTCTCAATAAATGATGCTGGAAAAACTAGAAAGAATGAAACTGCAAAAGAATGAAACTGGACTCCTACATCATACACAAATAATCAACTCAAAATGAATTAAACACTTGAACATAAGACCTGAACCCACAAAACTCGCAGGCAGTACAGAAGATATAGAAGAAAATGCAGACAATAAACTACTTGACATCAATCTTGGATTTTTTAATTTAACAACAAAAGCAAAGGCAACAAAAGCAAAAATAAACAAATAGGACCACATCAAACTAAAAAACTTATGCACGGCAAAGAAAACCATCAAAAAACTGAAAAGCCAACTTTTTTGCACATCTGAGTTAATATCCAAAATACATAAGGAATTCATATGGGAAATGCCAATCAAAACCACAAGATATCACTTCACACCTGTCAGACTGTTGATTATTAAAAAGACATGAGATAAGTAACAAGTACTGCTGAGGATGTGGGAGAAGGGAACCCTTGTGCATTGTTGGTAGGAATGTAAATCGGTGCAGCCACGATGGAAAATAGTATGTAGGCTCCTCAGAAAATTAAAAATAGTACTAGCATATGATCCAGCAATCCCACTTCTAAGTGCATGTCCAACAGAAATGAAAACAGAATCTTGAAGAGATATCTGCACTCCCCTGTTTATGGTGGCATTATTCACTATAACCAAGATATGGAAACAACTTCAGTGCCAGTCAATAGAAGAATGCATAAAGATGTGGTTGATAATATCATATATAATATTAATTATATGTTTTTATATATTACATATAATATTAAATATTAATACTATTCAGCCATTACAAAGAAGGAAATCCTGTCATTTGTGACAATGTGGATGGACCTTGAAGGCATTATGCTAAGTGAAATTAGTCAGATGGAGAAAGATAAATGTTGCGTGATCTCACTTATATGTGGAATCTAAAAAAGTCAAACTTGTAGAAACAGAGACTAGAACGGTGGTTGCCAGAAACTCGGCAGGGGTGGGGGAAATGGGGAGATGCTGGTCAAAGAGTACAAATTTCCAACTATAGGATTAATAAGTTCTGGGGATCTAACGTTCAATATGGTGATTATAGTTAATAATACTGCATTATATACTCGAAAGTTGCTAAGAAAATAGACCTTCCGTGTTCTCACCACAAAAAAAGAAATGGTAATTATTTGATGTGATGAAGGTATTAACTAATGCTATGGTGATAATCATTCTGCAATGTACAAGTGTGCCAAATCAACATGTTGTACATGTTGTAAACTTACACAACGTTGTGTGTCAATTACATCTCAATAAAACTGGGGAGAAAAAAGAAACCCAGGGGCACTGGGTGGCTCAGTCCTTAAGCTAAGTCATCTGCCTTAGGCTCAGGTCATGATCCCAGAGTCCACGTCGGGCTCCCTGCTCCATGGGGAGCTTGCTTTTCCCTCTCCCTCTGTCTGCCACTCCCCCTGCTTGTGCTCTCTCTGTCAAATAAATAATATCTTTAAAAAAAAAAAAAAAAAAAGAAAGAAAAGAAAAAAGAAACCCAGAAGCTCATACTAATGAAGAACCTGACTTCAGTTCATTTTTCCAAACATTTTTCAGAAGAGTGTGTGTGTCTGTTATTCAGATGGACACCTCAAGATATACTTTTACTGGCCACTTGTGTGTGAGAAACAAAGTAAAGAAAATCATTTACTTCTAGGACGCAATGAAAAATTTTAAAATCAATCAGTCTGTATTTACAATTAATTTTGAAGTACTTTCTTAAAATATTCTTATTGGGGACGTGCACTAAACTGAATCCTGGCAAACACTTCAACATATTGTTAGATGAACACTGCAAATGAACTTTTTTTTAATGTTCCAACACACACTTCAACAATGACTATAGTAATTCCAAACTAGTATTCGTCAGGTAGGGACACCTAGCTGGCTCAGTCGGAAGAGCGTGAGACTCTTGATCTCATGAGTTCAATGCCCATGTTGGATGCAGAGATTACTTTAAAAAGAAAACTTAAAAAATATATATTCTTCAGGTACACAGAACTCAGAATAATAAATATTCTAACATTCTGAGTAGCTATATCAGAAGCTATATATGTTTTGATGATTTTGTTTATTTATTTAAAGATTTTATTTATTTATTTGACAAAGGGAGAAAGAGCAAAAGTAGAGGAAGAAGCAGAGGGAGAGGGAGAAGCAGGCTCCCCACTGAGCAGGGAGCCCAATGCAGGACTCGATCCCATGACCTGAGCCAAAGGCAGATGCTTAGCCGACAGCCACCCAGGCACCCGTTTTGATGGTTTTAGCTACAGTAGCAAAATGTCACCATGCTATTTGTTTTTCAAAAATAAAACATAATCAATTAAAAAATTATTTACCCTATCCTTTAAAAAAAAAAAGACTACAACTTCATAGTATAGAATTTTTATTATAAATTAAATGTTTGGGGATATGAAAGTACCTGGCATAAAGCAGGCATGCAACAGATGATCATTTCCTTCCATCCTCCGATTAATAAAAAAACTTTCTTATGTCTAATTACTCTATTAAGTCCTTAGGTGGTAGGCACTACATCTCATCCTCCAATGAAAGAAATGAAGTAACCAATCAGTAAACGATCTCCATGACTGCCTCTCCCCTGCCGAAGTAGGAGAATTAGTCTTGGTGAAATCTCATATGACTCTCTATAGTGGATAGGGAACAGGCCACTCCATGTGTCAAAGTCCCCAGAACACAGATTATACACAGTCTCAAAGATGGATGTTGGCCAGTGACAATTTTCCCAGCAGCCCTTCAAAGAGCTGGATAACCTTCTGAAAGTAAGCCCCCAAGCCCCTAGGCTCACAAGTAGTCTCTCTCTCCTTGAACCTTAGGAAAGAACCGTGGACCTTGACTTGAAAAAAGGTGCATGCCCCTCAGGTGTGACAGTGAGATGTACATTCGTCTCCATGCACTGTTCCAATCTGTGCTAGTCTAAATATCTATTTTTGTTTGGAAGTTCTAAAC
>NW_024424452.1:99693330-99705767 GCF_017311325.1 Ursus maritimus
AAAGAAAGAAAAGAAAAAAGAAACCCAGAAGCTCATACTAATGAAGAACCTGACTTCAGTTCATTTTTCCAAACATTTTTCAGAAGAGTGTGTGTGTCTGTTATTCAGATGGACACCTCAAGATATACTTTTACTGGCCACTTGTGTGTGAGAAACAAAGTAAAGAAAATCATTTACTTCTAGGACGCAATGAAAAATTTTAAAATCAATCAGTCTGTATTTACAATTAATTTTGAAGTACTTTCTTAAAATATTCTTATTGGGGACGTGCACTAAACTGAATCCTGGCAAACACTTCAACATATTGTTAGATGAACACTGCAAATGAACTTTTTTTTAATGTTCCAACACACACTTCAACAATGACTATAGTAATTCCAAACTAGTATTCGTCAGGTAGGGACACCTAGCTGGCTCAGTCGGAAGAGCGTGAGACTCTTGATCTCATGAGTTCAATGCCCATGTTGGATGCAGAGATTACTTTAAAAAGAAAACTTAAAAAATATATATTCTTCAGGTACACAGAACTCAGAATAATAAATATTCTAACATTCTGAGTAGCTATATCAGAAGCTATATATGTTTTGATGATTTTGTTTATTTATTTAAAGATTTTATTTATTTATTTGACAAAGGGAGAAAGAGCAAAAGTAGAGGAAGAAGCAGAGGGAGAGGGAGAAGCAGGCTCCCCACTGAGCAGGGAGCCCAATGCAGGACTCGATCCCATGACCTGAGCCAAAGGCAGATGCTTAGCCGACAGCCACCCAGGCACCCGTTTTGATGGTTTTAGCTACAGTAGCAAAATGTCACCATGCTATTTGTTTTTCAAAAATAAAACATAATCAATTAAAAAATTATTTACCCTATCCTTTAAAAAAAAAAAGACTACAACTTCATAGTATAGAATTTTTATTATAAATTAAATGTTTGGGGATATGAAAGTACCTGGCATAAAGCAGGCATGCAACAGATGATCATTTCCTTCCATCCTCCGATTAATAAAAAAACTTTCTTATGTCTAATTACTCTATTAAGTCCTTAGGTGGTAGGCACTACATCTCATCCTCCAATGAAAGAAATGAAGTAACCAATCAGTAAACGATCTCCATGACTGCCTCTCCCCTGCCGAAGTAGGAGAATTAGTCTTGGTGAAATCTCATATGACTCTCTATAGTGGATAGGGAACAGGCCACTCCATGTGTCAAAGTCCCCAGAACACAGATTATACACAGTCTCAAAGATGGATGTTGGCCAGTGACAATTTTCCCAGCAGCCCTTCAAAGAGCTGGATAACCTTCTGAAAGTAAGCCCCCAAGCCCCTAGGCTCACAAGTAGTCTCTCTCTCCTTGAACCTTAGGAAAGAACCGTGGACCTTGACTTGAAAAAAGGTGCATGCCCCTCAGGTGTGACAGTGAGATGTACATTCGTCTCCATGCACTGTTCCAATCTGTGCTAGTCTAAATATCTATTTTTGTTTGGAAGTTCTAAACGATTATTTGAAAAGTGAGACTCTTTTTCATGCCTATTTGAGATGTGCTCATGACAAGCTGTTAGCTAAATACATGATACTTCTAGTTACATAATTAGCAGCCCAATTTATGTCCACATACATGTGTTCCCCATAGGGAATTCAAGGAGATTCACACTCGGCATGTGCTAAAAATTCTCACCTTTACCATGTACCTTCTTCCCCACACTAAGTTATAAAGTCATGTAGGAAAGCTGAATCTATTACATTACATCGGCTAAGTAGATAGCTGTGATGGAATTCACTAGTTAATAGAGAATAGTGAATAGAGGAATTCACTAGTTAATAGAGCATATTCATTATGCTTGGTTAGAGACAGTGATACCCCTAGTGCTCTGACTTAAGCTCTCCATAAGAAGAGTATCAAAGCTAACTGCTATCACATCAAGATTTAGCTACAACTGAAATGTTTTTTTCTAAGAGAGGACTTTTTACTACATGAATAACCCAATATTTCAGAGGTTTAACATAACACTGAAAGAAACAGGCTCTGTTTACTCCACCAGTCATATTTTTTAAAGTACAGATTTGGTGTCGGATACAACAACCAATGCTCTAAGATGTCTTATTTGAAAGTGGATCATCTCTAGCACTATTTTAAAATATTAAAACATGAAAACGGATGGGGCGCCTGGGTAGCACAGCAGTTAAGCGTCTGCCTTCGGCTCAGGGTGTGATCCCGGCGTTATGGGATCGAGCCCCACATCAGGCTCCTCCGCTGGGAGCCTGCTTCTTCCTCTCCCACTTCCCCTGCTTGTGTTCCCTCTCTTGCTGGCTGTCTCTATCTCTGTCGAATAAATAAATAAAATCTTTAAAAAAATAAATAAATAAAACATGAAAACGGAAAACATGAAAATTAAAACACTAAGATATGATCCCTATTAATTAACAGGAAAATTAATCCAACTGGCTAATAATGATTAAAAAAATCTGTGCTTAGTTTTAAATATGGGACAGGCATATCTCTGTGCGTGTGTGTGTGTGTGTGTGTGTGTGTGTTCAGAGGAGGAGGAACAGAGGGGATGAGCAAGAAAAAGGAAGATGAAGAGAAGAAGGGTGGGGAGAAAAAGGAGGAAGAAGGAGAGATCTGAGTCAGGGCTCTGACCCTCACAGGATGCATGATGACCTGGTGCAAGCTACTGTCAACTCCCAGCTCTGGAGCTTCCTCCTTTGTACGGAGAATACTTACTTCTACTTAGTAGGGCTGTCATGGAGATCCCTTGTCTCAGTGCCCAACACAATGAAGACGCTCAACAAACAAATGGCAGCTGATGATGTCCTTTTCAATTCAAGGTTTCATTCGATTCTTTACCTCCTAAATACATAATCTACGGGTCCCATTCTTCCTCAGAGCCTAAGACAGTCTAATATGCACAGTGCACCTTGGCAAAAATATTTTGCACCCCACCCACAAAGATTTCTCAAACGCTTACATAATAAAAGCTCGTGTGTGTGTTTCCGACTAGATGAAACACTCCCGTGTACGCTATGTGATTTGAGCCCCTACCCGAGGGGACAGAGTCCTGACATCCCCCATGAAGGAGGCAAAATAAGGATTACTATCCCCATCTTACATCTAGAAAACTGAGGGTCCCAAAAGCCCAGAGCTTTGCCTTAGCTCTTGCAGCCAGCACGGGGACGGGGCTTCTGCTCCTGAACTCTTGCTACTCCTATCTCAGCTGGGGGTTCTTCTGGGGTGTGAGCTTTACAGAAGCCCCTGCTGTCTAGGACCCAATTTCATCTCCCTTATTTCCGTGCGTAGTGAACATTCAAGTACCAATTACTACCATGTACCTACAGTGTAGTAGAGCATTTAAAAAAGAAGATACCATCTCACTCTAATGACCACCTTTCTGCCTGTGGTCAGATTAAAATCCCCAGGAGAAAAAAAAACAGCGTATTTCAGAAGACGAAGCACAAATAGCTTCCCTTGTTCTCGGCATTTGATTCCATTTTATTTCCTTTCTCTAATACTGTTTGAAATGAGCATCCAGCGAAGCAGTCATTTTCTGAGGCACCCAGAATGTAATTGTTGAGGAAATAACTGTGTTGCATCTGTCTTCGCTAATTTATTGTCGTGTAGCGCGCTGGCCTGAATTGCTACAAATGGTGGCATTGCTGGGTTCGTGTAGAGCACACGGCACCCCTACTCCTGGTGTGTATACATTGAGTTTTTACAGGAGGTTTGTTTGCATGCAAGATTTCATGGTTTTTAAGAAGGCAGGAGGGAAGTGAAAACTTTTCTTCTAGATGATTATAGGTTTGACTAAAAAAGAAACTTGAAATGGAAGCAAGAGACACTGGGGGTAAAAGAGAACAGGCCACTGGATGCTAACAAAAATAAAATTTTGCATTTCTAAACTATCTACTTTCTAGAGTAGCTCATGAAACCTTGCAGATAATTAGGTTAATGCTTCCAATTTCTTTTAGATAAGAAGTTCCATTTCCTATTAGTGGAAACTGAGGGCCAGTGACTGACAATCCACTTGTGGGAGAGCACTATGCAGCAGCTGACTCCTGCCTGCAGGAAGAATCTGAGAAAGCAGAGAAGAAAGGCAGAGACTGCCAGTGGGAGGCCGGCGTGGCCTGCAGCAGGCAGGGAGCATCAGGCAGGAGGCGAGCTCCGCGCCTCGTTCAGGACTGTGGTCTGAGAGGTTTGACGAGTGAGTGCAGTGGAAAGCTGGATCAACAGACCCACCACTTGCCCTGTGCCTTCTCCTAGTGAGAGGAAACGCAGAGGAATAAGAATGAGGGTGAGTCCCTCTCCAGCCACCCCTCTCACTAAATGGGGGAGTCTCTGCACCCACTTCCAGAGGTTCTCCCTAAGGGTACCTTCCCGGGGTTCCTATGGGTCCCCATCTTTTTCCCTTCAAGTTAATTATTTTGCATTCTTATTTTTAATGTTGCCATAGAGGAAAGTTAATTAAATATAAATTTAAATTATGTGCAAATTAAATGTATTTGCTCACTTAAGAAATAGTTCCTGAGCACCTATTACGTACCAGCAGTGTGTGCAGGGTTACAGCAATGACAGAGCAGAGGCAGTCCTGCCCTCATGGAGGCAAATTTTTAACCTTGCTTTAATTTTTAAGGAATATCTATTTTTTAAAGCAAATTATGTATCTTACCTATATTATCAGGGAAAAAATGTGGTGTTTGAAAGTTATTGACAAAAGGGTGTAAGTTTTTACTATATACTCAAAGGAAACCGGTTCCCTGAGGTTCCTGCTTCTTCCTGGAAGAAATCCACCAGGTACCATGGTAAGGCCCCCTCCATTATTTTATCTCAAGCACCTTTGATACTGTCAGACAGGAGTATGCCAAGTGTGGTCCCCAGACCTGCTTATGTGGGAACTCCTTAGAAATGCACTATTGAGCTCTAGCCTAGACCTACCAAATCAGAATTCTATGGGTAAGGCCCAGAAGTCTGTGCTGTAATAATCCTACCAGGTGATTCTACCGCACACTACAGTGTGAAAGCCTCTTTGATAAGACAGTGTCAGACAAAAGTCATCCCCAGTGGCAAGGCTCTTAACCTCAACAGAGTCCCTAGACCCTGTTCCCCATACCTGGAACTGCTTAAACATCATTTATAAGCTGATTTTCTTCACCTAGAATTTAGGCAAGAAAAATATGGGGACAAAGTTTGATAGGTCAGCATAAAACAAGCTTTTTACCAGGGTTATCCTCTCAGCTTTCAATTCTACTTTGAGCAACGGGGCTCTTTTCATATTCTCTTGAGCAAGCCCTGCCCCATTATTCGGTTTCAGTAAATCTGCCATATTATCTTTTGTTTAATCTCTGCCATTCATCCCATCTGCGTATCTTGACATCTTCATTTCCTACTCTAAGTGGCTGGTCTCCTGGCCCTGGAAATGAGGCTCAGGGCCTACAGCTCCACACCTGGCTGCCAAGCTTTCGTCTGACTCACACTCACACGGGATCCTTTGTCTCCTGGCTCCTGTACAATCTCTGTGATCAGTGTCGCATCACCTGTGAAATCTTCCACCAACCTGCGCCCTGCAGTCTGACCCTCCTGAGATTACAGGTGTTCATTCCAGCCAGCTGAGACATCCACTTGGCCCTTGACGAGAGACCTGAAGTATATTCTGTTTCCAGATCTTAGTATACAAACACCTTCCTGTAATTTTAGTTGACAAATTAGATTATATTCTAGGTGACGAGATGAGAAATAACTGTGGGTGAAACATGTATTGACAATCCAATAATCTACATTTCCTTATGGAACAAAAATTACCTTTAAAGTACCACCTTGATTCAATCACCTAGACTGAAGTTCCCACACTGACTGGCAAGGCTCGCCTCCCTGTTATACCCTACTGTGTCTCAGTGTCTTACACAATCCGTGGCAACGTGGTAGGCATTCAATAAGTAGGTGCTGAATTAAAGAAGGCATAGTCTATTCCCTTTCTCTTGCTTTCCAGCTAATTTATAAAATAGCTTAGTCATTATTATCCCATGCTTATTGAACACCATCATGAGAAAATAAATACCATAGGGCTGAGACTGAGTGTTGATTGTACAAAGAGAACAAAGAAAAGGGAGAGGGTTCATTTAAACTCATGCACACTGTCCTCGGAGCCGGTGGCTTAGCCACTGGTTAAGCAAGTTGCCTGAGCATGTAGCATAAGCCCTGAATGTCTCAATTTCCTCATCTGCAAAAGGATGAAGGTGGATTATATAGTCCCAAAACCTCCTTTTGGTTCTATCATTCTAGAATCATATAGTGGACCAAAGTCCCCTGATTTTTAAGTTTTAAAATAGATTCAGGGGCTCCCGGGTGGCTCAGTCAAGCGTCTGCCTTCGGCTCACGGCATGATCCCAGAGTCCTGAGATCGAGCCCCACATCAGGCTCCTCTGCTGGGAGCCTGCTTCGTCCTCTCCCACTCCCCCTGCTTGTGTTCCCTCTCTCACTGGCTGTCTCTCTCTGCCAAATAAATAAATAAAATCTTTAAAAAAAAATAAAATAGATTTAGCATAGAAGTTGCTGACATGTTACATAACTCATTATATTTCATTGTAGTGGATACATAAAGGAAATTCTTTTTCTGCTAATACAGGTAATATACATAATTTGCCTTAAAAATGTATATTCCTTGGGGCGCCTGGGTGGCTCAGTTGGTTAAGCATCTGCCTTGGGCTCAGGTCATGATCTCAGGGTCCTGCGATCAAGCCCCACATCGGGCTCCCTGCTCAGTGGGGAGTTGGCTTCTCTCTCTCCCTTTGCCCCTCCCCCTCCACTCCTGCTCTCTCACTTTCTCTTTCTCAACTAAATAAAATCTTTAAAAATGGATATTCCTTAAAAATTAGACATAGACTACTGTAGTCTTGCTCAGGAGCATAGGGATTGGCTGGTGTTGGCTGCAGACTGTGAACTGGGTTCAGGTCTGCTTCATGTGTCCTCTCATTCTCTTTGAATCAGCAGCTACCCAGGGCATGTTCTTGTGTTAGCTGGTAGAAGCCAAGTCAAATCACACAGGAAGATTCAAAACCTCTGCTCACATCACAGCTATTGAAAGTTCACTGACCAGGACATGAAAAGATGTTCAACATCATTAGCTATTAGGAAATGAAAGTCAGGGGCGCCTGGGTGGCACAGCGGTTAGGCGTCTGCCTTCGGCTCAGGGCGTGATCCCGGCGTCATGGGATCGAGCCCCACATCAGGCTCCTCTGCTGGGAGCCTGCTTCTTCCTCTCCCACTCCCCCTGCTTGTGTTCCTTCTCTCGCTGGCTGTCTCTCTCTCTGTCAAATAAATAAATAAAATCTTTAAAAAAAAAAAAAAGGAAATGAAAGTCAAAGCCACAGTAAGATACAACGTCACACCCACTAAAATGACTGTAATCAAAATGACAAACAGTCACAATGTTGGCAAAGATATGGAGGAACTGGAATCCTCATGTATTACCGATAGACTGTAAAATGGTGCATCTACTGTAAAAAACAGATTGGCAGTTCTCCAAAATAGAGGTATCTTATGGCGCAATGCTATTCCTATGTATATACTCAAGAGAATTGAAACCATTGGCTCATATAAAAACTTGTACATGAACATTCCTAACAGCATTATTCATAATAGCCAAATAGTGGAAAAGTCCATTAACTGACGCATGGATAAACAAAATGTGGTATACCCATGCAAAGGAATACTATTTGGCCATAAAAAGAAATAAAGTCCTGGTGTGGCCTAGATGAGTCTTAAAAACATTCTACTGTGTAAGGGGCACCTGGGTGGCTCAGTCAGTTAAGGGTCTGACTCTTGATTTCAGCTCAGGTCATGATCTCAGGGTCATGAAATGGAGCCTCACATCAAGTCAAGCTCCGCACTCAGGGAGGAGTCTGCTTGGGATTCTCTCTTTCTCCCTCTGCCCGCCCACCCCTGCTCACACATGTGCACGCTCTCTCTCAAATAAATAAATAAAACCTTAAAAAACAAAAACATTGTACTGAGTGAGAGAAACCAGACACAAAAGACCACATAACGTGTGACTCTATTTTAGATGACATGTCCAAAATAGGTAAACCCATAAAGACAGAAAGCAGACTAGTGGCTGTGTGGAGTTAAGGGAGAGTGGAATAGGGAGAGACTGCTAATTGGTATATGGTTAATTTTGGGGTAATGAAAATGTCCTAGAATTAAATAATGGTAATGGTTGCACAATTTCATGAATATGCTGAAAACCACTGAACTGTACACTTTACAGTGGTGAAGTTTATGGTATATGAATTATGTTTCAATAAAAAATAAGATTCTATTTTCCAAAGTAAATCAATGACATAAGAAAATATGTATGCTCTGCCTATTCTAGAAGGAGAGACTGGCGGCCACACAGTAAAGGCTTAGATGATAATCCATAAGTAGGGTGAGTGAAGAAGTGGAAAAAATAATCCAGCCTACTAAAAATAATGTCCTGTCTTTTTATAAATTTTAAGCCTGTTTTCAAAGCTTATAAAGCAGAGAGGAATTCTTAGCAGAGATAAACTTGGAAATGCCCAACCTTAAATATATATTTGCCTTAAAGTAAATTATATACATATATAAATTATATATACATAAATATATTTCTTTAGGTAGATTTATAGACAGATCTGTAGAAATCCTTCTTTTAGGAGTTTTTGTTTTTTTAAAGATTTTATTTATTTATTTGACAGAGACAGCCAGCGAGAGAGGGAACACAAGCAGGGGGAGTGGGAGAGGAAGAAGCAGACTCCCAGCGGAGGAGCCTGATGTGGGGCTCGATCCCAGGGCCCTGGGATCACGTCCCGAGCCAAAGGCAGCAGCTCAACAACTGTGCCACCCAGGCACCCCTTAGGAGCTTTTTTTTTAAGTAATTTTTTTTAAAGGATTCCATTTATTTACTTGGGAGAGACAGAGAGAGCAGGAGCAGAGGGAGGCACAGAAGGAGAAGCAGACTCTTCACTTAACAGGGAGCCTAAAGGGGGCTCGATCCCAGGACCATGAGCCGAAGGCAGACGCTTAACTGAGCTACCCAGGCGCCCCTTTAGGAGCTTCTTGAAACAAGGTAGAAACAAACCATCAAACATCACTAATTAGGGATGAGGAACAATTGGAATTTGTGAAGCATCTGAATTATAAATATTCTTGAAGTACAGATTCATTCCTTTCAACTACAAACATTAAGTAATCTAGAGAAAAAAATCACCTGGTAGGGATCTTTAGAAAATTAGTTTAATGAGATTTCAAATTGCAATTAGCACATCAATTATCCATATATAAATTGTGTTTCTGCAGCGCTCAGTGGAATTTCTTAAGTGCCTCAAACCATGTATTCTGTCGAACAACTTAAAAATCTCCTCCTACCCTCAGGTCTTGTTTACATATTTAATGTGTGTTATCTATAAATTAAGTGTTTGCTTAGCAAAATAAATCTCAGTACTGCTCCTGACTCAACCATCACCAGTAGAAAATCACTCAGGTTCCAATTTCATTTGGTCTTCCTCAGGACAGATCATGGTAAAGCAGTGAATGGGAAGAAAGAGAGATCTTAAATTCAGGTCTCAGAATTAAGGTGCCTGGATGTTCTAATTCTACATATCCAGCTAACTCTCTTTCCTATACACCAGGCTTAGGCTGGCTAGCCCCCCTCAATGCACCCCTGAAAAACAAAGGCCCACCTACACAGAAATTCCTCTGCAAAGAACAACTCATTAACTCTTCCCGGGCTTAACAAAAACTGATTTGATCACGTTACACTTAGACTCATACCTCTCTCATCTCGCCATAACCAAAATATTCCACGTAATCAGAAGCAAAAGTACAAACTATCAACATGCTCCAAAGAAATCATTCTTTGGTTCGAGATCCAAGAGAAACAATACATACAACCTCCCCACACACACAGCCCTACTAAACTGCAATTACTACCTACACGCTTACCGCTCAGAACTCAGCTCTTCAGAAAGCGGTGCACCATGGGCTAGAGAATCCTTGACTTTGTTGCATACCAGGGAAGAAAGAGACAGAGAAAATGTGCACTAAAGATGAGGCAGAGAAGCGTGGGATGGAAAGAGTAATAAATGGGTTACAAGTAAGTCTTGGACCTACATACAGCAAGACAAGAATAGTGTCAAAACCAAAAAGAGAATGAACACACACAAAAAAATCAAGGGATGGGTTAAACAGGTGAGGTGGATTAAGAGTACACTTCTCATGATGAGCACTGAGTAATGTACAGAATTGCAGAATCACTCTCTTGCACACCTGAAACTAATATAATACCCTATGTTAAAGATTCTGGATTTAAAATCATCAATCAGTCAATCAATCATAAGAAAACGCTATTCCTCTGACAGGCAAAACAAAAGGCAGCTAAAAGAAAAAGAGAGACAGAAACTTAAAATTGAGGAACAAGAAAGATATACAATATTTTACCTTATTAGCAGAATGTGGGCAAAGTACTTGATTTCACATTAAAAAATGATAATATTTATTGAATAAATAAATAAATGAGTGGCTAAAAAAATGTGTGGCTAACTTTAAAGTAACTGCAATAAAAGCAAACTCACCATTTCATCTCCAAAACTCATTCTTTGCTGACTTCCTTTCTTCTGTTAATGTCTTTTTCTCAATGGCGCAAGCTCTTAAAATCCTAGGATCACCTCCACTGTTCACTTTGCCTCTCCAGTGCCAACTTCAATCATTCGGGCATAATTAATTCTTTCCTCATCAAGTCTCCTTTACCCACCTTTTCTGTCTGCTCTGAACAACTCAGGACACATGTTAACGACGAATTCAACAATATTTAGTGCGTACATGTTACATATCCCGCATCCTTCTAGTAGTAACTTATCTTACACCAGACTAGTCATTGAAGATGGTTCTTGCCTTCGATGAGTTCAAATCAGACATAAAAACAAATACGTTGGCCCTTGACTAACGCGGGTGTGAACTGTGTGGATTGACTTACACCCCAATTTTTTTTTCCTGCAAAAAGTTTTACCGTTTCCATTTGGTCCACGGCTTGGTAGAGCGCTCCACGGTGGTCGAAAGGCTGCCTGGTGACTGTGCAGAGAGGCTCAGGCAGAAGCCCTGACACCCGAGGATGCAGAGGGTCCCTTAGGGGCCACCCCGCTCCAGAGGCTCTCTGTCGTGATTGACGGTGCGCCTTTCCGAGACACACTTGCCCAGCCCGGCCCGGGGCCTGCCAGCCTGTGCAGTTAGTCAGGGGGCTGCCCATCCTCTTGAAGAGTTTCACCTCCTCATCCAGGCAGTGGTTCTCCAGGAAGTCAGGGAGATGGAGGTCTGCCCGGTGCAGGCAGGACAGGCACGGTTCAGCGCACGCAGGTTCACGTTCTCCAACATCCAGTGTCATGGCGGCTTCCACGACGACCGGGTTTCTGCGGGTCCTGGAAGAGGGCGCATTGCCGCGCTGGTTCGGCATCTTCAAGGCACACCTGGCGCCCTCTGGCGGAAAAGGTGACCCGTACCCTCCAGAGCCACCGCCTCCGGGGGAAATCCGAGAGAGGTAGGTGGGAGGCCCCTCGCATGCACTTAAACCAGGCGTTCGGTCCGCGGCGGCCTTCACCTCCATAGGGTAATTCTGATGAATGTGGGAGCTCACGGTTGATCAGCAATAAGGTGCTAAGCTCGAGAAATGGTATTGGGGGGCTCCTGGGGGGCTCAGTGGGTTAAGCGTCTGCCTTCAACTCAGGTCATGATTCCAGCGTCCTGGGATCAAGTTCCACATCGTGCTCCCTGCTCAGTGGAGAGCCTGCTTCTCCCTCTGCCCCTGACCTCGCTCGTATGCTCGCTCTCTCTCTCTCTCACTCCCTCTCTCGCTCTCTCAAATAAATAAATAACCACTTTATTGAAGGGCCAGCTATAATACAATGTGACCAAAACAAAAAACAAAAAACGGTGGAGCTATTTACAAGGAAAAATGCCTGAGCAACTCACAATTTAATTATTATAATAGTCTCCCCTCTCTCGTTGTCCCTAGCCTCTTCCCTTTTATTTTTGTTGAGGGTTCATGAGCATTCAAGAGCACCATCTATTTGGACATAGCATTTTTTTACATCATTATGTACTTATCTATTGCTAACATGAATTCAAAGGAAGCATGCAGTTTCTTTTATACCAGAGCAAATCAGGAAACCAAGACACAATTGCCATCACCAAATGTTAATCTTCAGAGAACATCTCCGTGAGGCCAGAAGACATTCAGATTCTGCCAGTTTTTGAGGTGTTCCATATTTAAGTAGTGTTAGCACTGTAGTTACTTTCGAGGTTTTTCTGAAGTCATTATTTGGATCTTTCCAATAAGGTTTTTTCTCCTACTTGGCAGTAGGTGAACACACATCCTTCACTAGCACACTTCAGCCTCTCCCCTCCAAGTGGTCAGCCTGCATGCAGCCAGAGCACCGCTCTTCC
>NW_024424452.1:99705773-99805333 GCF_017311325.1 Ursus maritimus
CAGAGTCCTTAGAGCCAGTAACTAGGTGAAAATGGTCTTGCCGTTCGGCTGCTCCATGGCCAGTTGCAGGGTCCCCAGGTGGTACCACTGGGGGCTGGGGCCCCATAAGCCTCTTCCCTTTTAGGTAATATTTTTAGCTAATCTATGTGCCAGGCATTTATGGAAGTACCCAAGGGTTTTGCCTACATCATCTCATTTACTCCTCATAATAGCCCTAGCCTGGGTGACTCAGTTTAGCAGCTGCCTTCGGCTCAGGTCATGATCTCAGGGACCTGCGATCAAGCCCCACATCGAGCCCCCACATTGGGCTCCCCGCCCAGTGGAACACCTGCTTTCCTACTCCCTCTGCCATTTACCCTGCTTGTGCTCTCTCTCTCTCTCTCTCTCTGTGTCAAATAAATAAATAAAATCTTAAAATTAAAAAAAAAAAACCTCCATTTTAAAAATAGAGAAACAGTGTTTTTCACCACAACTAAAATAAAAATTAATTAATTGATTTCTCTAATGAGGGAACTAAGGCCCAGAATGGATAAACTACTTGCCAAAGTTTATCCAGCAAAAAAACGGTCAAGGCTCTGGTTCTGATTCTGTACCCACGCTCTTTCCCACTGTGCTCCGCCACACATGATCATCAGATTCATTTTCTCAAAATACTCTGTCACTCTCTTTTCCAAAACACATTTCCCACCGGATCAAATCCTTAGCGATCTTCAAGGCCCTCAAAATCTCACCACAGCCTCTCTTCCTAACTTTACTATTGCCAGCACAAACTTCCTCCTCTTTAGAATGAACTCTACATCACTCCTACTCATACAGCTCGTTCTGATCCATTCTGCTTCCCAAACCCAACATGGCCTCCACCTCTCCAACCGTTTAAATCCTGCCTATGGTTCAAGACCCGGTTTCAGACATACCTCCTCCATAAATATATTCTCAACCAGCAGAAGCCCACCCTCAAGGCTGTCTTCTCTGAAATCTCAAACTTTACTGTCTGTACCATTAACTTGATATGTAACTATAGACTGCCTTGGAATACTATTTAATTTATAAACATCTAAACTTAACTGTGAATTCTAAGAATCAAGGATCCTAATCACAGCATTTCTTTATATCCCCTACCTATGCCTTTTACAAACAAGGCGTTTAACAAAGGAATGAATACCAGCACATCAGTAAATGACTCATAACTCAGCTAATACTTTTTGGGGGTTATAGGAATTGGAAATATAAAGATTAGTGCTTATTGAAAAGATAAAATGCATATCAGCAAGGAAAATGTCACAAATACAGCACTTATGCACATACACTAACTTTAAATTAATTTTTCCAGTAGACACAAGTAAGTGTATTTTTAAGTATATTAGCATTGTTTTACTGATGTAAAAACAAAAAAATCCAGCCTAAAATAGTATTTAGCCACAGAGTTATACATTTTTAATAATATTAAAAGGGAATGAACCCAACTCAGATTTCTTGTCAGAATTTAGATATCAGAAGATAAGGAAAACTGAGGAATCACTGGAAAGAGATACTTCTAATTCTTATTCCATGGAAGACATAAGAAAAGAGGGAGATGAACGTAAGATATAAGGAAGAATTCCCCTACCCACCAATGTGCTTCGGAGAAAAGTTATAGAACCATTTGCTTTGGAAGTCTTTGAAAATATGAATATAGGAATAATCTTTGCAAACATCCAGAACATGGATTAATTGATTTCCCAAATCAAATCTCAAATCTCAAATTGATTTCTCTTTCCAAAGTATTCTTTTTCCTAAGAATGAGACAGCCCATTAAGGTGATGTCTAACACCATAACCATTGTACCTCTCTCCTGCTGGTGTCTCTCCCTCCTAAGCACTGGGAGAACTTAATGTTCCTAATGAGGAGACCGACACCCATTGCCCCAAAAACAGTGTCAGCTGAGTTATGGACCTCTTAAAATTCGCTACAGTGTGATGGCAATTTCTGGTTCTGATGTCAAATATTTAGCAATGCACTCTACAGCTTTAGTCAGAACAATGAAATTTATGCCATGCAAACAGAGCCTACTTCTTGTGTAGTATCAGTGTATTCTGTTTACACTGATAATACTTTATTTGATCTGCACAATACATTGCTGTTTAGTCTCTCTTGCACACAGTTTGCTTTCCAATTCATTAAGTGGTCAAGGATAACTCTTTCACAACAAGACAAATTTATTTGTGCCCCTCGGCTACACTCAGAGAGCCTTAAGTATTTAAATTAGGACATTATAGCCAAACTGAATAGCATATTTATTGTAGTCATTGTCATCACTCTTAACCTGAAAAAAATATTGCTCCCTGACACATAGGATAAGGGACGGCATGGTGTGGTTAAAAAAAAATAAAAAAAAAAAAAAGAAAAGGATATTGAAGCCAGAACATCCTACGGCCAAACTCCAGCTCTACTGCTTATTTCCTATGTAACTTTGAAGAGTACTTAGGCCCTCTAAGATTCAGTGTTTTCATCCGGAAACTGGAAAGAATAATTATTCCTTTTTTTTAAAAAGACTTTATTTATTTATTTGACAGAGAGAGAGCAAGACAGAGATAGATCATGAGCAGAGGGGAGGGGTAGAAGGAGAAGCAGATTCCCTTTTGAGTAGGGAGCCCAATGCGGGGCTTGATCCCACGACCCCCCAGGACCCCAGGATCATGACCTGAGCTGAAGGCAGACACTTAACGGACCAGGCACCCCAAGAATAATTATTCCTACCTGGTTTGTTGAAAGGACTAGAGATCAAATTTGTTCAGTCCTTGACATTTACCAAAGCTACAAATATGGAAGATGATATTATTATTACTAATATTACTGTTGTGAGAATTAGGAAAGGCAAGAAGTGAACACAAACTTACCCAAAATGAAAAAGAGTAAAAGAAGTCATAAATATACCTTCAGGAGAGTATCTGGTTCACAAGCTTACAGTGAACTGATTTGATTGAAATTTTCTTTCAAATGAGAAATGTTTCCTGAGGAACTTGAGTCTTTGACTTTGTATGGTCCCTCTGTCCTCATGCATCCTCTTCTATCAGCTTATACTCTCCACTTACCCTGATGACAAGATATGACATCAATCTCAAGAAACCAATGTAATACCCCTCCCAGAAGTACTTGCTTTTTTAAGTCCTCCATGCTCTTTAAAGGAATTTTAGGCATGAGTAGGCAAGTGGGGGGACTTCCAGAAAAAGATGGCAGATTTGCTCGTTTCATACAAAAACTACAGTTTTAAAAAGCAAAAGCTTTTGTAAAAGTCATAGCCCACATTAGCAAACACAACAGGACAAGAAAGAATAGCTCTAAAAGTCAGAAGGACAAGTGATAATTGGCAGTAGAAGCCCCACGCTGGCAGTAGGAAAACCTAGAAAGCAACCCAATGTGAACCAAAAGTCTCAGAAATTGGTAGCAACAGTTACCTCAGGAAGTAGGAGTGAAGACATAACAAAAAAAGGGGGTGCCTGGGTGGCTCAGTCAGTTAGGTGTCTGAGCCCACCTCGGGCTCTGGGCTCAGCAGGGAATCTGCTTGAAGAGTCTCTCCCTCTGCCCCTTACCCCCAAACATGCACACACTCTCTCCCTCTCTTTCTCTCTTTAAAATAAATAAATAAATCTTTTTTTTAAAGTAGCAAAAAAAAAAAAAAAAAAAAAAAAACCTACAAACAACAAAAAACCAGAAGAATTGCTTGAAAGTTTGTTTTAGAAGCAATTAGACCCACATTCCCTTCCTCACTCTGCATAGTCAAGTAGCTGTCCATCACCTGCTGGAGAAGAGGGGTGCAGATTTATTACCTGTCTCTGAACTGGATGATACCAGGCATAGTTGAGCAATGAGCGCTCACTGACGAGAAATGCAAGTAAATACTATTAACTGAAAATTACAACCACCATTTCTTCCCCTACTTGGCTCCCAAACCAATTACAACCAGAGAAGAAGTAGGAAAATTATTCTCTGACCATTCCAAGGAACAAAAAACACAATGATAGTGGAGCTTACCCAATTAAACACCCCAGACAGATCACCCTAGAACAAACTGCACAGGCAACAAGAACCACCAATGCATACAGAGCTTCCAGTCAGTACTTTTGTGCCTCATTCTTTAATATGAACAGCAGCCAAAAATCACTAGACAACAGAGGAAAAATTGGCCAACATGAGAAGAGAGAGAGAGCATGCATGCACAATAAATAAATAAACAATAAAAAATAAAAGCAACTTAAACAGATGGCACCAAGATAAAAACTTCATAAAAATTATTAATTTCTTCAGAGACATAAGAGAATATATTGCTACAAGAAAAAAGAAATTACTATCAAAGGGCAATGGTCAGAGATAAAGAGCTCTTGATAATTAAAAAAAAGTGTGGGGGCAAAAATAAACAACACAATAGAAGAGTTGAAAATATAATTAAGGAAGTATTCCTGCAGGTAGAGCAAAACCAAAAAAAAGTGGAAAATGTAAAGAAAAGCTAAGGAAATTAAATGATAGTTTATCCAAAATATTAGACATCTGAATAATAAGAATTATAGAAATGGAGAAAAATGAAATGGAGGCAAAGAAATCATCATGGATATAGTACAAGAAAATTATTCAAAACTGAAAGATTTGAGTATCTAGACTGAAAGGAGCCATCAGTTCACAAAAATAGACACACAGATCCATGTAACAGAATAGAAAACCCAGAAATAAACCTACTATTATATGGTCAATTAACCTTCAACAGGGGTGCCTTGCTGGCTCAGTGGGTTGAGCATCCAACTCTGATTTGGGCTTAGGTCATGATCTCAGGGTCCTGAGACCGAACCCTGCATTGGGCTCTGTGCTCAGCAGAGAGTCTGCTTGAGAGTCTTTCTCTCCCTCTCCCTCTGCCCCTTCCCCTACACCCACACTCACTCTTTCTTTCTCTCTCTCTCTCTCAAATAAATAAATCTTTTTTCAAACATCCTAGAAGAGAACACAGGAAATAACTTCTTTGACATCAGCCATTGCAACTTCTTCTAGACACATCTCCTGAAACAAGGGAAATAAAAGCAGAAATAAACTGTTGGGACTTCATCAAAATAAAAAGCTTCTGCACAGTGAAGGAAACGATCAACAAAGCTAAAAGGCAGCCATGAAATGGTAGAAGATACTTACAGATGACATACCCAAAAAGGGTTAGTATCCAAAATATAATAAAGAACTTATCAAGCTCAACACCCAAAAAACAAACAAGCCAATTAAAAAAGGGTCAGAAGACTTGAACAGACATTTCTCCAAAGAAGATGTACAGATGGCCAACAGACACAGGAAAAGATGCTCATCATCACTCATCATCAGGAAAATGCAAATCAAAACTACAATGAGATATCACATCACACCTGTCAGAATGGCTAAAATCAACAACAAAAACCCAAAACAACAGGTGTTGGCGAGGATGTGGGAAAAAAGGAACCCTCATGAACAGTTGGTGAGAATGCAAACTGATGCAGCCACTGTGGAAAATGGTAGGGAGGATCCTCAGAAAGTTAAAAATAGAGGAGCACCTGGATGGCTCAGTCAGTCATCCAAGTCTTGATTTAAGCTCAGGTTGTGATCTCAGAGTTGTGGGATGGAGCCCCATGTTGGGATCCACTCTGAGTGTGGAGTCTGCTTAGGAATCTCTCTCTCTCCCTCTCCCTCTGCCCCCCCCTGCCTCTTCCTCTCTTAAAAAAAAAAAAAAAAAAATTTAAAAATAGAACTACCTTATGATCCAGCAATTGCTCTGCTGGGTATTTACAAAGAATACAAGAACACTAATTCAAAGAGATATATGCACCCCTTTGTATATTGCAACATTATTTACAATAGCCAAACTATGAAAGCAGCCTAAGTGTCCATTGTTTGATGAATGGATAAAGCATTCATACACACACACATACACTGGAATATTATTCAGCCATAAAAGAGAACGAAATCTCACCATTTGCAATGACATGGATGGAGCTAGAGAGTGATAATGCTAAGTGAAATAAGTCAGTCAGAGAAAGACAAATATCATGTGATTTCACTCATATGTAGAATTTAAGAAAAAAACTAATGAGCAAAGGGGGTGGGGAAGAGAGAGACAAAGCAAGAAACAGACTCTTATTTATAGAGAACAAACTGATGGTTACCACAGGGGAGGTGGGTGGGGAGAACGGCTAAATAGGTGATGGGGATTAAGAAGTGCACTTTTCAAGATGAGCACAGGGTGATGTATGGAAGTACTGTACACCTGAAACTAATATAACATTGTATGCTAACTAACTGGAATTAAAATAAAAACTTAAAAAAAAGAAAAAGAAAGAAAAAAAGGAGCCATCAATTGCCCAGGACAATGGATGAAAATAGACCATATTATGGGGGCGCCTGGGTGGCTCAGTTGTTAAGCATCTGCCTTCGGCCCAGGGCGTGATCCTGGCGTTCTGGGATCGAGTCCCAAGTCAGGCTCCTCCGCTGGGAGCCTGCTTCTTCCTCTCCCACTCCCCCTGCTTGTGTTTCCTCTCTCACTGGCTATCTCTCTCTCTCTGTCGAATGAATAAATAAAATCTTAAAAAAAAAAAAGAAAATAGACCACATGGCACATGAGTGTGCAACTTCAGAACACTGGGGACAATTAAAAGATTTGCAAGGAGGGCACTTGGGTGGTTCAGTTGGTAAGTGTTCAGCTCTTAATCTCAGCTCAGGTCTTGATCTCAGAGTGGTGAGTTCAAGCCCCACATTGGAGAGAGGCTCCCCATGTGAAGCCTACTTAAAAAAAAAAAAAAAAAAGACTTGCAAGAAAGAAAAGGAAAAGGGGAGAAAGGGGATCCACATAGATGATTTTGAACTTCTCAACAATACTGGAAGTTAGATGACAATGGCATTCTATAATGAAATGTTCTATCCAGGTCCATTTTTAAACAAATCAAAATTTATTCGATAGAGGTAAAGCAGTGCTTAGAGGGAAATTTTTAGCTGTAACACCAAAATTAGGATAGAAAAAAACACCTGAAATCAATATCTAAACCTCCACCTTAAGAAACTAGAAACAGAAAATCAAACTAAACTCAAAGCAAGTAGAAGGAAGGAAACAACAGAGATTAGGATAGAGATAAATGAAATTGGAAACAGAAAAACAATAGAGAAAAGGCAATGAAAACAAAATTGGTTCTTTGAAAGTATCAATAAAATTGACAAACTTTTAGCTAGACTAACCAAAACTCATTTGAGTTCCTACTCTAAAACTGACATACAAGCTCTCTCTGAGAGTTTTATATTCTAAGTGACAATAAAATCACTTAAAGGACAGTCAAGAACAAAGAAGATACCCTGAAGTTCAAGATCGATGATGGCCCTTGACAATAGAGTTGATATTGCCCCAAAGTTTTTAGGCCCAGGAGTGGACTAAAATCACTTCCAAACACATAAGCTTGGTTTTATGACTTCATGTTTAACTTCTAGTCTCGCTATCAGTGTTTACCTGTACTAGGGAAGGGGTTAGACTCTATTAAAAAGATGGCACACAACAGAAGATTATATATCTACATATTATATAAAATATGTATATTTGAAAGTCTTTGGGTAATTTTTCTTTCATTATTTTACCTCTGTATTTCTCAGTCCACAAAATATTGTGTTGTGCTTAGGAGATTCATTCAATGCTTCTTTCCCTACTTAAGTAAGTATCCATAGTCACAACTGATCTTACAGTATTTTAGGAGTATCAGTGGTTGTTGTCTTCAACTTTTATGACTTTGATCAGTCTTGCTCCTTTCTCCTCTTGGCTCAAATTCTGTGTTAATGAAGTCATCATCTATCATCTGGTCTCCCTGTGTCTACTTTATATTTCCTTATTTTACATTAGATGGAATTCTCTTGTGGATGAGAAAGGAGTGGGAGCAAAAACTGAAAAGATGAGAGGTAAGTAGTTGAAAATAGTGATACACACAGAGAGACATATGTACACATAGAAACATACGCACATACATGCACACACGGTACAAAAAAACAGAAATTGCAAGAATGATTACAAGAAGAAAAAGTATGTGATTTGGGGCACCTAGGTGGCTCAGTTGGCTGAGTGTCCGACTCTTCATTTTGGCTCAGTTCATGAACTCAGGAACGTTAAGATCAAGCCCCACGTGGGATCCACACTCAGCAGGGAGTCTGCTCAAGATTGTCTCCCTCTGCCCCTCCCCCGACTAGCTCAGGAGCATGTGCATATGCTCTCTCTCTCTCTCTCTCTCTCAAATAAATAAATCTTTTTAAAAAAAGAGAAAGTATGTGATTAAAGTAGGTCACAGTGGGGGACTTCTGCAGTACTGGCAATGAATGACCTATTTCTTAAGAGAAGTAACTACAGTTTATTTTATTACATTATTTGTTGTATTACCTAAAAGATATATATTTTTTAAAGACTTTATTTATTTATTTGACAGAGAGAGAGAGAGACAGCCAGCAAGAGAGGGAACACAAGCAGGGGGGAGTGGGAAAGAAGAAGCAGGCTCCCAGCAGAGGAGCCCGATGCAGGGCTTGATCCCAGGACCCCGGGATCACGCCCTGAGCTGAAGGCAGACGCTTAACGACTGAGCCACCCAGGAGCCCCTAAAAGAGATATGTTTTAAACATTCTTCTACATATGTGATACAGTTCACAATTAAAACATAAAGAAATAATAAAAACAAAAATGTACCCTGAAATTCAGAAAAATAAAAATTAAAAGTACTTTTTAATTTAAAAATATAATAAAACAAAATTTAAAATAAGTGACAAAAATATTAGCTCTTCATCTAACAAAGAGCTTTGCAAATCATTCAACAAAATATAAATATGCCAAAAGGAAAATGGACAAAGGCTCCATGTAGGCAAGTCTCAAAAAAAGAGGGGAAAAATGTAAATAGCCCATGTGTTAACCAAGGTTCTCTAGAAAACAGAGCCTGCAGCAAGACTTAAGCATGAATGCTTTATGGGGGAGATACAATCCCAGGGAGGTAAAGTGAGGGAAAAGGAAGGGAGGATGAAGGATAAGAAATAAATTAAGATGGCCTTGCATAACTAAACATGTAGCCCATTGCGGGGCCCAGTGGGTCAGATGATAACAGATATGCAGTACCTTAGAACAGTCCATGAGTGGGACAGGAATGGAGAGTGAATTTAATTACTCTGCTGGATTTCATTGACTTGACCCTTTCAGCAGAATTCTGAGTAAGCCAGATCTCAAGCCCTGCTCTGCTTGGTTGGGAGGAACCAGAGAAACTGGCAGAACATCAGGCTATAGAACCAGAACCGTGCAGTCTACCCTGAGTCTGCTTCAAGTGGACAGGTGAAGCCCAGAGGATCCAAGGTAACACACAGGAAGTATGCAATGCCACCAACAAGTTTGCACAAAGCCAGTAGGTATTAGACAAAGAATTGAAAAATTTTAAAAAGAGGTAGCAATTTTCATTTTCTGTATTTCAGTTTTCATGAGTATACATTAACTTTTAAACAAAAGTTATAGATATTTTAGGAGTAAACCAATTGGAGACAGTAAATACATAAAATTCTTTTTAAAGAGTTTTACTAAAACGGGGAACAAAGTTATGGAAATGTGAGGAAGTGTGCCATGAAGAACTTTTTTAAAAGTGGGATAGGTAACAGAGTGTTAGTCTGCTGAGGAAATAATCCAGTAGAGAGCGAAAAAATGATTTCGTAACAAATGGAAGGAAAGACTGGGTTCTTTGTAGACAAGAGGAGTAAGGTTCAACGTACATGCCAACAGATGGCACGGAGCGTTCATCCACTATGGGAACCAGCAGGAAGTGAGAATAAGTAGGAGCAGATGCTAGTAGGTGGGTGGAAGTGAGCATGGGTGCCTAGGGAAGTTTTCTGATTGCTTTAATTTTTTCTGGTGAAACAGGAGAATTATCAGCAAAGAATGGAGATGAGAAGATATTGGGAGTATGGTAAGAATACTATGGATGAAAGGTATGAAAGAGGTGTAAGTGACCAAGAAAGTAAATAGACCAAGAAAGTGTAGTATGTCTAATCTGTGGCTCATAATCATGAATTTAAAGTGAAGCCTGTCATCAGACTCATGGGTTAATATCAAAATATTTATTTTTAAGTACTTAAGCAATCTAGATGATGAGTATTTAAAAAAAACAAGGAAGAGTGAAAGTGTTAGAGAAAAAAATGAGGCTCCCAAACATATTTTATGAGTAAATTTTTATACAACAGAGTTGAGAAATAAGAGCTCCTCATAGTTCACAGTCTACGGAAGCTATGGTTTTAAACAAAAGCCTCACTGAAATGTTTGCCATAGATTGTCAATGATTTTCAGACACAAAGAACAATGGATTTTTGAAATTTGCCCAAGGTATGAATTCTAAAACTCATGTTACTGAAAAATACTTTCCTGAATTATAGTCTATTTGGTACAAATGGTTAATGATATTGTTAAATACATTAAATGTTTTATATTAGATATGCAAACTCTTAGAAACAGCCAGGAGTTTTTCTTTAAGATTTTATTTATTTACTTGACAGAAACAGCGAGAGAGGGAGCATAAGCACGGGGAGTGGGAAAGGGAGAAGCAGGCTTCCCGCTGAGCAGGGAGCCCAATGCGGGACTCGATCCCAGGACTCTGGGATCATGACCTGAGCCAAAGGCAGATGCTTAACGACTGAGCCACCCAGGCACCCCCATGTCTGCACCACATATTAATGGTAAATTTAACCGTGTTTAGTTTTATTTTCATGTCAAGAAATTTCTCCATCTTGAACACCGATCTTTCACATCAGTGTTATTAAAGGAATCTTTATAGAATGGGAAATCATGCTGTTGTCGTTGACAAGAGAACAAACAAGCCTCTGAGTGGTTTAGGAACCCGTCATATGTTCTGTTCACATCCTCCAGTTGTAATTCTCTGCAAGTAATTCTAGCAGAGTGTAACACAACAAAAACGCTGGCTATAGGCAGCAAGACTGTGGCCACATTCATAATTCTTCTGCAGCTAAAGACAACAACGTGACATACAAGAAGTTTGGGGACTGCCTGATCATGTACTCATATAAGATGGTCAAACAAGGAGAGATAATAGCTACTCAATGTTTTCAAAAAAACAAAATGAAAAAATTAAACGGCTTTCCAAAAGAAAGCCTTAACACTGTCCTTTGTAGAGATGAGTATTTACAGACACGCGGATACACAGAATGCCCTAACAACTAGTAGCTCCTTGCAGAGAAAGTGGTTTGTCAGGTGAAGCTTGGAAGGATAGGTATTACGTGATGATACCTGCTGTGAAGAGCTTCAGGTCATGCTGTTCCACCAAAGATGCGGTGAAAGCCGAGATGCAGATGGAAAGTCAAAGAAAATTTTGCTAAACTGAAAGCCAATTACATTGCTCCACTGCTACATTTCTAGATCTAAGACTTAAGAAAACAATTGCCCAAGTGATTCTATAAAACATCATGTGTAGGGACACCCGGGTGGCTCCGTTGGTTGGGCGTCCAACTCTTAATTTTGGCTCAGGTCATGGTCTCATGGGTCATGAGACCAAGCCCCACACCAGGCTCAGCACTTGGTAGGGAGTCCGCTTGAAGATTCTCTCCCTCCACCCCTCACCCCACTCACACACACTTTCTCTTTCTCAAATAAATAAATATTTTTTTAAAAATCATGTGTATAAAAAATTTTTTAATTAAAAAGGTATGTTATTCATTAAGTATTTTTTTCTCTAACTGAACAAAAAGCTTAAATTTGTGGAATTGCTTCAATAAAACTGCATAATTACCAATAACCAAATTTTCAAAGGCAGAATATGAACAGTAGATAAATTTTTACCTTAGTTGGTTACAATTCCAAAGAAGCAAACATTCAATCACTTAGTGGCAACATGGCCATTAGCAACAAACACCATGTCCCCCACAGAACTTAGCTGAAAATGAGCATCTCTTTAGTAGCCAAATATGGAGTCTGAGGCCCATGAGCAAGCCAGCAGCTAAGATGTCTAGGTACACAGCAATGCTCCTGTACCAAAATGCCAAACTTTCAAATTTATATTATGAAAAATTTAATATGGAACTGTAGTAATAGTTAAGTTTATTGACCTCATTTTTTTTTTAATTTACTCTGGTAAATTCATTTTTGATGGTTACATTTGCCTTTGGTCTTGGTTCCACGGAATATTGATCTTAATAGTCAATCTCTCCACATTTGGCCAAAATGAAGTTGGTGTTCCTTCATTCTCCATGTAAAGAAACCATGGGTACATTATATAGGTACAACATGAGAAAAAAAATAAGCCAACACATTAAGCATGACTTTCTCTAGGTGCCAGTGAATTATTTTCTTCTTTGTACACATCTCCTGTTTCCCAACTTCTTCAAAAATTATCTGTTGGTACTTAGGAAAAAAAGAAACAAGTGCTCTTTTTGCAAAAATAGTTGTATGTATATACAAATGTCATTAAAATACAGACTTTGATAATCCTGTTTTTTATATTTTATTACAGACGTATCATTGAAAATATTTTTAACATGATGACAGAGCTACATAAATTCTAACTCTTGGAGTTCACCTTGGGGTTCTACACGGATTTTAAATAGACCTAACTTTTCTTGTACATCATTATGTTTGCAGTGAGGATCTGTGAACTGAGACTGACTGTTTGGATAATTGACAACCTGAGAACTGCAAACAGAGAAGCTAGAAATTTATATCCATCTTATTTCAGAGACAGGTTTAGGACATTCGGCAATTGTAGCCTGAGAGAAAAGAATCAGAACTGAAATGTTGAGTGTGAAATTGAGGTCAATTAGAACATCCCTCAACCTAGGGGCGCCTGGGTGGCACAGTGGTTAAGCGTCTGCCTTCAGCTCAGGGTGTGATCCCGGCGATCTGGGATTGAGCCCCACATCAGGCTCTTCTGCTATGAGCCTGCTTCTTCCTCTCCCACTCCCCCTGCTTGTGTTCCCTCTCTCACTGGCTGCCTCTATCTCTGTCAAATAAATAAAATCTTAAAAAAAAAAAAAAAAAGAACATCCCTCAACCTAAATTTTTCCTCGTGGAACCAATTCAACCAGAAAAATTTTCTGTGGAAAGAAAAATGGTTTTCTTTTAAAAGTACACAATTCTAAAATATATGGAAAATAGCAATGCTGCCTACGTCACAGAACATGTAAAAAAATAAAATTCAAATGCATTAAACATGTAAAGGCCTAAAAGAAAACAGAAAAAAAAATACATATTTGGTTTTGGAGTAGAAAAAACAATTTTTTAAGCAGGACAGAAAACACCAAATTTATAAAGGAAGTACAGAAACTAAAAATTTCATTGCACGATATACAAGGATATCTATTACAGAAACATCCATAATAATAAAAAATAGAATACAAACTAAATATCCTTAAAAAGACAAATTATGACAGTCATAAAATAGAATGCTATGTACTCATTAAAAAGAATGAGGTATATCTGAATATCTAAACATAGATAATGTTCCAAAATATATTATTAGGTTAAAAGAGAAGTTTCAGGGTGCCTGGCTGGCTCAGTCGGAAGAGCATGCAACTCTTGATCTCAGGGTCATGCGTTCAAGCCCCATGTTGGGTGTAGAGATTTCTTAAATAAATAAAACTCAAAAAATAAAAGAGAAATTTCAAAAAAATATGTGTAGATAATTTTGTTTTAATAAGAATGTATGCATGAATGAATCTTTGCATAATAATACTATTCTGAAAATAGTGAATGTAGTCTTTATTATCTCTAGAATAATCATATTCCCCCATAGTTCTATCACCCTATGGCCTCAAGGAAAGGATGTCAAATGCTACCTCCATATGGAGAAAGACATAATCTGATCAGAAAGAGGTAAAAACAGAAGGTCCTTAATTTTCCAGGGGTGGAACAAAAAGGTCAGAACTCAAAGGGATGCATAGAAAATTCAGATAAATGTGACTGGATCTGAGAACACTAGAGCTAATGGTAGATACAGAAATGGCATTGAAGAGGTGATCAGCAAGATACACTTAGTCAACACATAGCTTAGCATACAAAAGATCCAGAAGTTCCCACCTGCCATGGAGGCAAGGGCATGCTGAGAGGACCCCTGAAATGGCAAAGACCTGGAGTCAGAATACAGAAGCCACAAAGAGCAGATACCTCGGGACTGGGGATAATGGTGGGGCCCATGGTTAGCTACAGTGAATGCTAATACCATCAAAGACCAGCTAAGACTTGTTAGCCACCGATGGTTTAGTGAAGACAAAGGTTAATGCCCAGGGAGAAGCAGAAGGACATCTCAGCTGGAGACCAGCAAGAAATCAAATGATAGCATGCGGATCTCACCTCCTGCACACACATACCCCACTACCCCCAGACTCTCTCTCTCTCTCTCTCTCACACACACACACACACACACACACACACACACACTTCTCACATTGTGTAAGATAAGTCAGCTTTCCTCCACCCAGATGCCCTCTTAAGAAGAAATCAGGGGAGGAAAGAAATCTTAAAAAGCTAAGTTAACCTAAAATAGAACCTGGATGAAACTGAGCCAATATATATTGTCAAATAGATGTTCCACGACCACCCCCCTTTGCTACCCAAGTATACCAAGTATAAATTTTTGGCACAGTATGAATTGTAGAATGCTCCATTTTCACTGAACTACAAAAGAAAATGGACTATTATTTTGAAGATTAAATGAACATGACTTAGTGACAGGTTGGATATTAAGGTATGAGGGAAAGGAGAAATCAAATATGATGCCCAGATATCTGCCTTGGTTGCTTGGTGGGAGATAATACCATTAGCTAATATATAAATATGAGAAGAACACCTAGAATGGGCTCATAGGAAAAAAAAAAAAAAAACATAATCTGATTTTGAATCTGTTGAATTTGAAGGGCCTCTGGGACACCTTAGTTAAAATGTCCTGGAGGCAGCTGGAAATTCTGATTCAGAAAAAAAGTTCTGGGAGTCTTCAAGGTGCACAAAAAATCTGAGCTAATGCTAATGGAAATGGTTGAGATTATTCAGGAAAACAGACTAGAATTCCCGTGCTCTTAGAGCCAACTCTATGTAATTAAGCTCCAATTGGACTATACCGTCACCTTGATTGTGAATTCCAAAAAGAGTCTTAAAGATATCTGTGGTGTTGTGATTTATAATAAGATATACCGAGTTGGTCTTCCTCCTCCTTTCCCACACAGAGCTTCTAAAACACTTGGATTTCCCTAAGTGATAAGAGCACAAAGGTCTTTTATTATGTTAACGACGTGACCCTTGGCAAGCCCCTAGCTAAACAAAGGATGAAGCCTGGTTTCTCTTGGAGCCAATCATGTGATTAGACCTCCAGGGAAGGGAGAGGGGCTGAAGATCGAGTTCAATCACCAATGGCCAATGATTTAATCAATCGTCCCTAGGTAATAAAACCTCCATAAAAAAACCACAAGGGCTGGGTTCAGAGAGCTTCCAGGTTGGTGAATACATGCGGGTGGTGGGAGAAGGCATGAAAGCTGTGCTGTCTTCCCTCATACCTTACCTTACGCCTCTCTTCCATTTGACTGTTCCTGAGTTATATCCTTTTATCACAAACTGGTAAGTAAACAAAAACTTGTAAGTTCATTGTTTCTCTGAGTTCTATGAGCCACTCTAGCAAATTAATCAAACCCAAGGAAGGGGTCATTGAAACCTCAGAGCTAAGCTGGTAGGTCAGAAGCCCAGGTGGCATCTGGAGTGTGGGATGGTTAAGGGATGCAATTTATAGAACTGGACCCTTCATCTGTGAAATCTGACACTATCTTCAGGTAGTGAAAATGGAGTCGAATTGTAGGATGCCCGGCTGGTGTCGGAGAATTGCTTGGTGTGGGGGAAAAACCCCATACATTGGAATTGGATGCAGAACCCTTAATCTCTAATTCCTGTTAGATTGTGCTGAGTGTGGCATAAGCCTCAGTAGATATCCAAGACTGAACTATGAAGTACTTCCTTTCTTGGTAGGTGATACAAGTGGTCACTCTTTTCAGAGTAAAAATGATCTCAGTTTGGCAGAGATAGCTGCCCTCTTTATGTACCTCCCCTTAAGATGATGATGAACCTGGATACTATGGAAAACAATTATCTGGAGATCTTGGGTGGTGTGCAGGTATGAAGCAAGGCCTTCCCTGGAAGTCAGGGGTCCTGAGTTAATAATCTAAACCCTCCCGAACAAATCTCTCACTGCTCTGTATGCTTTAGTTCCCTCCCCACTCCCACCACAAGTAAATAGATACAGAATGCTTCTAGTTTGTCTCGGTCAATATACTGTGAGTGCTTTAAAGGTATTGTCTATAAATACCCTAGAAATCATCTTAACCCACTCTATAATAGTATGGAAAGCTACTAGACACACAGCCTGTCTTGAATCACTGATTATTTAACTCTTCAGAAAGCAGTAGACAGAAGGAGGTACCACAGTGTGTCCTCAGAAATAGAATGTAAGTGGGACTCCAGTCAAAACAGTCACATACTTTTAATTTAGTTGTACAGAACAATTCGTATTTCTCTCAAACCTTCTTAGTCCCAAAAGCCCTTTCACATGTTGTTCCCTCTGACTGAAAGACCCTTAAGCTTCTTCTTCCCTTCACAAACTCCAGCTCATTCTTCAAGGCCCACCCCAAAGTTTCTCCTTTCTGGGAAGACTTCCTCAAACGGAGTTGGTAACCTGTTGCATGGTACTTCGATTATAGGATTTTTTGCATTATATTATCACCTATTCATATCCCCTCCCCCCCAGTCTAGACTGTGAGACTATAGTTCCAATTTTTGGCAGGTCCAAGTATGACACCAAGGTTTCCAGAGAAGCATCTCTGATATTCTTTCTCATGTTATGTCTTCTGAGTATTTGAAGACAATAGAAGGATGTTTCTGGCTTTATCCCATAATAAAGTTGTCATAATGCATTCTGACATTTTAAAAATACATTCAGAGCTGATGAAATGAAGGTTTTAGATTTTGGCATTGGAAAAAGGCCTTGAACTTCAGCCAGAGGATTCCCAGGAGAAACAAAAGTGATTTATATTGGAAACTAGGTAGCAAAATGTATTGGACATTCAAGTACTATTTCAAGGTTCGTAATCATTGACTTCACTGTCAGAGGGTTAAAATCTCTTCACAGTGGCTCTACAGGTTATAGTTCATTACAGTGTTAGATTAGAGCATCTGTTCTCAACCATGGTGTGATGACCCCTGCACTCGAACCACCTGAGTTGTGGACTGCAAATAACTTGTTACAAATAATGAACTCCTAACATTTGTGAATAATATTTTAGATATAAAATTACTATAGATTCAAAATTCCCCTATCAATACATTATCATTATTTTTTTTAAAGATTTTATTTATTTGACAGAGAGAGACACAGCAAGAGAGGAAACACAAGCAGGGGGAGTGGGAGAGGGAGAAGCAGGCTTCCCACTGAGCAGGGAGCCTGATGCGGGGCCCCAATCCCAGAACCCTGGGATCATGACCTGAGCCGAAGGCAGACGCTTAACCACTGAGCCACCCAGGCGCCCCAATACATTATCATTATCATTCCCAGGCATCATCTATTATTTTTCTCTGAGTTAGAGATGAAAAGTTATAGTGAAAGATCATTCTAGGGAATAAACATAAACTGCCATCTACTTTGCCTGTATTGTGGTCCACAGTTAATAAGTACCACCAGTTTTAATGGCAATTAAACATCTCTTGATGGGGAGGAGTGTGAAAGAATTCTTGAACCTCTTTAATCTCTCAAAGAAGGAATGATGAACAGTAGCTTACGCAGCAAAGAGATCACTGAGAGCTGGAAAATGTATACTGCATTTAATAATATGAAGGTCAACGGGAACCGTAATGAGATCAGTTCAGCACATTGGATAAAGCAGAAGACGAATTCAAGTGTTTGAGAAATGAACTGAAATTTATTATACTTCAGAGGCATTCACAGAAGAGAAAGGGAAAATTGAACTGCAGCCAGAAGAAGGACACGAGAGTTGTTTTAGGAAAGAAAACAAATTAAAAACAAAACACTGATAGGTTGAAAAGAAGAAATCAGGGAAGGAGGAACTGCTCAAAACGTGAGGATGGAGAAGAGATAAATGAGATCCCATAAAAAATTAAAAGGAAAGGGGTAAAAAGCATAGGTGGGAAGTTCATCCCTAAATGAGAGAAGAAATGTTTCAACTTCTTTTTTTAGTATATGTGCTGCCGAAGCAAGCACAGACACGTCCCAGCTTCTGAGCAAGTAGGAAGTGGAGATCCGTATCGCCACAGACAATTCTGTACCTCAAGTGTCAGGAAGTGTGTACCTATGTCCTCAAAGCAGATTCTTTCATCTCTGCCTTCTCTTTCCACCCACAGGAGCAGCATCTGTGGACCCATACACCCTGAAGACATCTGCCTGCCTGAAGAAATGCCATTTTTCACTAGTCAGCTGGTCATGGTGGAGCACCATATTGGGTATCTCCTAGCTATAACCACCTATGGCTTTGTGCGAGGCAGCTGAGGAAGATCTCTTCCGCAGAACTTTGCTGTAAGTACAGAATTTCAGGGTTTTTAGAGCATCTTGTCAGGCACATACATGACATAGGAAACGGGACACAGAGATGTCCTTTTAAAACATTATTTACACTACAGCTTGCTAATCAAGGTGCCAAAACATACTCTTACACGGCGACTGGATTATGGCTATACTGAGTGATACAAATCCCCTCAACACTCAGGGCAACTAGACTGACTTGTCCCCAGGCCAGTCACCTCCATCCGTAAGCAGCCTCCTCTGAGGATCCTCAGAGGGTTGAAGGAGTGTGGTGAGCAGAGTCCAACACATCTCAGAAGTGCCTGCAGGGGACAAGCAAAATGGTTGCTATCTGGCATTTGCTGCTTTACCACTCACTAAGCATGGCCAAAAGGGTGTTCTCCTGCCTGGATATTAATATTTAAGGAGCCAGCTCTCTAGATTATTTCAAAATAATAATAAAGCTATTTTGCAGAATGTTTGACTTTTTAGAGTGGTCACTTAGAGCACATCAGTACCAATGGACAGATGTGTCCAATGTGCATGGTGATGAAGACTCAAGCTGCTTCCTTCCCAGTGCCTTCCGGAAGCCCTGTCAGTCTCAGCACCACCTTCTACCCTAATACCATGGGCAGGAATGCACCTTAGGAACCTTTTATACAAACTCCTCCAGTAGTTCCATGAGTCCCTGGTTTTAGGAGCTTGGATGGGGGCTCTTGGCAAGCACTGGGTTTACCAGCTTAAATCTGTTATTATATATGTCAGATACATCTGCCCATTTGCTACTGACTGCTCTAACAATGCAAGTGCATTCTGCAATATGTAACTTTTTTTATGTTGAAATATCTGATAGGAAAAAGTTTTACAGAAATCAGATTATCCTAAGAAATCAACATTAATTACATCTGTAAATAGAAGGAAAAATTGTTGTTTCCAACGTAATTCAAGTGTTATACACTTTTTAATAGTTTAAAATTTTTATCATATAATTAAAGGAAGAGTCTATTGTCAAATTTGACCATAAATATATTGAAGAGACTATTAATAAAAAGTCTTAATCAGAAATTGCATTTCAACTATAACATCTGATGTAAAAATTTTATGGGCATGAAAGCAAATTTAAGGTTATCATAAAAAATTTTGAAAATACTTTATTTATTGTGTATATATATATATATACAATATATATATTGTATATATATATACAATTTATTGTGTGTATATATATATATATATTGTATCAAATATATATATATATTTGATACCTCCCTTAGTGCTTGGTGAGTTCTTCTCTTCTCATAATCATTAAATACAAGCAATAATGAATTTCCCCCCAGGATTCATACAGACACCTCAAATCCCCTTCAGTTCATCCTGGTGTGCAGTACAAATATCATTTTTTCTGTGTGAGCCACAGCAGTGAAAAAGGTTGGGAGGCACTGATGTACACTGATACCAACTGAATATAAGATCGGCAGAAAATACACAAGGCACATTTGATAGAATATGAATGTTTTCATCAGAACATTCCAGAGAAAGACACACCCTTCTCTCAAAGCTATTTGGAAATGACAAGTCCTGAGATTTATGGAGTGACTTCTTCCTTCTAATTCCTAAACAATGCATTCTCTTTTAATTCTTTTTGGTCTTTTAGGTATTGCCTAAATTACTGTAGCATCTGCATATCGAATACACAGTATCTAATATGTATCCCAGGAAGAATGAGAATATGCAGACAACATATACATTGTACCAACCACAAGGGTTCAGATATCCCAGAGCCAGGTTCAGAGTGGCCCAAAATGGAAAAATGTTCTGCAGAAAGACGTCTGACCATATTGGAAGCAGCTTTGCACAAAGGATGAGGGGAACGCGGCCCCAGAATGAACGGACCTGCTTCAAGAGAGCAACTTAAGATGCAGCTCACAGCAAATGAAACATCTCCACCTCAACTCAGAGAATGAAAGCCCAGGCCAAAGCGAACAGAGAAGCCTCAGATCTCAGCTTATATAATTTCTTGTGACTCCAAGATCAAGTAAATAAATAATAGGCAATAACTGACTTCGTTTGGAGCCATTTAAAATGACTGCCTCCTTCAACAGTCCTGTAGAGCGCCCCAAACACAGATAGGACCTGACAAGCAGGCAGTTATGAGCTGGCCCAAGAGCTCCGCTGCTGGTAGGGAGGCATCTGGGAAAGAGAAAGGCGAATGCGTGGAAGCAGTTGCCTGAAATCCCCAAAGCTTTCTCCATTAGTGCCTGTTTTAAAATGCCGAGAGCATATCTATGAACTATTAAGGGTGGGCAGAGTTACCTAATGAGGCTGTTAAATTCATTAGCCGTGCGCTTCATCTGTCTGTTTCCACTGTGCATGCGAACAAGGCCTCGAATAAGTCTGTCAGGGGTCATAACAGCAAGGTGGTCACTCCGTCCTGAGCCATACTGAAAGGCTGAAGGCTCCTCCTAAACCATTTCTTTGAAAATACGAATGGATTAATTACTGTCATTTGCATCTGTAGCTGTGCACGCTGTGGTAATGATGTGCTCTAATGAAACCTATGCCTCAGGCTATAAGCTGATGACCTGAGGGGCTGAGGGAGGATTCTCTCCACCTATGCACAGGGGTTTCTCAAGTCCTAAAGTATGTTAGAAAAGTTGGGGAATGCTTCATAACTTGGGGCAAATTCCTAACGGTAGACAAGCTACCCTGGGTCTTACTTTCATAACTCTCCGAAACTTTTCTATGCCAGAGTTTGTTAATCTACGTACATGTTCCCAAACACTGACAACATTTATTTGGGTGAAATACCATTTAATCACGATTAGATCTCCACTGATTTATGAGGCTCTACCAAAATATATGCGTCTAGGGCACCTTGATTCAAATCTAGTTTTCCTATTATTAGGAAAAACCACCTCTACTCTCTATACAAAGACAGTGACATTCTTAATACTCTTTAAACAGGATCCTTTTAATTTTCTCTAAATCTTAGGGTCTTGAGGTGTATGTTTATTAATCACAGGAATGGAGCTTGCCTTCTGCTGATGCTTTCTTTGAAGTATAGTTGACATACAATGTTATATTGTTCCAGGTATACAACATAGGAAGTGGTGAGCGTAACATTGTTACAATGTATTACTGCTTTCTTTAACATCAGTTGTATGTTTCACAAAGCAAGTGGTCTAAAAGATAGTGGACCTTATCTGTGGTGGAAAATTAAAAAGTGAAAAAAAAATCTATCAGTGATTTAGAAAATTGACTAAAGCAATGTTACTTAGCTAGAGATTTCAAAATATTAATTTTTCACTTCTCATCTGGAAATGTGGGAGCTGGATAGCCTCCTTTTAGTTGTTTTGAGCATTTCCGTTCATTAGAAAAATTCAAGTAATTGTTTAACCAGTTGCAACTGTGTTGCATTAATCACAGCAGGACTTGGGGGAAAGAATTTGAAGGTGAAGCAACACCCTCGGATTTTGTTATAGTTTGGGAGGTGCGGATGGTTGTTTGTTTGCATTTCCTTTTACTCTTTAAGAGATTTTTTAAGACTTCTAAATTTGGAGATGCCTGGGTCGGTTAAGCATCTGCCTTTGGTTCAGGTCATGATCCCTGAATCCTGGGATTGAGTCCTGGGATTGAGTCCTGCATCGGGCTCCTTGCTCAATGGGGAGCCTGCTTGTCCCTCTGCCTGCCACTCCCACTGCTTGTGCTCTCTCTCTTTCTCTGACAAATAAATAAATAAAATCTTAAAAAAAAAAGACGTCTAAATTTTATCCTCTCTTTTCTTCCTTCCTTCCTTTCCTTTTCCATCCTTGTTTTCTCATCATTGCTATCTTACCTCCCTACCAATAATTACAACAGTTGTCATATAGCAAATCCTGTTACGATACAGTTGCTTCCTGCAAAAAGCCATGTATCTAAAGGGCTAATGTAAACAATGACAAGTAGAAGTTAGATAACGTGATCAATGCCATTAGCTTCTGAGTTGTGCAGGTAGAATTTGAACCCAGGTCATTTCAGCCCTCTCTGCTTCTTGAACCCAGTGCCTCAGCCTCTCTGCTGCTTCTCTTTTTCTTTTCATTGCTTTCAACTCAGCTCCACTTACTTTATATAGATGTTCCTCTAAGAGAGTCCGCAAAAAAGTCATTGCAGATGAGGAAGGTTGAAATGATGCTGAAGAAAAGAAAAACAAACAAAAAAAACCAAAAACCTCCCATCTTCCTCTCTCCACACAAGCCTTTGTTGTCATGCCCTGTTAGACTCTTGAGTGATGCTGTGTTCCTAATTCATATAAACAATATCTTCATACCCATATTTTCAGTTCACAAAGAACTTTTGCATATATTATCTAACACAAATCACCTGTAATGCAAAAAAGAGAAATGTTACCCAAAGAATGGTTTTTACAAGTTGAAATTTTGTGATAAAATATTTAATCAATCCTTCAAGGTTTTCTGCTACCCTGGTAAGTTTGCGAGACTTAGCAAATAAAAATACAAGACACCCACTTAAGTTTGAATTTCAGACAAACAAGTAATACTTGTTTAGTATAAATATGTCCATGCGATATTTGGGACATATTACACTAAAAATGTATGCGTTGTTTATCTGAAATTTAAATTTAACTGGGCATTCTATATTTTACCTGGTAACCCTATTGGTAAAGAATAACCTGAAAATCCTCTTCTAGCCAGGCTTTCTAATAAGTAATTATTTGAGTAGACCACCCTAGGAGGCCTCTTTTTAAATTAAGTCAGGGTAATTTAGTAAAGCGAAGATTCTCTCTGTAAAACAACTGTGCCCTAAAGTGTTATTTTTGCACATTTGTATTTTTGTGCAATACACTTCTCAAAGTATTCTACACCTTTAAAAGTATAATTTTAAAATAGGAAGAATCATTCCCACTTAAGTCTGTTTCTGGCTCAAACAACACAGAAACACATGTTGACAAAAAAGACATAGGCAGCAAAGAAAATGATGAATGTCACTTACCCTAAAGACAAAAAACATTAAAACAAATGAAGACGAAAAACTGCCTTTCCCAGACATCATTTTAACCAACCAGAATATAAGCGACTCCATGGTATTCTGTTTCTTAAATATGATATATTAAACTCTTACTCTATTCTTGGCAGAAGGTATAACGTTTATAGGAAATAAGCTTAAGGATTGTAGGAGCTAGGTGATTCGAAATGACAATGCCGTATTTCTGGGCAGATGACCTAGACAGGATTGGTCTTAAGAAGAAATCCAGAGCTCTGTGGAAATTTAAATACTCCACACAAAGAGTTGAGGGACCACTAACAGAGTCCATTTTATTTATCTTAAAGAATCCCTGACATCTATCTTCATCAATTCCTTCCCCATTGCTATTGTCAGAGAATAGTGTTCTGTATGACGTAATGCTGAGTAAGCCCAGTTTGAAGCACCAGTGTTTGTCAGGGTCTTATATTCAGATTAGAAGTTACTTCTGCTGAAATTATTATTCTAGAATCCTATAAGCAGAACTGTCTTAAGAAGGAAAAACTGAGGTCACATTCACCTCAGACCTACACAGTGTTTAGAAAAAGATATGAGCAATGATGTTCTCCCAACCCATCCTTGGAAAAGTGCAACCGCCTCTAGTGTATAAACATGGGCCATTCCCCTCCCCATGTGACTTATAGAATGAGTGTTCTCATAAATAATACATGGAAGATGCTGCAATTGCATTGTTTTGAAGCTGAAGGTCATCAGTATTCTTTCCAAATTATCGCAGCGGTGATTCTATTTTCCTAGAACTTGGTTGTTTAAAGAGGTTATTCCAAAATTGTTTGCATCTGTTTAGGACATGAGGATCATGTCTGACCAACACAAACAACCAAAGGGCAGGTCATTTATTAGAGATAAAACCAGACTAGGGGAAAAACTCACAATATTTAGTATAAGATATCTTCTCTACGTAACAATATGAAACATAAGGGGCTCTTGTTGTAACATAGTAGCTCTTGGGAATCTAAAATCTATGGCTATTTCTGATTGACTTAGTTATTTAAATAACTGAGTGTAAAAAATAAAACTTAATCTTTTCCTTCTTTAATTGTCTCTTTTTAATTCTTTGAAGTTCCAATATGCCTGCTTATGACTTACTAGGAAAGACAATGATCATCAAACCAACAAAAAATTACTAGCACTTACCATGAACCTGGCAACAAATTAGATTCTATGAGGGACAAAAAGATAAAATATAATCCTTGTCCTGGCAGAGCTTAAGCTTACACTCTAGCAGAGAACCAAACTACAAAAAAGAAATAACTATACTACAAATTAGAATGTGTTAAGTGCCCAAGGAGAGAAGTAAATAGCTATGGGAACATATAAATGGAAAAGTTTAATTTAGGGTTTCCAGAAAAATAGCTTCTGAGTCTTAGGTAGTGGGTAGGATTTCATTTAGCAGGTTTGGGGGGAAAATAACAATTCCAAAGTTGCATCAGTTCAAAAGCATAGAAGTAATAGATGGTGGGACAGGGTCACAAAATGGTTGGGGATAGGATGGCTGAGAAAGAACAGGAATGATAAGTTTGAGGATAGATTATAACAGAGTGTCCATTGTGATAGACTTCTAGTCTGGTTTTTTGTTTTGTTTTGATGTTTATTTTTTGCTTACCCAATATCTGCTTCCAGTATCCATTTTCCTTATTCTGGCAACAGTATTGGATTTTTTCTTTAGAAAACAGTCAGTTGGTGTTCCAGTAGGGCTAAAGACAGTGTAAAGTAGGAAGAAAAAAGGTCTAGGACAGAGCCTCAGTATATCCCGGCATTAAATAACCGCATGGGAGAAGGCAACCCATAAAGGAGTCAGAGAAAAGATGGCAAAAGAAGTTGGAGTGGGCTGGCAAGAAGAAGGTGAGGAAATTGAGACTGCTAGAAAAGTCAATTTTTTCAAGTCTTTAAGGGAATTTAGCTGTAAAAGAAAGATGACTGATAAGGCAGGGACACAGGGAAATGAGGGATCAAGTGAGGGTTTGTTTGTTTTTAATTGGATAGACTTAAGCATGATTAAATATTGATGGGAAGAATCTGAGAGAAGGATGAAGATGCTTGAGAAAACAGAACTAATACTTTAGATCCTATATGCTATCCATCGTAGATTGCAGAAGTATCGCTGACCAATCTAGGAGGTTCTCAAATTTTCCCAAATCCAATCAATGAAATCAAACAGCAGAACACTTTTTTAAAAAATACACAAATAAAAAGAAAATAGAAATAACAAGCAGTGTGAGGTTCCTGGAAGGTGGGAGGTGATGTGCTCCAGAGTATAGGTGGGCAAGCCCTTCCACAGGATGGGGATGACAAAGTGGTGCAGAGGAAGAGGAAATAAAAAGCATGTTTGGTATCAAGAAAAGAGAGCATTCTTGGGGCGCCTGGGTGGCACAGCGGTTAAGCGTCTGCCTTCAGCTCAGGGCGTGATCCCGGCATTATGGGATCGAGCCCCACATCAGGCTCCTCTGCTATGAGCCGGCTTCTTCCTCTCCCACTCCCCCTGCTTGTGTTCCCTCTCTCGCTGGCTGTCTCTATCTCTGTCAAATAAATAAATAAAATCTTTAAAAAAAAAAAAAAGAAAAGAAAAGAGAGCATTCTTGGACAATGGATATTTGCTGTCTATAGTAGGAGGTATACGAGTGATATGAAATCAGGGACCAAGGTGGACAAGAGATAAAAGGGAGAAATAAAGTTGAAGGACAGAAATAAGCTGCTGCAAGTACCACTATAGGTTAATTTTAAATATAAGTATTTATTTGCACATTGATTTCGCATACCCATGAAAGCAGCTAAATGGAAGAAAGATATCTGTGGATACTTAAAAATGTCTCTCTCACTCTTGAAAATAGGTTACGGAAATTGCAAGTAAAATAGTGCTCTTAACCCTCCAGCTTTAGACTACAGAAACACAAGTTTTAAATGACAAACTGAAAATGAGTCTTGAAACCAACAACTGAAGTCTGTATTGCCAACTGGTTAATATGCTCATCATGAGAACCATTCATTTATATAAATTATATAAACTACAGTTACTGACGACCACACCAAACATTCCAATTTAATCAGTATACGGATAAATGGACTGTTTAAATAAATAAATAAATAAATAAATAAATAAATAAATAAATAAAAGAATGGCTTTGTCTTTGCTGCTTGGTTATAAAAGCCTTATTCCATCACAAATATTTTAAAGGTATCATAAACAACAATCCACTAACATAAATCAGAGCATATACCTTGCAAAGCAATATCACTGATGTCTATTATCTGGCTGTGATTGATTATCTGCTTATCCCAAACTCATCTAAGTGCCAATCCAGATTGTACACTGAAAGCAGGTTTGGTTCTAAAAATAGAGGAACATTTTCTTTTTCAAAGTCAATGCATTAGTGGTGTAGAATTTTTAATTACTCATCTTAAACATATTTACAATCTGGAATAAAAGTAATTGTTAGGTAGTAGTATCCAAGTAGCCAAAGTAACATGGGAGATGGGCAAGATGCCTGCATGATTCCTGAGAAGAAAGTGCCTGGTATACAATTTTAAAGGCAGATTTCTTAAACTGGCATTCAGTAAGGGCCAAAAGAGGATCTATTGAGAATTCCAAGCTCAAATTTATCTTGCTGTGTATCAATTTTTTATCAAAGTGATCATTTTATTACTAGTTTTAAAAAATTTGTCAATGATTATGTGCTATTTTTACATGTTCTGACTTTTACTCTCCTCTCTTGTTTAGATTCTTTAGTCTACCTTATCATTCATAATATATTTTCTTGTGCATATCTTCTCATTATCTGTCAAAACCCAGTTTAAAATGCCACCTCCTCAGTGAAGCCTTCCCAAACTTCAGTTAATAAATTAATCCCCCCACCTCCTCACATGCCATTATATAGATATACACCTACCTCTGCCTCTAGACCTCTTTGTATCCCTAGCACTGAGCATCGTTCTTGAAACTAATCTCAATAAATGCAGGATTTTAAAAGTCACTAGAATACTGGTAGGCACTAAAATAACTGTAACAAGGGGTGCCTGGGTGGCTCCATTGGTTAAGTGTCTGCCTTTGGCTCTGGTCATGATCCCAGGGTCCTGGGATTGTGTCCCACACTGAGCTTCCTGCTCCGTGAGGAGTCTGCTTCTCCCTCTCCCTCTGCCTGTCTCTCCACCTGTTTGTGCTCTCTCTCTCTCTCAAATAAATTAATAAAATATTTAAAAATAAATAAATTAAATTAAATAACTGTAATGACATCTCAAGCAGTTCCTTAACACCATCCAGGTTATCCATCATATTCTCTGCAGACAACACTCCAAATGCAAGCCCTTCCACTCACCCATCCTGTTTTGGACTCATTCTTAAACAATTCTGTATTTATTTTGCACTCTCATATTTGTGCCCATATCCCAATCTCTCTCACTCTCACCCCACTCTTTCTCTCTCTTTTTCTCTCTCACCAGAATTTGTATCTCTACATTAGGAGAAAATGAGAAATCTGTATTCTCTTAGCTGCTTATTGCTATTTTCAGACCATTCTTCTAGCACTTTTATCTGCAAAACCCTCTTCCCCGGAAGTTCATGCTACCTTATTTATTACCAGCTTCTCCATCTCCTTGTCAATTTCAATCACCTGTTTCAAGACCATTACCCAAAAGTCATTGATGACTGTGGCACCCAATTCACATGTTTCCTTTCATGTTTTACACTATTACAGGCAACTTCAACAATTATGTGGAAGTGTTTAAAAATAGTAACAATACTACCTATATTTTTAAGCATCTTCTATGTGCTAAGCGCTGTGTAAGTGCTTTCATGAATTATCTTGTCTAGTTCTCCCACTGATCCCATGGGGCATGTGCTACAATTAAGCCCGTTTTATAGATGAGAAAATGGAAGCTTAAACACTCTTACTGACTCTTGGCCAAGATCACACAGGTAGTAAATAGCAGAACTGAGATGAAAACTCAGGCAGCCTGACCACTGAGCTGCACGTTAAACCACTACCCTCGACTGTCCCTAAATTAATGGAAAAACCACAGCTCCTTGATTTCCCAAATGTGGTGGCTTCTCCCTTCATAACAACAAACTCCAGTGGAAAACCAGGAGTCTGTGGACACTGGAAACTGCTCCCATATGAAATCTGCCAAGCTGCATTACACCTTCTCCCTTCACCTCACCTGATTGCTTACTCCCTCCCATGTGTTCCTCTACCCCATGGAGATTTCAGGCCTTCTATTCACCCCCTGGTGATCTCCCTTACTCACACTTTGTAGACCATTAATAACCATCTAACCTGCACCTTCAACAAGCTAACCCCCTGTTCTCCAGCCTTACTGGTTCCCAAATTTCTCATCATGATCCATTTTAATCACATGCCTTTCCCCTCCTATATATAGTCCTCACGTTACTTAAACATTCAGCAGCATCTAACTGGGATGTTAGTCCTCACCTTATAGTGCTTGGGGTTGGGATTTCCTGGTTTCTGTATTTCCTGACCTCTTTCTAAGAATCTGTATTGGCTTTTCTGCCCAACCTTTTGATATTGGTTTCCATGGGTTTTCTCACTGGTTGTTTTATAATTTTAAATAACTTTTATTATGACATATTTTAAGAGCACAGAAAAGTATAAAGTGTAATATGACAAATAACAAAAAAAGTATTGCTCAGATTTGTCAGATTTTTTTTTTAAAGAAACAAATTACAAATACAGTAGAATCACCCTGGGTGTCCCTCGTCAATACCATTCTCATATCTCACTTCTAAAGGGAACCACACTCCTGATTTTGGTATTCATCATGTTCATGCTTATTCTTACAATGCGTGACAATTTTTAACTATTTACATACAAATATAATAATTTTGCAGGTTTTAAAATTTTATGGTATCAGTGCAAAAAATGAGCAATAAAGTCCTGAAAAGACATGGAGGATCTTTAAATAAATATTACTAAGTGAATGAAACCAATCTGGAAAGACTACATACTGTTTGATTCTAACTATGTGAAATTCTGGGAAAGGTAAAACTAATAATAATCAGTGGTTATCAGGGTTGGGGGTAGAGAGAGAGGAACAGGTGGAGCACAGAGGATTTTTAGGACAATAAAAATATTCTGTATGATTATATAATGGTGGATACATGTCATTATATATTTGTCCAAATCCATAAAATATACAACACCAATAGTGAGCTTTAATGTCAACAATAGACTTTGAGGGATTATAATGTGTCAGTGTAAGTTCAGTTGTAACAAATGTACTATTCTGTGGATGATGTTGAGAATTGGGGGAGGCTGTGCATGTGTGGGGGCAACAGGAATTAAAGTCTAAAAAAAACTTTATAGTGTAAGCTGTACATCTTTCTACAATTTTATCTTTCTACAGCTTGTTCTTTTCATTCAAATTTTCAACCTTATTTTTAGAGACCTAAAACAATTTCTCTTTTCTCCTACTAGTGGTCATTCAGGCTGTTCCCCACTTTTTACAACTGCAAATAATACTGCAGTAAGGATTCCTTTTTCTTGATGCATGTGAGAATTTCTCTAAGATTTTCAAAGTCTCTGTAATCAGGACACCTTGACACTCTTAAAAATCACTGAGGACCCGAGGAACTTTTGTTTATGTGGCCTATATCTATCAGTATTTGTCATATTAGAATTTGACACTGAAATATTAACAACACAAGAATTCACAAGCACACAACCCTTTAGCCATCATAGCAATGATGTTATCATGCATCTGGAAAATAATTCGAATAATCCAAAACTATTCCCACTGGATATGTAAGGAAGCCCACATTCCCTAATTTAATGTCACATCCTTTCATGACCTAGCTTCTTATTTCTTTCAGTGTCAACTCCTGTTAGCTCCCTAAGAAGCTCTAGCTTTATTGAACGTTTTACTTCCCTAAGTGCAATGTGCTCCTTGACACTGACAAAACTTTGCACATGAGAATCAAGCTGCCTTGGCCTAGAGATTTTGTGGCATCTTTGTCATCCATGTCAGTTCAAGAAGCATGTTCTCTTAGACACCTTCCCTAACCTTTCGGAACCCTGCCCCAGCCATCATGAGTGCCCCATCATGAGCGCCCCTCTGAACTCCCAGGGTACATGATGCCAAATGTCACTTAGCACATGGTTTTGAAAAACTATTTAAACTCTGTCTCCTCCACCATACCATCAATTCCTTGAGGGAAGGGGGCACTGTGTATTATTTATGTTGCCACTCCTAATTCCTAGCATAGTCCCTGGCCCCTAGTAAATATTCTGCTGACTCATCAATAAAAATGGTCATACTTGCAATTTAGGAAAGACTACATGATCTCTTGGGTCTCTTCCAGATACAAGATCTATGATCTTATATCATTAGTCAAGGGTGAAAATAATTTTACCTAAAACTATACAGCCAAAATATGCTTATTCTTTTTCTATTTGTAAGCCTTATATTATAGGCATTTTGTAATGTACATGTCACTATAAGCTGTCCCACAGGCTGCCACTTCCAGCTTCAGTCTATTTTTTAGAATTCATAGGGATAAGTGTACATTATCCTCTCTTAAAGCAAATGGCACTTCAGCTTGACCAAGTTTAATGTCCATATAAAAATCAGAAATGCTACAAATTGAGGCATATAGAAACATTTCTCATCTCTCCTTCAGGCTCTGTCTGCCATCTGCATCCTACATCCTCACTGCTAACCTGCATCTGACCACTTTCAATCTAGAAACCTCATTCTCTGTGGAATACTTGAATCAGAACTAATTATAGCAATAACTAAAATGGTCCTATGAATGCATGCACTGCACAACAAGAATACTTTTACTGGATTACTTAGCCGTGGCATGCTAGGTCTGTTAATGTGCTCTGCCTGGCTTCCCTGCAGACATACTTCAGAAAATGTAAGGATGCAGTTAGAGTAATAGAAGGCCAAAGAAACCTGAAGAAATAAAGAATCAAATTCATCTCCTTGGGAATATGTTTTAAAACAATCTTCTAATGGGAATAAGGGACTTAAGAGGTTCATTGCAGAGCAGAGGTTCATTTCAGAGCAAAATGGAGCTGGGTCAGTTTTGTAGTTTTTGTTCACTAGTTAGCTTTCTGCTGCATCAGTCTTACTTGAGTTTAGAAGAGCGACCTGAGACAGCACTCAGAGCAAAAAGTTGTCCAGGGCTTTGTGATTCTCGAACTCCCTTAATGTGCAGCAACACCCTGAGAAGGAAGGGATGGACCAGGTCATTCCCTGGTTCTCTCTCTCTCTGTTATTAACAAAAGGCTCTTGCTCCCCAAAGAGCAAGTGGAAACTTAATTCAGTACGGTACTGCTGTAGCATAAAAGCAATCAGCTTGGTCTTTAGCTAATTCCGTCAAAATGAAAGGAAATATGGGAATAAACAGGCGACAACTGGACAAAGTCTCAAGCTTCAAGAGGGCATATAGCATGGCAGTTAATACTTTGGAATCAAAAGGGAGCTGGGCTTAAAACCCAGCTCTTCCGGGGCGCCTGGGTGGCACAGCGGTTAAGCGTCTGCCTTCGGCTCAGGGCGTGATCCCGGCGTTATGGGATCGAGCCCCACATCAGGCTCCTCCGCTATGAGCCTGCTTCTTCCTCTCCCACTGCCCCTGCTTGTGTTCCCTCTCTTGCTGGCTGTCTCTATCGCTGTCGAATAAATAAATAAAAAATCTTTAAAAAAAAAAAAACAAACAACCCAGCTCTTCCATTTATAGTTGTGTGACTTACCCTCTCAGAGCCTTAAGGTCTCTCTGCCTGTAAGAATAATGAAGCTTTTAACTAAGCTCCAAAATAATGATATTCATCAATAAATTTAAATTACCTTAACACTCACTCCTCAGTAGTACAAGACAACTAGTGGTATGTGAAGAAGTTGGATCTATTATTTCCTTCTTTAATGAATGCTACAGAAGAAACTTTATATAACTGTTGGCAACTTGGCTCAATGACCAATGCAACAAACATCTAAATAGGTTTTCTAGGGGCGCCTGGGTGGCTCAGTTGTTAAGCATCTGCCTTTGGCTCAGGGCATGATCCCAGCATCCTGGCATCAAGCCCCACATCAGGCTCCTCCGCTAGGAGCCTGCTTCTTCCTCTCCCACTCCCCCTGCCTGTGTTCCCTCTCTTGCTGGCTGTCTCTCTCTCTGTCAAATAAATAAATAAAAACCTTTTTTTAAAAAATTAATAAATAAAAATAAATAAATAAATAGGTTTCCTAGACACTATACACCTCTTCCTCTGACTCATCACTTCGCCTTCAACAAACCATCAGTGAATCTAGTCTATGACAGGATTTTCCACTTTATACTACCATGGTAATATATTTAAAGTGACATTTCTAAACTGGCAACATTTGTAGCATCTTCAAACACAAGACACTGCCATACATCAAATTACCACCAATACTTAAAGCATGTAGAATGTTACAAAAAAGCATTGCAGCTACAAACGTTGAAGTCAGGAGCTCCAACCAAATTTAATTTAAGTTTGATTTGGAAACATTCTGGTGCCATGGTACTGTGGTTTTAGAAAAAATACTCATGACTGGTTCTGGTTTGAATAGGTTGACTAGGTTAAAACTAAAACATTTCTCCATTGGTTTGTGGTTAACCGATTAATTTATTGCTTCAGAAATTGAAGTTGGTTAGCCAGCCCCGGGTTTGGGTTCCTGGTTCAATTCAGTTCAAGTTCCTGGCAAATGTGTACTCAGAAAACTGTATGATTCCTAAATTATCACGTGCTAAATATCCCAACTTCCTCAAACACCACAAGTCCCCCACAAACCACAAACTCTCTTACTCTGGTAAGATAAAAAATGTGCTAGCAAGAGCTTGCCCAGAACACCAATCCAAAGCAGAGCAGAAGGCAGGCAACACCTAGTCTGAGAGCAAAGAGGACCCCTCTGATTCTACTTAGAGCTGAGGATGCTAACTGAACTAAAATGTGTGGTTTTCTTGGATATTAGATATCTTTATGTTGGCAACTCCTAACCAGGATATGTGGACATAAATGTGTAGCTCCTTTAGTTAGGAGACATGTGTCAAGTCATCATTTGCTAATAATTGTTTAACTTTTTTCAAATGGATATATTAATATGCAGACATGTGCATTCATATATTGATTATATGTATATATGTATGCATTAATGAATTATTCTCAGTCACATGCATTCTGATATGCTTTTTTGTCTAGGAGAACAATGCATGGGGCTACAGGGAGTGCACATCTGGGAGTGTCTCCCTTATTTGGGCATAAATTTTACATGGCAGCAGAAAAACGTGACAGCAGGTACTTTGGCATTCCCTTTTGGCATTCTGTTCATACCACAGGATAAACTCGGTAATGAAGACCTGAGAATTTGGACGGTAGGCTAAGGGCTGAGGTATATCCACAGGCATCACAGGTCTTGGATTCCCTGAAGCATTGGAATGGCTTTGAGAGAATAACTGAGGCCCATTAAAGCCAATTTGCACTGAGAATAACCAGCTCTAGCAATATCACAGGCACCTTGATAACATCAGTTGACCTTGGTTAGTGCCAATTTGCATGTGCTTGAGCAGTAAGTATCAAAACCAGAACCTTCTCAATATTCCAAATTTAAATTCTGGAATATGCAGCAGAGAGGGAATTTAGAAATCTCCTAATCTAGTGGTCTCTAAATTTAGCTAGCCATCAGAATCAGTTGCAGAGCTTTACAGAAAAGACCTATTAAATAAAAATGTCTAGTGCTGGAAACTGGAAATCTAGGATCTTGGGAAGCACCTCAGGAAATTCTGATGATCAGTCAGCTTTGGACACCACTGATCCAGCCCATCCCCCTTCTTCCATTTAGAATAACGTAACTGCAGACAACGCCTCAGTTGTAATAATCATGGCTAATATGTGACCCCTTTAACATATCTTCCCTCTAATCCCTGCAACTACTCTTAAATTCATTCTGTGAGTAAACAACTTTCTATGGAACAAAGAAGATAAAGTGATTGAATGGCACTTTTCTTCGACAGCAGGTTCTCAGGGACCAAGGACCTTTAAGGTATACACTATATTGTCCTCAGGGTTGTGGCATGTCAAAGCCAATACTGATCAGGGAGATTAAAGAACGCTTAGGAAATTAATATCTTCACGATTCACATGCGAGCATAAATTACCCAACGCAAATCCATCGTGCTTGATCACCAGGCACTTCCAGGACCAAAACTCCCGGATTTCAACTCCTTCCCACCTCCAACCATTACCTTGTTGGACCAACATATGATTCAGATTGATGGGCCCACCCAGGGCATTAAGACACTTGGCTACATGACTAGGTTTTCATACACAAAATGATTTGGGTTTTATTAACAATATCCACAATGAAACAAGTTTAACTCCCAGAAATTTTGTTGCTGATGTTTCTACTGCTGCTTATTTCCAGAATTTCTAGCAACAAGCATTTTGACTTTAATCAAAATCCACATAAATGTTCCACTTTTCAAATGACTGTCTGACATTCTATAGAGAATTTACCTGTTGAGCAGTTTTGGATAAAATGACATAAGATAGCATCTGACAATAGCCCTGGCAACACTGCCACCACTTTGTGCCACTGGCCCTCAGCTCCCTTCCATCATTTCTGAACCACAATCAAAGCCTCCCAAGGGAAAGTTTTGGAAGCATAGAAAAATAGTTGTTTTTCAGGGGGTGCCTGACTGGCTCAGTGAGAAGAACATGGGTCTTAATCTCAGGGTCATGATTTTGAGCCCCATGTTGGGTGTAGAGATTACTTAAGTAAAAAAAAAAAAAAGAAAAGAAAAGAAAAGAAAGAAAAGAAAAGAAAAGAAGAAAATAAATAGTTATTTTTCTAAATTGCCAGAAAATTGAATGGATCATATCACAATTGAGCTAAAAATTTAGTGCCTCCATAATAAATGCCAGCCACTCTTCTCATGATTATTTCATCTCCTTCAGTCAATTGTGTAAATGATGTTACTTAAACTAAGTAACAGAAACAGGAAGGAAATATAACAGATTCTTCTACAAATTAAAAACTTCAAGAGTTGTATTTACAGAAACACAGGTATTCGGGGAACTTCAGAAACATTGGGTCTTTAGCTCACTTTACAGTTTTCCAAATCCATTCATGGACATTTTCATGCATGTTCCTCACAGAAAATTACCAAAGGAAGCAGCCATGCAGCAGGAGAAGTGTACCCCGAGGCAGGACACTTGAGTCTGAGTCCAGATTCTCAACTTAACTGTCTGATAGTTACTGAAGCTATTTGAACCTCAGTGTCATTGCCTGCAAAATATGCGTGATGATAGCTACTTTTATGTGCTGAAAAGATTAAATGACATGAATACATAAAAATATCTACCTCAGTTTCCAACTTATGCCTTCTCTCCATGCATATCCCAAAGATATTTTTTATCTTGACAAAATGGTTCTAAAATATCACAAGTCTAAAAAAATAAAAAAAATAAAAAAAATAAAAAAATAAAATAAAATAAAATATCACAAGTCTGCAGGAAGAGCCAGTCAAAAGTATTAAAGAAGAATAATGGAAGACTATCATGGTGGTACATGAACTACATTAATGGACTCCATTTCTCTATCCTCTGCGTGACCTTTTTTGCAATGTGACTCTGCAGTTCCTTCTAGGAAAGGGGAGTGTATCTCCCTCCACCTCAGGTGTGAGATCAGTTGTGTGACGTTTTGGCCAATGACGTGTTAGCAAACTTGCCTGAAGCAGAGATTAGAAAAAGTGCTTTTGCATTTGCTTCTTATCTGCCCTCTACACCTCAGAATGGAACCTGTCTGGGCTAGCCTGCTGGTGGTCAAAGGATATGTGGCCCAATTGCATGCATCTCCTTAGTCCATAGCCAACATACCATCAGACTTAAGAATGAGCCCATCTAAAACCAGAAAAACTGCCCAGCTTAGCGCACCCTAAATTACAAGCTGCAGATGCATGAGCTAAATAAACATTTATTGTTTTTAAGCTGTATTTTGTCATTGGGGTTTCCATAAGAAAATTAAGCCCTATAGAAAAAATATCTGAGTGACTGTTTTCTCAATTCTCCCAAATGGTACATAGTTAATTCATTAATAAATGCCTTGGGGCATTAAGGTTTAATTATCTTCTGGAGGCCTACTACGAAGGGATGTTTCAAGCCATTACATTGTGGATGGTTGTTGGATAGCAACAACAGATAACTAATGCACCCACATATTAAAATGCTTTACAAAGTCATCATTCCTTTTTTTTTAAGATTTTATTTATTTATTTGAAAGAGAGAGTGAGTGAGAGAGCATGAGCAGAGAGAGAGGGAGAAGCAGACTGCCCTGCTGAGCAAGGAGCCCAAAGTGGGGCTCAATCTCAGGACCCTGGGATCATGACCTGAGCGGAAGACAGTTGCTTAACTGACTGAGCCACTCAGGTGCCCCTAAAGTCATCATTCTTAAAATAATGTGTCACCAAAGTGACAAATCAATGGATGAAAATTGAATATAAAAAAAGTCTGGAATATATATAAGATACAAAGTTTTAAGGAAGAAATGGAGCATTCATTGTAGTCTGCTGGGACAAGTGGCTACTATATGGAAAACAAAAACCTCACTACCTGACATCTTGCCCTCAAATATACTCCATATGGTTAAAAACTTAACATTTTGTTTAAAGAAAGAGCTATATTCTTTTTTTTTCCGAAATTATGCAGATTTTTCTTTTCTTTTTTTTTATTTTAATTTTTTTTATTATATTATGTTAGTCACCATACAGTACATCCCCAGTTTCCGATGTAAAGTTCGAAGATTCATTAGTTGCGTATAACACCCAGTGCACCATGCAATACGTGCCCTCCTTACTACCCATCACCAGTCTATCCCATTCCCCCACCCCCTCCCCTCTGAGGCCCTCAGTTTGTTTCTCAGAGTCCATAGTCTCTCATGCTTCATTCCCCCTTCTGATCACCCCCTCTTTTAAAGAAAGAGATATATTCTTAAAAAATAGATAACAATTCATATTATCTTCTATTGAGAAAAGCCTTTTCAAGCATGATTATCAATAAAAGAAGCCATAACAGAATGATTGATCTATGTAAAATTTGTAAACATCAGGATATGTTTAAAAAGCAAAAATATTAACTTTGGCACAAAATTTTTATATTTTGATACATAGTTAAAAGATAAACAAAAAATTAAATTTGGTAATAGCTATTACCTACATATATGTTTTTGTAGCAAATATTTATTGAGCTTCTTCTGTATGCCAGAACTGCATATCTGCAGATTAACTAGAAAGCAGGAAAAAAGAAAGTAGAAATGAACCCAACCCCTATTCTCATAGCACTTAAAGTTTAGTGAAGGAGTCAGTATATAAGTAAGTAAGTAAGTACAGGAGAGCATTCATGTGCAAGGAAGCTTCATGTGCAAAGGAGAAAATTTGGTGAATTTGAAAGACTGAAATAAGGCCAAAGCAGCAAAAACACAGCAAACAAATGAGAGAGCGGCTCAAAATGAACTGAAAAGGAAAACAGGGGTCAGAAGCTTCAAGGCGTTATAAACCCTGAGGAAGACATTTGATGTTTATCCTAAGAATAGAGAAAGTTACTTGAAGTGAAGGGTTTTAATCTGGTGGGTGACATGATCCTATTTGTGTTTTGTAAAAACCTTCTGAATATAGATTAGATAACTGATTCAAACATTTGAAGTTAGTGAGTTACTGTATTGACACAGGCAAAAAGCACTAGGAATTTGGTCCAGAGTGTTGGTAATGAAGATATTGACAAGCAAATGGATTCAAAGATACTTTAATGATTAAACACACACACACACACACACACACACACACACACACACATTCTGAAGCTTGATGATGGGTAGGATTAAGGAAGTAAAGGAAAGATAATTATCTATTATGCCAGAATGTAATAATGGCATTCACTAGAAGAGGAAAAATCAGCAGAGAACCCGGTGGGGAAGACATGGATTATGAGTTTTATCTTTTGTTTTTGTTTTTTAAAGATGACAGAGAGACAGCCAGCGAGAGAGGGAACACAAGCAGGGGGAGTGGGAAAGGAAGAAGCAGGCTCCCAGCGGAGGAGACCGATGTGGGACTCGATCCCAGAACGCCAGGATCATGCCCTGAGCCGAAGGCAGCCGCCTAACGACTGCGCTACCCAGGCACCCCTATGAGGTTTATCTTAAACATTAAACATTAAGACTGAATTGCCTTTGAGACATTCATATAGAAGTGAAGTAAGCAAGGGGCGCCTGGGTGGCTCAAACAGTTCAGTCTACCTTCAGCTCAAGTCGTGATCCCAGGATCTTGGGATCAAGTCCCTTATCAGGATCCTTGCTCAGCAGGGGGCCTGTTTCTCCCTCTGCTTGCCGCTCCCTCTGCTTGTGCTTTTTCTCCTTCTCCCTCTCTCTCTCATTCTGACAAATAAAAAACAAAAATTAAAAAAAAAAAGGAAGTGAAGTAAGCGGTTAAATATGGAGTAGAGGTGTGAGCTAGAGAGAGAAACGTGGATCTCATCAGCATTTAACAGATAACTGAAGCTGCGAACGTGGTATTTAAGTTGTGGGAAAGGCCCTCAGAACAGAGAAGTAAGTAAGACAACAGAGAAGTAAATAAGTGTCCCTAAGAAGACTTAGCCTTTAGAAGCTCCCAAGATTGGGGCGCCTGGGTGGCTCAGTTGGTTATACACCTGACTCTTGATTTCAGCTCGGGTCATGATCTCAGGGTCCTGATATCGAGCCCCAGTGTGGGCATTGCACTGGGCAGGGAGCCTGTCTAAGATTCTCTCTCTCTCCCTCCCACCCCTCCCCCACACCTTCCCACACCCCTACCTCCCACCTACCCCCATCACCTCCACCCCCGCTCCCCCACAGGCACCCACACTCTCCCTCTCAAAACAACAACAAAAACCGAAAAAAAACAAAAAACAAAAAACCTCCCAAGATTGATGGCCACCTGGAAAAGAACAAAGATTTGTGGAAGAATGAGGACTGTGGAAGGAGAAAAGCACAGAGGGACTAAAGTCACCAAGGTCCGCAGAAGAGAGAACTTCCAGAAGTAGTGGTCAGCTCATCCAACTCTGTGGAGAAATCAAGTAAAACAAGGACCTGAGCAAGAGCTGCTAAAGGTGTTGAGACGCGAGGAAATGAAGACGTTGAGGACAGTCCTCCCCCCTTATCCACGGGGGATACCTTCCAAGACCGCCCCCCCCCATGGATGCTTGAAACCAAGGAGAGTCCTGAACCTTATATAGCCTATGCGTTTTCGATAAATACATATCTATAACTAATAACAAATTAGAACAATTATACCAATATATTGTAATAAAAGTTATGTGAATGTGACCACTCTCCTTTTGTCTCAAAATATTACACATACTCACCCTTCTTGTGACGATGTGAGATGACGAAATGCCCGTGTAATGGGATGAAGTGAGGTGAGTGAGGCAGGGCCCGCGCCATAGCTAGGCTAAGATCGACCTTCGCCTGATTCGTCAGGAGCATCCTCTGCTTCCGGACCACGGTGCGCCGGAGGGAAAACAAAACCACAGAGAGCGAAACTGCGGAGAAGAGGAAACTACTACCTAGGCAATTCTTGTAGGAAATGAGGTTGTGAAACAGAAGAAGGATTATCGAGGGAGGTGAATAATCTTTCCCTGCTTTCTTTCCTTTTGGGTTTGCTAAATTTTAAAAGGTTATTAATATTGTCAAATTCAGTACTCCAAAATCTTTGTCAGTAAGTATAAAATACATAATGGTTTAAAATATATAGGTGATTTATGTGGCAAGCGGTCTATATTAGTTCTCTAATATAGTCCATATAATATTATGGTGTGTAAGAAATAAAAACAAGCAGCAAAAGTAATTTAAATATCAAAATGAAATTAAATAATGTGTGTAAAGTTCTTACTTCAGTGGCCAGAGCAAATATACATTTTATTCTTTTTTTATGTGACAGAATTTTATAAAGAGATTCTGTATTTTTCATTCAAAAAATGTCTGCTTCCACATAATTCTCCTTTATCTTATAAGAGAAATCCCAGAGACATATAGATTAAGTAAGAAAGATATTCCATAAATTATCACATACTTTATACTTGCTATCTTAGTCCTGAAGTCAGTCCAATTTCTAGCCTTTATTTCATGGCAGGGAGCGAGAGAATCTTAAGCAAGCTCCACGTCCAGCATGTAGCCCGATGTGAGGCTTGATCTCATGACCCTGAGATCATGACCTGAGCCAAAATCAAGACTCAGCCACTTAATAAACTGAGCCACTCAGGCACCCTCTTTTTTCTTTTATGTAAATAATACTAAAATCTGAGACAATTGAAAGATTTTGTGCAATTGATGTTGGGTATTCTGTTTTATCAATATTAATCTTCATTGGACAAATTTTATTTATTTCTCCCCTTATTCTGTTAGTACATATATGCTTATGTTATAACTAATTATGATTACATTAATATAGATTTAATAAACAACCAAATATTTTACAAAATACTCTCTAATTGTTTTGGTTGTGGTGTTTTTTTAAAAGATATATAAGGATCCCTTGGTGGCTCCCTCGGTTGAGTGCCCGACTTTTGGTTTGGGCACAGGTCATGATCTCGGGATTGTGAGATCAAGCCCCAAGGCGGGCTCATGCTCAGCGTGGAGTCTGCTTGTCCCTCTCCCTCCCCCTCTGCTCCTCCTCCCACAGGCAGTCACACGCATGGCCTCTCTCTAAAATAAATAAATAAATACAATCTTTTTTAAAAAATAAAATAGAATTCGAAAAACTTAAAAATAAAAAATAAGATATTTAGGGCACAATTTATGCTTATATACATGTTATAATTAAAGAAAGGTACACAAACATATTTAACTTGTTTCAGATCAAGAATATTTGATTACATGAAGTAGTGAATAAATTCTTTTTTACCAAAAATTTTGCCTGAGCCTGACAAGCAACAGGAATCAGCACTTGGCCTTATGGATGCATTTTATCAGGTGCGGTAGGCCCATGAAAATTGGATATTCCCGCTTTACTCATATGTTGGACATAAACCAACACGACTCTGCAGCAAGTTCCCCTACAGAAGGCACTCTGTCTAATCTCTTCCAAAATGTCCTAAGTAAGAAAATAAAATAGTAGAATTAAAGCTGCACTACGCTAGGCCACATTTATATTTCTGACAACTATGGATTATTCAGTAATACCTCTCAGTGCACCAGTAAGCAGGGAGCATGGGAAGCTAATAAAAGTAATGAAGTCTTTGTACTACATGAACTCACTGCTATTAAATCTCTTCTGAGAAATGGGATGAGCCTGCCAAGTTTGTTGGAAGGACAGCTGAATTTGTAAGCTGGTGAAGTGAAAATAAGTTGTGCCATGTGGCAACAGGGGCTGAAGATAATGGGTGTTAATGCTCAGGAACCGAGTGCTTTATCTAGCCTTCAAATTCATCGAGGAGTGATGATGACATAAAGCTGGATTTATCATATCTGTACTTGTCAGCAAAATCTAGAGGAAAAAAATCACACTTTTATAGTATACCAAGCTTGAGCATATCATGTTGCTTCCAATATTGAGCCACATAATGTAAACTTAACATTCTTCATCCAATGACTGATATCATTTGCCATCCCTCCTGAAGGCCTGTGGAAGTGCCTTAGTTATCCAGAGCTCCTGGAAAGCCATGGTGATGTTGAGGTCTATGCAAAGTGCTACTCAGGTGCTATCTCAATCAAAGACCAAGCAGGAAACAGCGCACTCTAATTTAGGAAAGCTTAATATACAAAGGTGTGAGCAGGGTGCATGGAAACCACAAAGATAGTGCAGTACCTACCCTGAGATTGTATTGGTGGGGTGCATTTATCACCCCTGAAACAGAAATGTCAAGGGAAGGAAGAGGTTACTGGAATCTAGAGACAGAAAAGGCCATGCAGGATATGTCACCTACAGAAGCTGTGACTTTCAGAAGAGGGACATAGCCAGCCTGAAGTCATCATGCAGGGTGGGGGATGCAGAAGTAATACCCCAGCCTCCTCTTCCCTCTGCTCTCCAGCAGGTGCCGCCCATTGACTGAACCCAATGAACAACCGGGGCAGAGAGCCCTTTGAAACTGTCTCTGGGGCATAGTGCAGGGTGGAGTAGCAGGTAGAGTGATCTGAAGGGGCAAATGGAAGATATCCAGCGTAAGTGGGAAAACAGCATTATTAAGTAACCTCTAGTTTTGCCTGAGTCTTTATTTTATCGGTAATTTCCTAGATGATATTATTCACTTGCTCTCCTCTCCAGCATGAACAGTTCTAACATAAGAGTGGGTGAAGGACATTAATCCCCTGTAGTCAATTTCCTTAAGCATTTCCAGGTAACATCATCTCCTACCTCCCCACAAAAATCAAGATTTCTCACCCAAGTCCCCAGGAGAATATTTATTTTCATTTTACAAATAATGCCAGTTGTTGAGTGGTAAAGAGAATAATTAAAGCTCTCGGTTTTTCCTTTTACAAATCAGGTGGGCAATGTACTTACTCTGAACAATGACAGTTTTTTGGCTGCTTGTGAACTCTGGAAATATTGATCAGTTAAAAATATTCGGACGCTTGCATCTCCTGAATTTGCTTACTGCAGCCCTTCTTCCTGGTCGGTCAGGAGAGCACCAGCAATTTTGTTATCATGATAAATTATCCTCCCTGGTAGGTCACTCTTTTTTACCTAAAGTCACAATTTGCTCTTTCCTCTAGGTCACAACCTGATTTTTCAGGGTGACAGATTTATTGCTTGCTTTGTGCTCCAAAAAACAAATAGCCAACATTGCTCAAAATACAGTACTGTCACAGTAACTTTGGATATTTCCCAATGGGAGTAACACCCAGCATTTATATTCTTCTTTGAATAGGGTACAGAGAGAGAGCATTTCCCCATTTCTCCAAATCTGGGCTGGAGAATGGTAGTTAGGTTTAAGCCAAACTGCCAGTTTTAGGCAACTGATAAGCAAGTACTTGTTGGCATAGTCTTGGGGGAGCATTTCTTCTTTAGGAAGCACAAAAAGCAGAGCAAACAGCTACTTCTGACCTCCAAAGCAAGCCTTTTCACCAATGGCATTTTCTTTGGCCATCATAAAAGCCCAAGTCCCCCATATAATTTCCTTAAAACCTGAGAATGAAGCCGTGATGTTAGGCAAGATCATGTCGCAGACCTCTCACGGTGGAATGTGGACTAAAGAGATGAACAACACTGCCAGGCTTGTTCATAAAAAAACCCACACTCAGTCTTCCATGCCTCCTTCCCCAACCTGCCATCTGGATATACGGCAAATCTCCAACCCCGCATCTGGCCCAGCTCCCACACTGTACACTTCTAAGTGCTGTGCGACCTTACAAATATTACTTAACCACTCTGTGCCTCCATTTCCTCATCCATTAAAGAGAAATAATTATAAAACATACTTTCCAGGGCTGTTGAGAGACTTTAAATAAGCTACTGCTTATAAAGCATGTAAAAACAAGGCCTTCCTCTGCAAGTATTAGATCATTTTTATAAATTTAGTCTGGTGAAAATTAAGTGTTATCTTCCTTGTGGTTTTCATTTCCGGAGATGACTGCTCACATCTTTTCCCATTTTTCTACTCTGGTTGTTAATCTTTCTCTTATTCATTCATTGAAATTCTCTATATATTCTGGGCTAAACATGTTATTTCTATGTGTTGCAAATACAGCTATTCTTTTTATGGGGATGGGGGAGTGATTGGCAGAGCCAGCTGAGGCTTTATTTGGGAATAGACACTTGAATCAGCTTTTAGTTGGGGGCACAACCCTCCAAGGGTGGACTGAGGAATGGAGCTGAGCCTCAGGTGGGTCTCCTGTTTCTGACGCTGCCCTGCACAGCTCCTTCCCGCAAAGGCCCTATGGCAATCGCAGGAGTGGGGAGGCTGAGAGCAACCACAAACAACTCCAACACCAGCTTCCCATCGTGGGTCTCCATCCTCTTCGCAACCGCAGCCTTGGAGAAGCTGACTCGGCTGAAGGAACTGGAGGCTCGCCCCCAGAAGCCGGCCTGGAAAGACCTCAGGCTGTCGGTGAGGCCAGGGCTCCTGAGGTCCCCCAATGGGCGGAGCTTGGCCGCCCTGAGTAGCCACTGGCAGTCTTGGTATGGAGACTCCTGTTCTGCATCCCAGACTCCAGCCGGCTCTCCTCGCCCTCCAGGAGTTTACAGTAGGTGGCGATCTCCATGTCCAGGGCCAGCCTGACGTTCATGCGCTCCTGCGACTCACGCAGCTGTCGCGCCACAACCCGCTCGGCTCGACGCACCGCAACCTCCAGTCCAGTCAGCTTGGCGTCAGCGTCCTTAATAGCAGCTCCCTACGCTGCCCAGTAACAGCGACCGCAGCCACCAGGGAAGCCCCCTGGCCGTCGAGGCCATCCAGCTCAGCCTGGAGTCGGCCAGTGTTCCAGTTTATCTCACAGATCTTCGTCTTCATGCGAGGGAGGTCATCCCCGTGCTTCCTAGCCAGCGCCAGCAGCTCTCATACTTGGTCCGAACATGGTCTCGGCCTTGGCCTGGCTGCGGTTAGCGATCTCCTTCTACTGGACCTTGACCTCGGCGTGATGCCATCTGGTCCAGGGAGCAGCTGCTGTCCACGGAGAGGAGCGCGGAGGTGTAGGAGGTCTGCGGGGGCAGCTTCCGGCTCCCCTGTTCCCAGGGCGGCCTGCGGAAGCCCATCTCGCCCGCCAGCCCCTCCAGGCGGACTGCAGCTCGGCCTCGTTCGAGTAAGCTTCACCTACTGCCTTCTTGACCAGGACGAATGCGTTCTCCCTCTCCGCACGCTCTCTGATCTCTTCCTCCTACTTATTCTTGAAGTCCTCCGCCAGCCCCTGCCTGGGGACGAGCTCCACCTCCGGCTTCAGCTTCTCTCGGGCCATGACGTTCAGCTGCCACACAAAGCTGATGATGTAGCCGTCGAACATGTTGCCGACGTTACTGCGAGCCATTTTCCGCTGCTGCAGGAGGCGCCATTTGGTCTCCAGAATCTCGTTCTGCTGCTCCACGTTCCGCGCCTTGTCGATAAAGGAGGCAAACTTGCTGTTGCGGGTCGTGAACTGCTCCTTCTCCAGGGTGCACACAGCCTGGATGTTGGGGTCCACCTCCAGCTTAAGGGGGCTCAGCAGGCTCTGGTTCACTGAGACGGCTGCCATGCCCTTTTACCCCCTACCCTGGTGTAGCCTCCAACCACATTCATGGTGCCCAGGCCACCGCGGAAGCTGCTGCTGCCCACCTGGGAAAAGGCCCAGGAGGTGATGCGGGTGCCAGCTGTGCTCAGGTACGAGCTGCTGCTGAGGGCCCCGGGGCCCAGACGTGGACACCTGGGAGGGCTTCTGGGTTACCCTGATGGACATGGTGAAGGCTGGAGTAGAGGCAAGTAGGCTGAACCAGAGATTGGAGAAGAAGCTGAGAAGCTGCTTCTAGGTAGGGCATTCACTCTTTCTTATATATACAGTATAGATTTTAATCTCAGGAAAATAAGAATTTTCAAATTTCAAACTAGATCCCCCACATACTTGAAAGTCAATGCCCTAATGATTGAAGCATTACAAATTGACTGCTTGCCTTCCTAAGACAATTGCCAGATCTTTCCCTTGCTTTTTATTAAGTCAAACTGGCCTAAATGTTACATCAAATTCTTAAATCAAAATAAATTTATAGGGGTGCCTGGGTGGCTCAGTCAGTTAAGCCTCCTAATGGAGCTACCACTCCTGATTGCTGCTCAGGTCATGATTTCCCTGTGCTGAGATGAGCCCCTCCCCGGACTCTGTACTCTGTGGAGAGTCTGCTTGAGATTCTTTCTCTCCCTGTGCCCCTCCCTCCCTCAAATAAATAAATAAATCTTTAAAAAACAACAAAAACTAAACTTAAAATTAATAATCATCAATAATAACATACTCAGGGTACACAGAATAATAAGCACAATTCCTACCTTTATCAGGTTTAACATCTAGCTATGATGAAAGAATAAACACATTAAAAATATTTAAGGGGTGCCTGGGTGGCTCAGTCACTTAAGCGGGTGGGGCTCTTGATTTCAGCTCAGGTCATGATCTCATGGTCAGGGGATGAGTCCCACCTTGTCTCCCTGCTCAGCCTGGAGTCTGCTTGAGATTCTTTTTCTCCCTCTCCCTCTGCCCCTCCCCCTGCTCACCCACCTCTCTCTCTCTCTAAAATAAATAAATAAGTCTTTTTCAAAAAAATTTAATTATAAGGTAATATTAATTTCAGGTAGTACACATTGCCGTATATATCATTATAATTCATTCCTATATTCAGGAAACTCATTTCATAAGTCACACCAACAAAGACAACAAAATGGCAAAAACTCATTTCCTTCCTTATTGATGGGAATCCTTGAAAAGTCAGAGTGTATGGTGTCCAAACCATGGAAGAACAGGTTTTTATTATTAGAATTAGTCCATGGATAGGAATATTGTCATAGACTCAGTGTCCAAGAGGACAAGCAGTCTACAATAAATCCCTGTTCTCTTTCTCTTATCCTCACTGTCTGCCATTTATGTGTATGGTTTCAAACATATCATGCATATCGGGCAACTTTTAGCCTTTAAAAAAATCTCATCATCTCATTTCTGTAAACATTCTTGAGTTTTTCAAGGATCTTTTCATATAAGTCTCGAGTGATAAATTCAAGCTAGTTTTAATTATTCTTAATCATTTTGTGATCCAAATATGGCCTCTGTAGACTCAAAATATTTTAAGTCTAAGGTGTTTGTTTCAAATTAATCCAACTTTGGTCCTTAGCTTAATATCAGTCATCAGAGAACAATAAATATTTTTAAAGTTTTCTCTGGATATTAAAAATATATTTTAGGGGTGCCTGGGTGGCTCAGTCAGTTAAGTGTCTGACTCTTGATTTCAGCTCAGGTCATGATCTTGAGGTCCTGAGATCAAGCCCCACATCAGGCTCCACACTCAGTGGGGAGTCTGCTTGTCCTTCTCCTTCTCCCTGCTTGCTCTCATGCTCTCTCTCTCTCAAATAAATTAATTAATTAAATCTTTAAAAATATATATCATACTTTAACCATCAAAATTTATTCCTAAATTCTTATAATAACTGTTACAAGCCAAATGACCAGTTGGCAAAACAAGTATTTAAATTTTGATTTATTGTTTTAATTCAATAAATATTTCTGGCAATAATAATAGTTCATAGTAAATAAGTGTCTATATGCCAGGCCTTGCACAAAGCTCTGAATTAGGGCTTATCTATCCAAGCCAATAAATGCTTCTTGGGTACTTGGTATGTGCAAAGCACTGTCCTAGGCATTTGGGAGTCTATAAAGATTGCAATACAAGTGATTATTACAAGATAGTATAGACCTATTAGGTATCATAGAAGAAACACAATTGCTTTGGTAGCTCAAAGACAGGAGTGAGCGTATCTCTAAAGGAATCTGGAAAGGTTTCATGAGCAAATGTTAGCACATTACCGCCTGAAAACCCAAAAAGCCCTCCTGCCCTCTGCACACAAACCACAGGGGCTGTCCCACAGGCCTTAAGCAGAGGCACCACAGCAGAAAAACACTGCCCACACAACTTCATCCCCACCCCACACAAGTGTCCTAATTTCCATTGCCCTGTGCATATGCTCTTTTCGACTCTGACGTTGTTTCAGTCCTGCTTGTTGGTGGTATCACCTGCTCATGAATTGGTTTGTGGTCATGGCCCATTCTAACCTCAGCCTGTACCACACGCCCTGGAAAGATCTGTTAGGACAGAACAGATCATATCCATATAGCTCTTTAAGCTTTTCAAAGTATTATCCTAGATAAGGAAATGTATGGAGATTTAAAGGTATGTCATTACACTGAAACTATGTCATAAAAATACAGATAGCAAAAAATATGGGATTGTATTCGGCAGTAGTTGTGAACACGCAAGCCATTTGGGGGAAGTAGCTTGGGCACTTAATGATACCCCTGACTTCAACCCACCCATATTTTTTCAATTTACATTTTGTAAGATGATCTGTAATGACATGCCATCAAAAAACAAAAAAAACAAAAAACAAAAAACCTTCCCCGGGAATCAGCAGAATTTTCCAAGGTCCCATCCAAACCACTCTGTACACATTCATAATCTGAATAACAGAATTCCTTTTCTTCTGTCAGTCACTGTGTTTGTTTTCTTTTTGTGGCCATCAGAAGCTACCAATGAGATAACTCAGAAAATATCATGCACAGGAAGCTAATTGGAATGGACTTTGCTACTCCTTGGCTTGGTTAAAGAAGCCAACCTCCAGCAAGAAATTTCCGAGGTTGGGGAGTGAATTCACGAGCCCTGTGTCATAATTTCCTCTAACTCCATTCCCAACTCCTCCTCTTCTGGATATGATGGACTCAGAGGGAAATAAAACCACAGCTGAGCCTTAATGGTGGGCTCATTACAGGTCTGTAATGAAAATATTATTTCCTCATCATCACTTCAGGAGACCAAGGAGTCTAATGGAGAGATCAGTTAACTTCAAGCAGAAAGATGGAGATCTAATCTGCCGTTGAATTATCATTAGTCCTCACATAAGGCAATCCTTCGGTTTCTGCTGCTGTAAAAGGGTGGGGAGTAAACTAATTGTTCTCTGAGATTCCCCATAGTTTTAACATTTTCTGACTGGATTGCTCTCCATTCTAGGCAAGCAGGTTCTCCCACACTATCCCTCAAGTTAGTTTCCCTATATACAAAGGAAGGAATTCTTAAAAGTGACAGAAGTTAGACTTCCGATCAAAATTGTTGTTAAAGATTATTGAGTCTCTCTGTGAACTAGGATAAAGCAAGCACTACCTCTCAATTTGATAGAAGCAAACTGACTCCCTCCATGATAAACTCAAATCAAAAGCATAAAAATTTTTAAAGTTACATTTAAAGCTTTTTGGCCAATCTTGTTCCTATATTGGGGTGCCTAGCTGGTTCAGTCAGTACACCATGCAATGCTTGATCTCAGGGTTGTAGGTTCGAGCCCCACATTGGGTATAATATTACTTAAAAAAATTTTTTTTTAATCTTTAAAAAAAAATCCTGTTACTGTATTATTGAGTCATTCAAATACTTAAAAGTAAAATGTGTTGAAAAGGTACCAGATAAAGATGCCTAATGCAAGACAGCCTGCGCCTCTCCTTCCCATCGATTCTCAGCTTCCTTTCCAGGTGGGGCCCTCCCCAGCCACCCTATCCAGAAACACACCCTTGGAGGCTCTATCTTCACCCCGACTTTATTTTCTTTTTTAGTACTTATCATCATCTAACATAAGATATATTTTATTTACTTAATCGATTCTCTTCCTCTGTGAAAGCAGAGTTTTGTCTCTTTTATTCATTGCTGTATTTGTAACATCTACAACAGTACCTAGCACTGGATGGATGGATGGATAGTAAGCACTCAACATTTATTTGTTGAATGCATAAACAAATATTATTTACTATTATGATATAACAACTGCCACTTTTAAAAGAGTGGCATCTATCAGGCATATAACCAGAATAAAGGCAGCCCTGTTTTCAGGATGTTTTTTCCAGCTCCACATTACAAGAATGGTCCACCTTTGGTAGGCACACTCTACCAAAAATAACTAAATAAATAAATGAGCATTTCACGTTGGCAATTATGACACAGTCTGAAGTCTGACCTAAATCAGGCGATTTAACTTTAGGATGACAAGAGGATCAGAGAAACACATTATTCTCAAGTGGTTTTCTCAAGTCTGGGTTTGGGCGACCCACAGAGTAAGAAAAGGTATCTTAAAGGCTTTTTTGCTGGAATAGCATTAGTCTGAATGCAACCAGGCTTCTTTTACTTTTGCTTCTTTTTTTTTTTAAAGATTTTATTTATTTATTTTACAGAGAGAGACAGCCAGTGAGAGAGGGAACACAAGCAGGGGGAGTGGGAGAGGAAGATGCAGGCTCCTAGTGGAGGAGCCTGATGTGGGGCTCGATCCCAGAACGCCGGGATCACGCCCTGAGCCGAAGGCAGACGCTTAAGGACTGCGCCACCCAGGCGCCTCTACTTTTGCTTCTTAAGTACAAATTATAACAAATAGCTCTATGATAAGATATTACTCTGGTTCTAATCTACATTCCAGAAGAAACTCCAGAATCTCTCTCTTGGGGCTTCTCCTAAATACTCCGGAATTCCAGCGTCTAATGCAGGGTGAATGAGGGGTGAGCAGTCAGGGAGATGCCCACTCCAGAGTAGGAAGGGCTACTCTGATGTCTTATCTGCCTCTCCAGCTCTCAGTTCTTAATTACATGTGTCTCACACTCAGCCCACCCCAGGTGCCAGCCAGCTCAACAGCATTATAGTAAGATCGGTTCTGTAATTCACCTTCATGGATCAAAATCACTGTCTCATTTTTCCTTCCAAAGATCAGAACTATCTTTCCAACTATAGATATATGGGATCTTTCCCCCCTCCTTCCCTTGCTCAGAAAATCTTGGTTGATCACTTCTGGGAAGCTCAGACCTGAAAACTCAAAGAAACCATTTACTATCCTGCTACCCACTTCCTCTCCTCATCCCCTAAGCCCCCCCACCCCACACACACTCATTTATTCCACAAGATTCCTTTATTCCTATATCCCAAAACCTAAGTACTTTTTGCTTGGCAATTGCATTAAGTTGGCTCTCAAGTAGCTCCACTTACCTGTTTACCCTTTGGAAGTAAAGCTTTCTTGTCTCATTATCAATTTTTCACCTCCAGAGCCTCCCCCCTCCCCCCCTTCTAGGCTCATCCTTTCTGTCGGCAGATTTCAATGCCTTGCGGTAGTGGGACTGAGGACCCCATGTTCGTGCTGGTTGTCAGCCACTCTTGGCTACTAGAGGTCACATACTTGCCTTGTCAGGTAGCCCTCTCCTTTGTCAAGCCAACAAGAGTGCAGCAAATCCTTCTTAGGTTTCCTGTGATTGGTAAGTGGCAATCAGCCACAGTTTGCCTAAGCCAAAAATTTGATGATCTTTCTTAACTCTGTCTGTGCAATTCTATCTCCGTAATATGTATCAAATTTATCCACTTAGCCTCCTCCCAACTGTCCCTATTCTAGTCCAAGCTGCCATCATCTGCCACCTGGTATTTTCCAATAGTCCCTTAACTATTCTCCTTGCAGCCCCACCTCCTCGTCATGGAGTCTCCTCATTGCATCCAGATTGGTTTTCTAAATCTTAGATCTGGTCTGATTTTTTTTTTAATCACCTTCCTAATTCCCTGTTATCCCCAGGGTAAAGATCAAACTCCTTAACGTAGTTTACAAATGACATTCCTAATCTAGGCCCTATTTATCTCTCTGATTTCATCTCTTGCTCCTGTCTCTATCTGATCTTCAACACAGAGTAGAAGAAAATCCAGAAATCTCCCTCTTGGGGCTTCGTCTGAATTATTCAAAAATTTTCTTCTTGTTTCTTGGCTCCAGCCTTTCAGAACTACTTTTTATTCACCCCACATGCTCTCCCACCTACCACGAAGCCTTCAGGCAGGCAGCTTCATTTTCCTGGAATATTATGTCCTCCCCATAGGCTTTCTTTGATATCACTCTAGAAATCATGTCTTTAAGAAATCTTCCCTGACTTGCCAAAGCCTTCACTAGTCCCATTATGTTGTCCTTACTCCACCGAACTGTTCATTATGTTCTGTTATCAATGCCCATATACTTGTATGTCCATCACACTATAATAAGCCCTTTAAGATAGGGACCATGTCTTGTTCTTCAGTGTATCTCTAGTATTTAGAAGGTGATTAGTAAATATGAAGCACTAACATTTTTTTTAAAACATAATACCTGAATTTGTTACCAGTCGTCACAGGTTGTTTTCTCTGGAAGGTTAATAGTAAGAGGTTAGGAGTTCGAGAGATGTACGGTGAGCAACACCTGTATAGGAAGAATGTCAGAACAAGCCAGAGGGGCAGAGCTAAATGTTAGGCTGAGATGGACACCTGACAATGTCCCTGCCAGCTCAGAAGGGAGTAGAGTGCAGAGACTTCCCATGTTGGGCAAAATCGCTGGACCTTGTATGCCTTGCTTAGACATTGGCGGAGACCCCTCCAAGAAGAGTACGACCTCAGCTTGAAAGCTGAAGCCGACTCTGAACAACCCAACAAGTGGAGCTGTCAGGGGAGCACACCCCTGGCAGGCAGGTGACCAACGAGTCCTTTCCTGAAGGGGAATCCGAGCAGCACATCTCCCCAGCTTGAATACCAATGAAGGTATTCAAAAGTGTGTTCCTTGGCTTTGAAAACAATATCAAAAAATAAGTTCTAGGGGCACCTGCGTGGCTTAGTCGGTTAAGTGTCTGCTTTCAGCTCAGGGTCCTGGGGTCCTGGGGATGAAGCCCCACATCAGGCTTTCTGCTCAGCAGGGAGTCTGCCTCTCCCTCTCTCTCTGCCCCTCCCCCAGCTCATGCTTTCTTGCTCTCTCTCGCTCTTTCTCTCAAATAAATAAATAAAAATCTTTTAAAAAATGGGTTCTAAAAATAGTTGAAGGTTTAACAACATCAATAACAGTATATATTAAGACAATATGTACTAACATACTATCAACAATATATATTACCAATATTTATCAATAACATCATATATTAAGTATATTTCTCCCAAGGTAACTATTTTTGAGGAAAGGGCATTGATTATTTGAATACATCAGTTCTGGCCTATTTGGTTTTTAAAAACTTAATCATATGACTTTGGAATCATTACTCCTACATATACAGGATATTGATTTCTTTTTTCATTTTATTAACATAAATTTTTAGAATTTCTAAATGGACTACTTTTGACCCAATATTTGTCTTTTAATAAATTGTATAGGAATAGTAAAAGGCAAATCATTGTTCTAATATGCTAATATAATCTAATTGGAACTCGTGCAACCCAGATTCTGCAAAATGTCCATCACTTCATGGCACTTTGACAAACTGAGTAAAATGAATGAATTCCAGTATATATAATGCGAAGAAAATGCTTGAATTTTTGCTTTTAGCATTTCATGTGTATATTCAACTTGCTAACTATATAGTTCAAAATGAGATTTGATAAAATCTAAAGGCAAGTTTTGCTAAATTTTCAGAAACCAGACTAGTAGAAACAAGCACAAATTTTCAGGAAAATAGTCTATATGTGAGGCAAGTTGTTTCAAGAAGCCTAGATTAGAAAATTCCATTTTATGTATCTTGTGCAGAGACATGGTGACCATACACATGCAATTTCACTAGACTTCCTAATGTATGGAGCCAAACAGTTCAACCATCCCCAGAACTTTTTTCCCAATATTAAATGTTTCGTCGTCCCCTTCCTAGATCATCTTTGTAACTTACTCATTTTTTGAAATTTGGCTCTTCTGTATTCTGTACACATACTCAAACTTCGCTTCTAAAAGAATAAAGTCCATAGCCTCCCTCACAAGGGAAGGGTTCTGTGCGTTACCAGTAATATTTAGAGGACAAAAATTATTGACAAGAAAATTATTGGTGGGGGTGTGGTCAAATTGATTCATCTTACAGGCAAGTGCTGAACGATGACTGACTGCATACAGAACTCTGTGCAAAGTGTTTGAGATATCAGGGTGTACAAACTAGAATCTTGCCTCTGATAGTCTACATTTTACTGAAGAAAAGGACATACAGAAACTTTACTGAGAGAGAAGCATAGAACAGTGAAGAATGAATGTGGTGTGAGCATGACCTGTTAAAAATAAGAGGAGCTCTTCACGAGAAACAAATAAACAAATCAAAAAATGGGCAGAAGATATGAACAGACACTTTTCCAATGAAGACATACAAATGGCTAACAGACACATGAAAAAATGTTCAAAATCATTAGCCATCAAGGAAATTCAAATCAAAACCACACTGAGATACCACCTTACGCCAGTTAGAATGGCAAAAATAGACAAGGCAAGAAACAACAATTGTTGGAGAGGATGTGGAGAAAGGGGATCCCTCCTACATTGTTGGTGGGAATGCAAGTTGGTACAGCCACTCTGGAAAACAGTGTGGAGGTCCCTTAAAAAGTTAAAAATTGAGCTACCCTATGACCCAGCCATTGCACTACTGGGTATTTACCCCAAAGATACAGACGTAGTGAAGAGAAGGGCCATATGCACCCCAATGTTCATAGCAGCAATGTCCACAATAGCTAAATCGTGGAAGGAGCCGAGATGCCCTTCAACAGATGACTGGATTAAGAAGTTGTGGTCCATATATACAATGGAATATTACTCAGCTATCAGAAAGAACGAGTTCTCAACATTTGCTACAACATGGACGGCACTGGAGGAGATAATGCTAAGTGAAATAAGTCAAGCAGAGAAAGACAACTATCATATGATTTCTCTCATCTATGGAACATAAGAACTAGGATGATCTGTAGGGGAAGAAAGGGATAAAGAAAGGGGGGGTAATCAGAAGGGGGAATGAAACATGAGAGACTATGGACTATGAGAAACAAACTGAGGACTTCAGAGGGGAGGGGGGTGGGGGAATGGGATAGACCAGTGATGGGTAGTAAGGAGGGCACGTATTGCATGGTGCACTGGGTGTTATACACAACTAATGAATCATCGAGCCTTACATCGGAAACCGGGGATGTACTGTATGGTGACTAACATAATATAATAAAAAATCATTAAAAAAAAAAAAAATTCAGGAAAGAGACAAACATAAAAAAAATAAATAAATAAGAGGAGCTCTTAAGAAAATGGGTTTATTTTGTGTATGTATGTGGTAAGAACACTTACCATGAGATCGACCCTGTTGACAGCGTGCAGCACAGTGTTATCTATAGACACAGTGTTGTACTGGCCCTGAAACACAAAGGATATAAAATTGCCTTTTGAATTTGCAGTTGAAAAATGGATCTCATCATCATCATCATCAAAAAAATGATCGCTGTGCTGCTATCAGCCCATGATTATTCTGTGAGATTCCCTGGGATGTTCACACCTGCAGAAATCATATTGCCTCAGGAGTCGTATCACCTCTTTCAGGTCCCTAAACTCTTACTCTAGATTAACACACTCTAAATAGTTCTCCACATAATGGTTAACTTCCTCTCAGAGCGTTGGTTTGTGTGTCAGGAGTCTAGTATTTATGCAGTCAGCACTTACTGAGAGACTGCTAGACGTCAGGCTTCCAAGAAAAAAAAAATCATGTAACTCTCAAGGAGTTCATCTTTTCCTCGAGAGCACAAAGCCCAGTCTGCAATTAAATATGTGCTTGTATGATTATCTATTTGAAGTCTGGCTTCTGCATTACACTATAACTTCCTTGAGGCAATATAATATATTGGCTAACATACAGGACTGTGAAGTCACCCTGCCTGGGTTCAAATCCTTGCTGTGCCGCTTACTTGCTGTGTGACCTTGGACAAATTACTCAACCTCTCTGCATCTGAGTTTCATTATCTGAAAAATACCTACCTTGTAGGGCTGTTGTGAATATTAAACAAAATAAGGTCCATAAAACCCTTAGTATAGTACCTGCTACATAGAAATGCTTGATAAATGTTACATATTTCTAGGGCAGGAGTCATTTCTCCTTTGCTATCCAGTTCATTCCTCGTGTCTGATATCCACTGGTGCTCAATAAAACAAATTAGTTCATTTTGGTCCCATTAGTAGAACACAGAGCAGGTACTGAAAGCACAGTTGAATTCTTTAATTCATTCAACAAAAATTTGAGCGCCTACTATGTGCCAGGCAGTGCCGATACAGCAATCAATAGAAAAGTAAAAAAAATCCCTGTTCTTGTGAAACTTATAATATAATGGAAGAATGCTTATCAAAAACATAATGCATGTAGAAATGCTATACTATGTTTAAAGGTGACAAGTGCTAGAGGACAAAATAGAACAGAAGGGAGATGGGGAGTGCAGAGAAATGGGTTGCATGTATAAAAACAGGGTAGCCAGGGTAACCCTCCTTGAAAAGTTACCATTTGAGCAAAGATTTAAAGGAGTTGAAAAAATAAGCCATGCAATTATCAAGGCAAGGCATAGCCCATGCAAGGCATAGCCCTGAGGCAGGAACATGCCTGGCCAAGGAACAGCAAAGGGGCCAGTGGGATTGGAGCAGAGTGAATAAGGGGGAGAAGCATAGCCGATGAGGTCCAAGAGTTGATGGTAGGATGGGAGGGGGCATAGATCATATAGGACTCTGTAGACCACTGTCAGAACTTGGGCTTTTACTGAGTGAGATAGGAGCCAGTGTTGAACAGAATGACGTGATCTGCCAGACACTGGTGTAGATATATATTTAAGAATCAATCTGGTCAGGGCACCTGGGTGGCTCAGGTCAGGATCCCAGTGCACTAGGATCCAGTCCAAAATCAGGCTCCCTGCTGGGTAGGGAGCCTGCTCCTCCCTCTCCCTCTGTCCCTCCCCCTGCTTGTGCTCTCTCTCTCAAATAAATAAATAAATAAATAAAATCTTTTTTTTCTTTAAAGATTTTATTTATTTATTTGACAGAGAGAGAGACAGCCAGCGAGAGAGGGAACACAAGCAGGGGGAATGGGAGAGGAAGAAGCAGGCTCCCAGCAGAGCAGGGAGCCCGATGGGGGGCTCGATCCCAGCACCCTGGGATCACGCCCTGAGCCAAACGCAGACACTTAACGACTGAGTCACCCAGGCACCCATCAAATAAATAAATAGAATCTTTAAAAAAGAATCAATCTGGTTGTTTTCTTCAGAATATGTTGGATGAGGGAAGGAGACCAATTAGGCAGCTGTTAAAATAAGCCAGATAAGACATTGACGGTGCTTGGCAGAGATGGTAGTAAGTGATAAGATTCTAGGTGCATTTTACAGATCGGGATCTCCTGACAGACCGATGTACAAGGAGAGAAAGAGAGAGCTGCCTGGGTGGTGTCCAGCTCTTGATTTCTTTCTTTTTAAAGATTTTATTTATTTATTCGACAGAGACAGAGACAGCCAGCGAGAGAGGGAACACAAGCAGGGGGAGTGGGAGAGGAAGAAGCAGGCTCATAGTGGAGGAGCCTGATGTGGGGCTCGATCCCGTAACGCCAGGATCACGCCCTGAGCCGAAGGCAGACGCTTAACCGCTGTGCCACCCAGGCGCCCCCAGCTCTTGATTTCTTGATTCCACCTCAGGTCATGATCTCAGGGTTGTGAGCCTGGTTAAGATTCTCTCTCCTTCTTCCTCTGCCCCTCCCCCTCTCCAAAAAAAGTTAAAATAAAATAATAAAATAAATAAACTTTTTTTTTAAAAAAGGAGAGAAAGAGAGTCAATGATGTCTTCAAAGCTTTTGGTGTAAGTAACCGAAAGGATGAGTTTGTTGTCAAGCAAGGTGGAGGCTGTGAGTGGCAGTACTGGGGATATAAGGAACGTCCAGAATTCAGTGTGGGATACGCTAAGCTGGACTTTCAAGAAGAGAAGCCGAGTAGGCATTTTGGAATACAGGCATTTGGGCCCTTCTCTAGGTGAGTCAATCCGAAAAAAATCACATGGAAGAGCTGGAAAAAAGAAGTCTTTAAGATTCTTCTACCTTTAATTTACTCAGCTGGTGTTTATTTTGTTGAGGGTCTTGTGTGTGTCAGGCAGTCCTGAAGGTGCTGATACAAATGCAAAGAAGAAAACAAAACAAAACTCTGCCCTCACGTCACCAGACATGTTTCATCTTCTCCGACTCCACGATTCTGCAGAATGATCCGTCCAAAGGGAGAGCTAAAAATCTGGGCCTTCCCAAGGGTTAGTCCTGGAATAAAAAAAAAATCAGGGAGCTGGGACAAAGGTTTTTGTGGTATTCTGTTTGTTTGTTAACCAACCCATGGAGGACGTGAACCAGGTAGTCAGTGTGCCTACTTCCTAGAGCATCAACATGTGAGAAATCAAGATGGAGCATAATTGTTACCCAACCGCCCTTTCTAGGCAGCTCCCTGGAAGAAATTGCCAGAACGTGAGTTTTCTAGTTAAAAGGAAAAAAATGTTGCAACTAATCAAATCAATACATGACTACCTCTATCCTCCCTGTGGCCACATGTGTGGAAATCTCCTGGCAGCACAGCCAGTATTTGTGCTAACATTAGCACACTCAAGGAAAATCAAAATGTGCTGTTTACGGTTGTCAGACCCTCTTAAAAGCCTACCCCCTCCCACCGTCTCTGGGACGAGATTGACATCTGCAGAGTAATGGAGAGAAGGCAAGCCCTTTTTCATCTACAAGAACTATGGCTAAAATGGTCTATAGAATAACCTCCCCAAATAATTGTATATCACGTCTGCCTGGATTAACAAACAGAAGATTGAGTAACAACAGGAAACCCAGTAGATGACACAGACAGCCTTTCTGGATCTCAGGTCCTAAGTACTTGGTGTTCCCTCCACCTGATACCCCAATTCCCCTAGATATTTACTTAGCTGGCTGCTTCTCACCAAAGCTCCTGAACTCTTCGCCTCAGAAAGGCCTTCCCTGATTACGTCGTCTAAAGCAGGATCGGACACCCCCCAGCCTCCCAAGAGTCCACAGTCACGTAGCCGCCCTTCGGATGTAACTGCGTTTGTCACTCTGAAGTGATCTTGATTATTCATTTTTTTCGTGTTCTTTCCATCTCAGTTGAATAGAGGCTCCATGAGGGTGAGCGCGCCAGTCTGCCTGACTCTCCACTGCCCGGCTGGGGCCCAGAACAGTGCCCAAGAAATATTATCCCATGAGCAAATGCTTGACCTGGATTATCTGGGTGGGGGTCTACAGTGCCTGAAGCCTGAAGATCATTTTTCAATTGCTCCATTTCAATGGGTTAAAGCCCTCATAAGCAAGTCAAAAGTAAGAATTGTGGCAAATATCCAGAGAATTCAGGTGCAAAAAACCACTTTGACCTCAAATATCCATTTCAAGAGAAAGTGGATCTTTCCAGTTCTTCGGTTCTTGACTTGACTTTGTATGTGTAAATCGGGCTATAAGCGGCTTCTTTTCCACTGACAGTGGGGAACAGGCTTTTCTCCTTCCTCAACAATCGGGAAATTTCAAGTTAGTGAAGTTCTAATGAATTATGGATGTGTGTACAGACGGTTTTGGGTTTTGTTTTCACTTTTTACTCTTTACTTAGAAAAGAATTAGACCAGAGAAACCTTGGTTCTAGACTCGACTCAGTCGATTCTCAGTTGTGAGATCCTGACTTTCCTACACCTCAGTCTCCAATTTTTTGACTAAAAAGCTTTAATATGTATTCTAAATTTTGAAAATTCTAAAAATTGCATATTTTTCTATAACGCTTAAATGATTTATGAGAAAGATTCTATCTCTTGGGGAGCAGGGGGGAGAACAGCTCTTTTAAAATCATTTCTTCAGTACATTTACTCATCTGTTGAATTTTGTTCACCACAAGGTATTGAAGATTTGTGTAAGCAATGACTTAACAGAGGATTTTGTAATTATTATTTACAAACCAAAATGCTTCAATTGGATTAAAGAGTTAAATATATAATAACAATAGCTAATATTGATTTGCATAGCATGTCCTATGTGTTTCGAAGTATCTTAATTCCTACATCAGCTTTATAAAGTAGATAATAATATAATCATTGTACAGATGAAGAAACTGGGGCACAAATGGGTTAATGATCTTGCTTCCAGTCACACAGCTTGTAAATGCCAAGGGAAGATTTGAGCTGTGCGCATGGCTCCAGAACTCAACACACTTCGTCACCACATTATACCACTTCTGAGTACAGGATTTTCCAAATCCCAAATGGGGAAAGATAATGCAAGTCTTAAAAAAATAAAAAATAAAAATAAGAAAGTTAACAAATGCTTGATATGTGGCTTCTTCTACTTACAAATGAAAATGGCTATATGTCAGAAAACAGCATACATATTAATTTAAAAGACAAATAATATCTTGGGAAAATACTTGCAACATTTATGACAGACAGGCTAATACTGACTGCAAACAAAATCTGAAAGTATCTTCAAACTCTTGGCTATCAAATAAATACAAAAAACAATAAAACAAATAATTTTTTGCCTATAAAATTTATGTTTTTCAGTACTAATATTTTTACTAAAGCAACTCATGGTAATACAAATTGGCACACCTTTCTTGATATTTTTTTTCAGGGACTACCTGGAAAAATAAAAGTAATCATTCATGAATGTGGGAAAATATCGATAATTGTGAAAACCTTGATGATTTTTTTTTTTTTTAACCTTGATGATTTTTGAACTCAGTGACAGGAATGTGGGGGTTCATTGTATTGCACTCAACTTCTGTGTTTGAATGTTTTCATATAAAAATATTTTCAAGAAAAAGTTTTTAATTTAAAAAATGTAATACTTTTTAAAAAAAATATTTAATACTTTTAATGCAACAACTCAAAAAGCTCTTGTACAGGATTACTCATCTTAGCCTTATTTGTAATAGCCCAAAAAAATCACTAAAAACACATTTCTAACAATAGAAATGTTTTTAAAATGGTAGTGCCAAATCGCTAAGATGGAATATTAAGTGGCTGTCACAAACCATATTTACAAAGAATGTTCCATGACACGAGAAGATATCCCTGGTAAAATATCAAGTAAAAACAAATGGAAACCGAAAGATTTCGTTTTTCAAAAATATATTTATGTCCCCAACAAGCCTGAATTAAAAACATTCTTAAATTATATACAGATTTCCTTTTATGGTGGAATTATAATTTTTTAAATTTTTTTGTAGACTTTAAAAAACATTTTCTATATTTTTAACAGTATTCATACAGTAATGTTACAATGAGACAGAATATAATCTAACCATTGAGGACAGAAAACAAAAAGAGCAAGAAAGACAGAATCACAAATGACACGATCAATTCTATTTGAATCCATTTAGTTGAGTTTCCCTCAAAGTGCTACTATCCTAAAGAGATGTGAGAAATCACTCAGGAGGAGAGAAATCACTCAGAGCCCGCAAATTTGGAAAGGACTCCTCCCTTTATCAAGTCCTACCATTTTAGGAGTCCTGGCATTTCACCAAACAAAAAGCATTTCAGACGCCAAGCTCAAATGCCTTAGGGGCTGCCATCTGAAAACGATGTGTCAAGCCTGTGCAGGAGAATAGAGTCAAGTTGAGCCACAGGTGATGTAACCTAGCCTGAACAGCCTTCCCAGATCTGAGGCCCCAGTGAGACCGCTGGCTGGCAACACATGTGCGATCCCGGCTGGCTTTTCCACTGAACACATTGTGAGATTATAGAAAGCTCTCTGGAGGATCGGGGCTTTCTAAACAACAAAAATAATTTTGACAGCTGATGATAGAAATAATCATTCCTCCTTGTAGTTCATTAGTATCAATTCCTGCTCTCTCTCTCTCTCTTTTTAATGTTCTTGCAAAATGGAAAATCAGCATGACCCAACTCAACAAGTATATGTTATACTTTTTTTCTGTGGTCAGCGATTGAAAGTTCAGGTTTGAAGACAGACAAGATGGCTGCAGTTGTCTGATAAATGCTCTGCTTCTCCAGATGGAAGAGATTTGAGACAATTCAACAGAATGTCAAGATGTTTATAAGAAATACGAGATGAGAGAATTTTGTGATACAGAACAGGTAGACAAAATAAACGAATTTAGTCCTTTGCCACCTCTTAGGTCTCATTACAAATCTTTTAACTCCCTGAACGGTGTGCCTGAATTTCTTCAGCCAGTGGGAGAGTTAAGGTCTATCCAAAATCATACACAGAAAATGTAAGGAAAACCTTGTCCTGAATGACGTAGGACCTATTGCCTTCTTCTGGTCCTGCACATCCCACTGCTGGGTGCCCAGGCTCTTCCTTCTGCACCATCTTGCCAAGGGCACGACTGCAGCTGCCCAGCTAGCAGGAACTATTCCCTGTACGCTGCTTCGTAGAGTATACCGACATCGACGTGTATGACTGGTTGACAAATAGGGCTTGGAGACTGAGGGGTTATATTTTAAGGCACATTTGAAGGGTGACAGCCCATTTGACTAATAATAGAAATGTAATTTTTTGCATACAACTAGTCAAATTATTTCTAAGAGTGTGGTATTAAAGAAGCAGGGGAAAAAAAAGAAGCAGAGAGGAGATTTTAAATCATAGATGAAAAATCAAATCCTTTACACCTTTCTCCTATGAAGTGAGCATTTTTAAAATGTTATCTTGGTTATCTTGATTTCGAGTTTTAGAAGAAAGAAGCCTACGTAGGTCTATTAACTTTTTAAAATCTTTCTTTTAATAAACTTTTTAAAAGCAGTTTTAGGTTCACAGCAAAATTGAGTGGAAGGTACAGAGATTCCCCATACACTTCCCACCTTCACACATGCTATAGCTTCCCGTATTATCAACATTCCCCACCAGAGTGGTATTTGTTACAACTGATGAACCTTCTCTGACACATCATTATCATCCAGAATTTGTAGCTTACATTGGAATTCGCTCTTGGTGTCGTACATTCTATGGGTTGGGACGAATACATCATGTATCCACATGATAATATTCATACAGAATAGTTTCATTGCCCCCCAAATCCTCTGTGCTTTGCCTCTCTTGTGCTCTTTTTTTTTTTTTTAACTTTCTCATGTTCTTCAAAATCCAAATGAGCCCTTCGCTCTAGTCCAGAAAAATATAAGGGCAAAATTCCAAATGTTTCACAGTGATATCTGGCATTCAGATTTAAAGAGCTCTTGAATAATAATTGATAAGTGAATAAACCTACATTTCTTTTAGATATTTAGTTTGGCATTCAAGGCTGTCCATAATCAGACTCAAAGTTCCTCCCTTTGATCTCTTCTAAGCCTGTCTTGTTCAATCAATGTTTCCTCAGCACATTTTGATCAGTTTAAGTCCCTACATCTTTCTTTAGGCACCTCTGACCTGAATGCTCTCTATTTTTCACTCATCACCCATCCATCCCTTCAGGACCCAGTTATGCCCTCCTACCTGCCTAGGAAGCTGCTACTGATTGCTCCTACCAACAATGATTTTCTCCCTTCAGAATGCTTACTCAGTCCCTTTTCCATCATTTTTTTTTTAAAGATTTTATTTATTTATTTGACAGAGATAGAGACAGCCAGCGAGAGAGGGAACACAAGCAGGGGGAGTGGGAGAGGAAGCAGCAGTCTCATAGCAGAGGAGCCTGATGTGGGGCTCGATCCCATAACGCCGGGATCACGCCCTGAGCCGAATGCAGACGCTTAACCGCTGTGCTACCCAGGCGCCCCCCTTTTCCATCATTTGACTCTGATTTATATAACTGGTTTTTACTGCTAGTTAAGTTTTCATATATGTAGGTCTTGTCTCCAAAACTGAATTGTAAACAGTTAAAACATAAGAGCTCTGTTTTCCCCTTAAAAGAAAACAGTTTCATGAATAGAGATGCAGTTCACTAAACTCTGCATTTTTTACTAAATGGCATCAAACCAAATCCATGGTGTTTCCATTGTAAGAAAAGTAGGTCCAATCAGAAGAGCATAAAGACTATCTCTTTATACTTCAGTTGAACTAGAACAAAACCATAAACCTGGTTCAGTTCGATTCACTATGGCTTATCCAGATTTATCTCCAAGCAAAGCTTTCCAATCAAGAAATAAGTACACGGATTCCACTTTCCCTAGGTGATCGAATGGCTTACAGCTAACCAGGCTACCCTTCCCCCAAACTTCACACCCAGCTGGTTCACCATGTTTCTTCACAGATAATTGAAATTTATGTGAAAAACAAATTATTAGCACTAGCGTGTATTTCCTCTGAAACCATCCTGCCCTGATGTGCCTTGATGAAAGCCAGCTTTTGGTCCTTCTGGAAAATAAAGTACCTTAAAATATTTTTGTACAAACAAATATATATTTTCAGCATAATTTCTGATGGAGTTCTATAGATGTGGAAACAACTATAACACAAAAGGACTAAATTGAGAAAGGTGTGCTTGTATAATGAGAATAACCTGTCTTGGTTGACATAAGGTTATTTTCTGCTTAAAAGCTCTTTTAGTGCTGTTGTAAGAACCCCCAACACACCCTTTTCTTTTTCAAGCCCATCCCTCAGGAGAGAAGAAAATATGATTGGTGATCATTAGCCAGTTTTATTTTATTTACTAAGATAAGATTTATAGCTTTCAAGTAAGACTAAACTCTTGTGCACTACCCACAATTATCTTGTGACAGAGAATATGGTCACCAGTTTCTTTGTAAATGTTGGACTCTCCCAAGACAGTGAAAATTCCTGGACACCACTTGCCCCACTAACCTCAAAGAAATGGTCAAATCACAGCTCATAACTGATTAGAACAGTCACAAAACAGAAGGTAATGTGGGGAAAATAAGTTACCATAAGACAACGGAAAAAGGAAGATTATTTTTACGTGACATTGGGATAACTAGATAACTCTACAGACAGGAAAAAGAAGCCAGATGACTTATATTAATGTACGAAATCAAACACCAAAATGGAGTACATTAAATAGTTTTAAAATCATTCAAAATTAGCAAATAGGTCTTTGGAAGAGTGATAATATGTTCCTAAGATTTGACACAATAGAAGAAAATATAAGCAAAAAGATAATATAAAATAAAATATTTGTATTTCTATATAATAAAAAATTTAGAAAGGAGAATCAATATAAATATGAAACAAGTTGTGTTATAAATATCTCATCTTACAGTTTAAGAATAACAAAACCAGGGTGCCTGGGTGGCACAGTCGTTAAGCGTCTGCCTTCGGCTCAGGGCATGATCCCAGGGTCCTGGGATCGAGCCCCACATCAGGCTTCTCTGCTAGGAGCCTGCTTCTTCCTCTCCCACTCCCCCTGCTTGTTTTCCCTCTCTCGCTGGCTGTCTCTCTCTGTCAAATAAATAAATAAAATCTTAAAAAAAAAAAAAAAAAGAATAACAAAACCCCCCCAAACAAGAAGACAAACACCTAAGTCACACAAAAGAAAATGAAAATTATAAAATAGCACATGAAAAAATATTCAACTTGTTAGCAGTTAAGGAATTTAAAATAAATACTAATAACAACAGTAATAATAATTAACATTATGTGGTAGGCACTGGGCTAAACTGTAGATATTATCTTCTTTAATCTTAATAATAAACGTAGGAGTGTACATTCTCAACCCCATTTTATATATAATGAAATTGAGGCTTAGAGCTATTAGTAACATTTTCAAGGTGACATAACTAGTATTTGGTTACACAGGAATGTGAGTCCAAAGCAGTTTGGTTTCAGATCTTCATATATTCAGGATACCTGTTTACTACTAAGTATCTGTAATATGGACAGATGGTGGTGAAACCAGTCAGCTTATATGTTGATGGGTACAAACAACAACTCTTGTGAAAGAAATGGCAACATGTATTGAGCCCTTATGATGTTCATACCATTTGTACTGATAATCTCCTTTCTTAGGAATTCATCACAAGAAAATAACTCAAAAGAAGAAAAGTAGAGGGGCACCTAGGTGGGTCAGTCGGTTGAGTGTCTGACTCTTGATTTGGGCTCAGATCATGATCTCACGGTTGTGGGTTGTCAGATCGAGCCCCTGTGTGGGGTCTGCACTCACTGGGGAGTCTGCTTGAGAGTCTCTCTTGCCCTCTCACTCTGCCCCTTCCCACCTCAAATAAATAAATAAATATTTTAAAAAGAAGAAAAAAGATGTCATAAAATGTCTATTGCATATTAATTCAAAATAGCAAATAATCAAAAAGTACTATACTCAGAAAGATAGAAAATAACAAATAAAAACTTAGTGGACCATCAAGCAAATTTTAAAACATCTTTATAAATACAAAATAACAACACAGAACAAGATAGAAAAAAGTTATAACACTTAAAGCTAAATAAGTGTTAATTTTATCTTTAATCATGATTATAATAATCTAAAATGCAAATGAAGATTGAAAGGGAATACGGAAAAAATGCAAACATCTGGATTTGGTTGTTTCACAATAATCTCAAAGCAAATGTGTCCAAGTTGAATTTATAATCTTTATCCAAATTTTGTAAAATAAAAGAAAAATCTACATTAAGAAATATGTTAAAAGTTTGCATAGAAACACAAATACGTATTATCTTAGATCCTAATCATTCTTGTTCCATTTGAGCCAATGCATTTAAAAACTAACTGGAATAGAATTTGAAGGTCCCACAAAATGCCTTAAATTTAAGCAAAACCTCTATTAACAGCTAAAGCAATGCTAGTTTTAAGAACAAATTGCTGGAGGACATTCTAGTCCACTCTTCCAAGCATAAGATATTTGCAAAGAACTAGCATATGATTCTTCTACTGCCTTTTATGGAGAAATCTTGTCTTTGAATTTACTGTAAGAGATGACATACAGTATCTAACATCACCTGATAGATCATTTTTTTATCACTTGATAGGTAATTGACCTCTAGAATCCATGAAAGGAAAAATGGCAGCAACAATATAAACATAATATTTTCTTTTCTTTTTCTTTTCTTTTTTTTTTTTTTGCACAATATATTCAAACAGCCTCCAAAATTACTCCATGAATTTCTAGGACAACAGGATTCAACAATCCAATCAAAGCCATCATATGTTAGATCTCCTTATACTCGAGGAACAATTCTTATCAGATTTGATTCCGGTTTTAGTTACATAACCTGAGCATAGTATATATCTATGTCTATCTAACATGTTGAGTCATAATATACTCCCTTGCTCACATTCTGGTATAGTATCTGGACCTCAGAATCTCTTATTCTGGTATCATGGTTCATCTTCATCAACAGAATGTATCTAATCCTTTAATATAATATTTTGGCAATAATATTAAGTGTCCCAGCAGATGCAATACATTATCTGACTATTTTAGCTTGATTCTCACTCAAATTGAACTTTCTGCGATAATGGAAACGTTCCATCTGCATTGACAATTACTGTAGCCACTAGCCATGATAGGCTATGAAGCACTTGAAATGTGGCTAGTGCAACTCAGGAAATAAATCTAGTTTTAAATAATTTATTTTATTTTATTTTTTTAAGTTTTTTGTTTTTTTTTTTAAGATTTTATTTATTTATTTGAGATAGAGGGAGTGAGAGAGAGCACGAGCCGGGGGAGGGGCAGAGGGAGAGGGAGAAGCAGGCTCCCCGCTGAGCAGGGAGCCTGATGTGGGGCTCTGATCCCAGGACACTGGCATCGTGACCTGAGCCAAAGGCAGCCACTTAACCGACTAAGCCAGCCAGGTGCCCCCTAGTTTTAAAGAATTTAAATTGAAATAGCTAGTGCCTACTGTATTGGACAGTACAATTCTAGAGAATCCTTATCTATCGTTAGATTGGTTGTTATCTTTTCAAACTTGAGCTTCTTATCTCTGGAACCAGAAAAGTCATCTTCAGTATCAAACAAACTCATGTTAGGACAACCTCAGTCCCCATTTCAACAACACAGCAGCAACTGCTTGAACCAAGGTCCCCAGATTAAATTAATGATATTATATTGACTGCAGTTTCATCGAAATTTGGTTGATTTGTTCATTCTTCTGGAAGCCTTTTAATTTTGAGGGTAGCATCAAATTTAAAGCTTAGAAAACCTTAAAATGATCAATGGAATATACGAAGAACTAACTTCAGGGTTAAATTAGTACTGCCAACTTGCCTATCTCTACCTCACCATCGAAGCCACCACTTCACTACTGGCCACACACCATACTTAAATCAAGACAGTGGTTTGCCTAAGACTGGCATAGACTTGACAGTTCTCCAGAGAAAGCTAATAAAACTGACATTAATGAAATCGGGAAGGCTGCTTCTGCCTTTCTAAAGTTTCTCTGGAAGTCCATAAAATGGGAATCTAAGAGATGGAATGCAAAACAAAGCTGTTTTCTGGTTTATGGGACGGCAATTCTCTTCCAAATCTTGTTGAATGCAATATTAGGACTTTGCTCCTGGAGCAGCCTTTGATTTGTAAATATTCTTAAGGCGCTAGGACCAATCCAGGCAAACCCCACAGAGAGGGAAACAGGTGGCCCAATGACTCGGAGCCTGCCTCCCAGCTTGGTGCTACCCCTGTGGATTCCACTGAACTTCCCTCCTGCCTACTTCTGCCCCTCCCTCCGGATCAGAGGAACCGATGGCTCCTGGAGCTTTAGGTTAGTAGTCATGGGCCAGCGGGAGAAAAGAGGTCACTGAGCATAACTGGAATTTGAAATAGCATTTGTTTCCTGGCCCCTGCCCTGGGCTTTAAGCTCCATTGCAAAAGGGACTACAGGTGGGTTCTTTACTGAAGCATTCCCACGTCTAAACTGTGTCTGCTCATAAACACTTTTGGGAATTTTACTCATTTACTCATGAATTTTAACTCATTAATGAATGAGATATGGTGGTTAGATTATGTGTGTTAAAACCTTTCTTCTTTTATGATGTTATACTGTTCTTACAGTATTAAGATTGGAAGCTGGGATTCCCTTGGGTAGTATTTTTCTGGATAAAGCAAATACTATGAGAAAGAGATCACATTTTTATCCTAGAAGCATTTATTGAGTGGCTGTTACTAGGAACTGAATTGAGTGTAATGGAGGACACAGGGATAAATAAGACAAAAAGTCATTGCCCTCGAAGAGCTAGTATTGGAGTAGGGGTGGGGGGAGGGGGAGACATGTACACAGAGACCTTCTACAGGGCAGCAGCTGACACGTGTTTTGAAAGAGGACAGCGGATTTACTTCCAGCTAGGGCTGTTGAGTGTCTTCTACGGCATTCCACTTCCAGTGACCTCTTGTTTCTGATTAACTGCCTGTTAACTTGCCCGAATCTTATAGTGAACTAGAAACATTCCTGGAAAATCAGGGTGTATGTTTTATCTCCCATAGAATCTCAAAAACCAGCACAGTGATTTAGAAGAAGCACTCAATAAATATTTGTTAAATAAATAAATGAATGAATTGCAAGGCAACAGAAACTTTTTATCGTCTTTTCCCCCTTTTTCATGAATAGTCCGTTCCTCCCCAGAACAAAGACCAAACAGGATCATTAAAGCCGGTTTAAGTTAGAAAATTCCATAAGGAGGGGCGCCTAGGTGGCTCAGTCGGTTAAGTGTCTGCCTTCAGCACAGGTCATGATCCCAGGGTCCTGTGATCCAGCCCCACATCAGGCTCCCTGCTCAGTGGAGAGTCTGCTTCTCCCCCTCCCCACTGCTCGTGCTCTCTGTCTCTCTCTCAAATAAAAAAAATCTTAAAAAAAAAAGAAAAAGAAAATTCCATAGTGAACACAAACTTCAGTTTAACAAGAACAAAGCAAAATCAGTAAGGACTATTTATGAAAAAAATATTTCAGAAAGAGCTGAATAGCAAGAAAATATACCTCTGAGTGTCCCTCTGTGACAGCCAACTAATCCAAAAGTTCAATTTAAAGCAGGCTTGCTCTGCCCTGGAGGTATAAACGTCCCCCAGCTTTACAGCCAAAATGTAAGTATCTTCAAGATAGCAGAGAAGTGAGTCTTCCTCCCACAGACACCAATCCAGCCATCAGAATGAAGAGTGAGATTTTTATCACTTGATTTCGCTTAACATATATTTCATTGTTAGGTGAGTTTAGACTAAAACAAGAAGAAGAGAAAGGTGAAAATAGTAACTACACTGGTTCATTTTCATGTATATCAAAGGAGATGCGAACATCTGGAAAATTCCTTTTTAAGGAACAAATTGTGTATAATCTTTGACTCAAAATTAATCTGAGTAAAGTTACAATACTCATTTTCCACATGGGTTGGTACTCATTACAAATTTCAAGATTATATTTTTTTTCTCAGAAATCAAAAGATAAAGGGAGAGGGAATCATTGAGTGAAGGCGTTAGTAGACGAGGATTTCCATGTAACATTCTTGGTCCTTCCAAGTTGCTCTCTGCAGTGTAAAAATTGACAAATCACAGTCTTAGCAAAAACTGCTTGCCAGAATCTTGAAGATCCACGGTTAATAACAGCAACAGTTCTGGAAAGAATCACTGTGCTGGGTGTTTTAAATATATTCTTGCTAATCCATTTTGAATCCTGCAAGCTGGGTATTATTATTCCTACTTTACAGATGAGAAGACTGAAGTTTAAGTGGGTTAAGAAATTTTCCCAAGATGAGACAAGTAAGTGACTGATTAGGATTTGAACCCACATCCGTGTGACTCAAAAACCCATGCTCTTTGCTCAGCTTTACTGCATAAAAGAAAAGTTACCTATGCACCAGTAGCAGCTAGCATCCACACAGCGGGGGAGTAGGTTTGTAAAAATGATAAGAATAACGTCAGCAGCCACGCTTCCCGTTAGCATCTGTTACATAAACCTGTGTTCTGTTTCATCACCCTGGGCCTGGAGGTACCATCGTCATCCCTTCCTCTGCACTTTCACCCCTCCTCTCTCTCCTGTCATTCCTGTGGTGATTCCCTTGAGCCATCTCCCTGTGGATATTCAAGCTCTTGAAATCAAGAGAGGTCATGTCTAGTCCATCTTTGTACCCCTGTAGCACTTAATGTAGAGATAAACTCACGGCATTCATTAGGGGCTGTTTTATCTTCTAAGCATCTCAAAGAAAGAATCAGACATAAATGGAACTCTCCAAGCCCATGGATATTACCACAAAATCATCACTCACTTGCTGGTTTTCATACGAATGTCTATTATTTCCAGGCATTGGAAGACAGCTAATATATATTTTTAAAAAGTAATCTCTACACCCAAAGTGGGGCTCAAACTCACCACCCTGAGATCAAGAGTCAGATGCTCCAATGGCTGAGGCAGCCAGGTGCCCCAAGAAGATAGCTAACATTTATTGAGCACCCACGGTGTGCCATCACTTTGCTAAGTGATACTCATTGTCCAGTGTAATTCTCACCACAACCCCATGATATGAGTACTATCATTGACCCATTTCATGAATGAAGGAACAGGGACTGAGAGAAGCATAAGTGGTAGGGCTGCCATTTAAGTCCATACTCTTCCCCACAGTGGTGGACAGTGTGGACAGTGTAGACACGTCTCCCCAGTGTTTCTCATCCGTCTACATCCTAACTAACCTTCAAGTCCCAATTCAAGGCTTAGAGGCTGTTAACACCAGACTCACATTTCATATTGTTCATTATTGTTTCATGTGCTTACTATGAATTCCTTAAGGACAGGGTGCATCTCTCACCCAGAACACTTGGTGTAGAGATAAACACAGAGTAGGCACTCCACAGAATGCTTATGAGATCACTTGCTATTTTTATTTTTTTTAATTAATTAATTTTTTAAAAGTAGGCTCTACAGCCAACATGGGGCTCGAACTCAGAATCCTAAGATCAAGAGTTGCATGCTCTACCAACTGAGCCAATCAGGTGCCCCTCGATTACTACCTTTTTGAAAAAGGTTTTATTTATTTATTTGACAGAGAGCATGAGCAGAGGGAGTGGCAGGCAGAGGGAGAGGGATAAGCAGGTTCCCCGCTGAGCAAGGAGCCCGATGAGGCGCTCAATCGCAGGACCCTGGGATCATGACCGAAGCTGAAGGCAGATGCTTAACTGGCTGAGCCACCCAGATGCCCCTCAATTACTACTTTTAAGCACTCAGAGTGAGTAACAGCGCTCTAAGTCAGGCAGTGCTGTGTAGTGGGAAAACAAACAAACATACAGAAGCCTTGGAGCTAGACATGCCTGGGACTGACTCTGGTTCTTACTGGTTGAGTAAACTTGGGAATTTACTTACATTCTCTGAGACTCGGTGTCTTCATTTGTAAATGATGTAGACACATGCCTTACTTGGATCATTGCAAAAGTTAAATTATGAAATGGGAACATAATCCCAAATACGTATTGTGGTGCCTAACACCTAACAGGTACTCCCTAGTATAATTAATATGGATTCCTAAAGCCCATTTGTACTAATCAGGCTAGGCTAGATGATGCCGCAGTACCAAATGAGGTTGTAATCTTGGTGAGGTAACACAATGGTGATTTGTTTCTCACTCACTGAAATACCTGGTTCGTATCTCAGGGTCTGGGTGACTTTGCAGGGACAACTGTTTTCAATGCAGCAACTCAGCCGTCCATGCTGAAGTCAGCATCACCATCTCATATCGTCTGGAAAACACAGCCTCTGGTTAATGTGGAAAGGGAAAAGAGCTCTAGAAAGTCTCACACCGACAACTAAATCAATGTTTTGTCTCAGAATTATCACGTAATTGTCATTTCTGCTTGTATTTTGTTGGTCAAAGAAATTCACAGGGCCATGCCCAATTTCTAGAAGGCAGGGAAATACAATCTTCCTGTAGGCATGGAACATTGGTGAGCAGCTGCTGTACCATACTGGCTGGGAAGTTATTTCGTGCTGAAAGAGGTATTAAAATGGGACTTTTGGGGACATGGGTGGCTCAGTCAGTTAAGCGTCTGCCTTTGGCTCAGGTCATGATCCCAGGGTCCCTTGCTGGGCTCCCTGCTCAGTGGGGAGCCTGCTTCTCCCTCTCCCTCTGCCGCTCCCCCTTGCATGTGTATTCTCTCACTGTCTCTCTTTCTCTCTCTCAAATAAATAAATAAATAAAAATCTTTAAAAAATAAAATAAAATGAAATGGGACTTTCTACAAAGACAGAGGTAGAGCAAACACACTACAGTGGACACCCTTTACTACTTTTGGGGTGAAAAAGGCACTGAAATGAGAGATAGCTGGTTTGGTTTTAGTCCAGTTGACATACTACCTGGGTGTCCGTTGCTTGTGGATCATGTTATTATTCTGTGCTTTGTTTCTTCCTACATAAAAAGAGGAATAGATAAAGCCTGTCCCCAATGTTGTGTTCAGATCAAATAGGTTTGGACGTTTTAATCAAAATTGAATTTTAAGTGAAAAATTAGAGCAGATAAGTGAATTCACCTAATTGTCCCAAACACTTCAGGATGGACTCTTATCTATAGGAGTAGAAAACAAAAATGAAATAAAGAGAATGGAAACAACAACAAACCCAAAACCTGATTGGAGAGGCCAGTTCTATTTTTTATTTGCTAAGGTTGAATAACAACAGTAGTGAGAAGGAGAGTGCTTTGAGAGGATTCCTGCCCCTCGGCCACAGACCAGATGCCCATGGCTGGAACTTTCACACCCAGCTGAAATGGTCTTGCTACTTAGTCATTTAGCTCTTGCTGTCTTCCCTGCCATCTCTGGGCATGGGATCAGAAAGGGAACCAGAATCTTCTCCTTGGGTCATTTACTGCTACTTCCAAGCAGCAAGAACTTTGTTGCTAATAAAAAATATATTCTGGAAAGATCTGATTTCTTGTCACCACATGGCTTCATGTGTATTAAGGCTGACACTGAGGGAGTATGTCATACATAAAGGTTTTGCCCTCAAGAAAAGTCTTATCTCCACTATCAGCATCCTCCATCCCCTATTCTCTCCCAAATGTTTTCTTCCCAGGAGGTAAAGCTCAGGTCCTAGAACTAGAATCACCTGATTATTAGTTTTGTCATTTATTAGCTACATGACCTTAGGTAGGTTGCTTAAGATATCTGAGCTTTAGTTCCCTCTCAGGTAATACAGAGTAATAACCGTCCTTACCTCATAGGGATGCTGTGGTACAAGGATGGAGTTAACAGTTGTGACCGATGTCTGGCATATAGTGATGATTGAGAAGTTTCTACTCTCATAGTTATCAATAATAGTAATAGTGGTAGAGGGTGCCTGGGTGGCTCAGTCAGTTAAGCGTTCTACTCTTAATTTGGCTCAGGTCACGATCTCAGGGTCATGGAATCGAGCCCCACGTCAAGGCTGTGGAAGGCTCTATGCATTACAGAGACTACAAAGAATTATAGATCACAGTCCTTTTCCTTGAGACGTTCACAAACGGCACAGGCATTCTTAAGGAATTCAATTTTAGGGGTGCCTGGCTAGCTCAGTCAGAAGAGCATGCAACTCTTGATCTCAGGGTCATGAGCTGGAGCCCCACATTAGGTGTAGAGATTACTTACATACATACATACATACATACATACATACATAAATTCAATTTCAAATATACAAGAATAACTAACAACTCAATGAAGTTGAAGGAAAAAAAGAATAAATAACAATACAAGATACCAGCAAAAAAACAAAAAACAAAAACAAAAAAGCAACCCTGGCACATTATATAATTAATTGTTAGAGGAAAGTCACATATACAATAAATTTGTAAAAACATCAATGAAGCAGATTAATTTAATAAAAATCTAAGCATGTTTATTTGTGAATCAGAGAATTCACTTTAAAAGTAATTACTCAGGAACTACCTAATGGCTCAGAAAGTGAAGTCAGGACTGGAACCAAGAGACTGTTTTGCTGACTCCTGGATCGTGCTGAACCTATCACTTCATCTCACTGTGTTTCTATTTCTTGATCTGAAAATTGAGGCCAGTAGGTTAAACCAACCTACAGATAGATTCTAAAAAATAATTAAGCTACCAGAAGGATAGAAAAAGGCTTTTCTAATGTTACAGAAAAAAAAATTTACTCTATAGAATGAGTTAAAATGATTCAAAAGAGCATGTGGAAATTTAACCCCAATAAAAAAGCAAAAAGTAGAAACTACAGAAAACCCTAAATGAAGTCCTATGTTAGTAACAGTGTAAGTGCAATCCCACTAATGTCAGTTCCACAACTCCAATGAGACAGTCCCTCTACTTTGCACGAAATATTATTAAAATTAATTATGTACTCCCACATTACCAGATTGTATAGTTTTCTGGAAAGCTACCCATTTTTTTTGGATTATTGCTCAATTAAAAATCGAAGAAAAAATTCATAAAGATAATTATGAATTGGAGTGGGCAAGATTTTGGTCACCATCTTCAGTCTTTTAGATCACATGAGAAAACAATGTATCCTTTGTAGTTTATAACTTCCCAAGGCCCACAAGGAAAGGCCCAGAAAAGAGATACCTAACATCAAATCATGCCTTAATGGACACTAAGTATAGGCATAGATTAGGGGGTTTTACTCAATGAATATAAAATATTGCCACAATTTAACTTAATGCTCAACCAAACTAACTTTAAAAAGCCTTATGTTTTTCAGGGACACAGGAATGTCAGCTAAACAGTGTTATCTGACATGGTCAGGTCAAGGCAAATTATCCGCTCAGTCTAGGGGCATCTTGACCATCAAGTCCCAGTTCCTTAAAAACCTAGTTCAACCTGAATCCTTTTCTTTGACACTCTAAGCAACATTGGGAGCCTATATAATTGTCATCTTATAAAAGAATTCATTTAAAGGTGGTTTGAAAGTTAATGGTTAAACCCATTGTTTGTGGTTCCATGAATATAGGTCACAATAGTAACAAGCCTTTAGACAGAAGGTACATAAAGAGGCAGTGAGCAGTTCAGGACCTTATTACAACATGTCTGTCAAACCCAGAGGAACAAACAATGTGCCTGATTGATTTAAAAAAAAAAAAAAGAAAAGAAAAAGAAAAAAAAGTCTGGCAGACCGCGCTCATTGTGCCATTAGCCCCAAACCTTGCCTCAAATTAAAACTGGAAGTTGAAGCAAAAGCTTTCCTGACTCCACTCCCCAGGACCAGCTCCCTTTAGGGCAAAAACTTCCAGTTATAGTCAAGATTCTCATCTTTCCCCTCACAAGTTCAGCTGCCGGTGACCCAGAAATGTCCATGTGTAAATAATGATCCCAAGGATGGAAAGATCTATGGAGAACAAAATGGGACCCACCCACCCTGCCCCCAACAGCACACAACATAAAAGCTGCCTTTCACTTTTCACACTTCTGTTCTAGCTTGTCTCCTGTCTCATGGGAAAGGACAAATACTAACACTGCAAATGAACAATAGGCATGACTTCTGAGAATAGTTTAGGAACAGGAATATAATGTCTGAATGGTCATTTTTATTTCTTAAATTACTATCACATCTAAAGTCTCTCATTACCCGTTATTTGGACTCTTTGAAGCCCACAGGTAATATGATGGTGGCTCTTAGCACATGACCTCCCTGTCCCCCATGTGACCATGAAGTGTTCTTTGCTCTTCTTATTACCAGTGCCTCATCCAGTGTGTGTCATTCGGGAGGTGTTCCATAAAAGCGCGGAAGGCTACACTGGTTTCAACACAGCTAGTCAAAGATTTCAGATTGAAGATACAAAGCACATAGCAGATTGTAAAAGAGTATTTTAGATCCAAAAAAATGAAGGGAACACAACTGGAAACTATGAAAGCTTAATTAAAAGACTATATAGGACAATTCTAGCAATCACATTTAAGATTTATAAAGCCCATGTGACTGAATCACAAAAATTGGGTGTGGAATCCAGGAAATGCAAATCAAAGCCACAACGAGATATCACCTTACACCTGTCAGAATGGCTAGCATCAAAAAGATAAGAAATAACAGATGTTGGCGAGGATTTGGAAAGCAAGGTACCCTTGTGCACTGTTGGTAGGAATGTAAATTGGTGGAGTCACTGTAGAAAACGGCATGGAGGCTCCTCAAAAAATTAAAAATAGAAGTACCATATGATCCCATGTTTCTACCACTGGGTATTTATCCAAAGAAAATGAAAACACAAATTCAAAAAAAAGTGAAAACACAAATTTGAGAAGATATAGACCTTCCATAAGCAAGGTATGGAAGCAACCCAAAAGGAGTCTATCCATGGATGAATGGATAAAGATGTGGGGTGTGTGTGTGGGGGTGTGTGTGTGTAGAATAGAATGCTACTTAGCCATAAAAAAGAGTGAAATCTTGCCACTTGTGAGAATGTGCAAGGACCTAGAGGGTTTTATGCTAAGTGAAAGAAAAGACGGAAAAAGAAAAATACCATATGATTTTATTCACAAGTAGGATCTAAAAAACAAAAAAAAATAGAATAAAGAAACAAACAAAAAAACACCTTCAGACTTATAAATACAAAGAACAGACTGATGGGTGCCAGAGGGGAGGATTGTAGGGAAGGGCAAAATGGGAGAAGGGGAATGGGAGGTACAGGCTTCCAGTGACAGAATGAATAAGTCACAGGGATAAAAGGCACAGCACAGGGAATCTAGTCAATGATAATGTACTAGTGCTGTCTGGTGACCGGTGGTGGCTACACCTGTGGTGAGCAGAGCACGATGTATAAACTTGTTGCATCACTACATGTACACCTACAACGAACATAACATTGTGGGTCAACTATACTCAGAAAAAGTGAAAGTGGGAATTGTATATGATTTTATAAATATATTTTTATAAATATATTTTACAAATATACCATATATGTCTATGTGGTATAAGAGAGGTCTGCGTTCATGCTTATTTATATGAAGAATTATCTTACTATACTTTTAGAACCAAAAGATGATAAACCAGAGATAGACGAATAAGCAAATGGTATATTGAGGTATACTTAAATTTTATTTTTTATACTGAGTCCTCACCGAATGCAAAAACAATTAACGAGTTTACCTAAATACCAAATGAAGTTCCCCCCTACCCACCCCCACACACATGAAGACTATCTTCAAATGCTATAATTTCCTTCAGGGCAAGGACAATGTCTTAGGCCATTACTTTATTTTCCATAGAACCTACCAATGTGCTACAGAATGCTAAATACCAGTTCGATAATATAACTTAAATGATCATATTATATTTGGAAATATAAGTCACAGTCACTTCTGTAACCACATACCACTATCTAAATTTTGGGGTTTCCTTGAATATGAATAAAAGAAGCCAATTGGAGGGACATCTGGGTGGCTCAGTCAGTTAAGCGTCTGACTTGGACTTGGTCATGGTCCCAGAGTCCCGAGATTGAGCCCCGCATCGGGCTCCCTGCTCAGCGGGGAGCCTGCTTCTCCCTCTTCCTCTGCCTGCCGCTCCCCCTGCTTGTGCTCTCTCTCTCTCAAATAAATAAACAAATAAATAAAATACTTTTTTTTAAAAAAAGAGCCAATTGGAGAGGATTTAATCTCTTCTAAAATACGGAGACTTTTGCTGTGATGCTTTGGGAGGTGGTCAGTGATGACAATCAGTGGCCAGGGTAGTGCCGTCACAGGGGCCCTGGTGCATCGTGGTTTCCGTTTTGCTCATGACACCTTGCATTATGCCTGGCACAAAGGAGCTACTCAATAAACATGAATTAATACCAAAGAGTAAATACCTAAATATCAGCAACTTGATCATTAATTCTTATAAATTGAAAACTTTTCATTACAGGATATCAACCTCTCTTTTTGCTTACTTTTGGTACTAAAATATCCCAAGGTTACCAAATTCATCATTTAAAAAACAATCCTCTGTAACTTGAGAAAACTGAGATAGAATGTGATTAGTGATGTGAAAGCCTAGGAGAAAAGAACCTAGGGGCCACCTGGGTGACTCAGTAGGTTAAGCATCTACCTTCAGCTCAGGTCGTGATCCCGGAGTCCCAGGATGAAGTCCCGCATCAAGCCACCTGCTCAGCGGGGAGTCTGCTTCTCCCTGTCCCTCTACTCCTCCCCCACTCGTGCTCACTCACTCTCTCTCTCTCAAATAAATAAATAAAATCTTAAAAAAAAAAAAAAAGAACCTAGAAACATTTCAAGCAGAATGCAGGGAGCTTCTTGTATTTTGTCAAAATATAAAAAAGAGTGGTAGAAAGATAGAAGAAATGGAGCATTTTTTTCGTCCTGGATTATTTTTAAAGACTTTCATTTTTATTTTAATTTGTTTTTGAAGACTTTCATTTTAAAATAAATCGGAAATGATCATTTTATGAGTAAATTTAATTATGCCAAATACATTTGTCTATTTCTAAAGTTGCAAGAAGGCTTTAATCTTAAAATATTCTAAATATAGTTATAATTGTGCTCATTTATCTGCAGCAGTAGGCTTTTTTCTTTTTATATCCCAAAATAGCTTTTTCCTCAATAGCTTAAAAATTCTGGATATTTTATCTATGCCTGCCTTTTGACTAATCAGGTCAAAATCAAGATATTTACTGTAAAGATTGAGACACAGGGGGGTGCCTGGGTGGCTCAGTCGATTATGTGTCCTGTTCTTGATTTCGGCTCAGGTCATGATCTCAGGGTCCTGAGATGGAGGCCCGCATAGGGCTCCGTGCTCAGTGGGGAGTCTGCGTGAGATCCTCTCTTTCCCTCTCCCTCTGCCCCTCCCCCTTCTCTCTCTCTAAAATGAATAAATAAATCTTTTTATTTTTTTCAAGATTTTGTTTATTTGTCAGAGAGAGAGAGAGAGCACAAGCAGGGGAGTGGCAGGCAGAGGGAGAAGTAGGCTCCCCGCTGAGCAAGGAGTCAGACTCAGGACTCCATCCCAGGACCCTGGGATCGTGACCTGAACGGAAGGCAGATGCTTAAACTATTGAGTCACCCAGGCACCCCTAAAATGAATAAATAAATCTTAAATTAAAAAAAAAAAGATTGAGACACGGGGCTCTGGATATGCTACTGTGCTGAGCTTTGTCTTCTGGACGGGCAACAAACATGAGCACGGGCCACCTCCCTCCAGCTTGGCCTTACCTCAGAGGGAAAATAGGCCCTGCTGTTAGCCAGTCTCAGATGCCAAAAGACTCACTTGGGTCCTGAAGAACAAGAGTAGGCACAGTGGTCTCCTCTTGTTTCGGTTTCTTTTCATAATAGAAAAAGGAAAAGGAGAAATCTTCAATGCTAATCTCTTGCTAAAATGATTTGAGGACTTTGGGACTATGGAGACACCTTTAACAAATCAGACGGGTCTTTCCCGAAAGCCTAACCCTTGATATCTTGAACAAGGATTCAAATCACAGCCATAAAAGTGATGTTTTTACTAAGAGGGGACATTGCTTAAATGTGTTAGCAGTGCCAAGGGATTTTGTCTTTATGGGATGGTTCTGGAATAGCAGATTTCATGGGAGTTGTTTGCTCTTTGAAAGATGGTAGGAGAGGACCTGTATTCACCGGTTTTCAGATGTAAAGCAAGAAAAGAGAATAACCAGGTTCTTAACATTAAGCCTGTGTCGACATGGATCAAATCGGTTTCAGGCTGTGAGCTTTCCATGCGGCAAAGCAGGCTTCTCTGGAAGGCCATCAACCTATCAACCCGCGGGTAGGCTTCCCCGTTCAGAGAGGTGGCTGAATGTGCCCATTCCCGTTTGGGGTCATCACTTACGCAATGTCAGACCTGCTATTGATTTGTTACTCTGACTTTCACAACACAACCACTCAGGCCTGAGTTTTTCCACCTCATTAAGTAATAATAGTAATAATATTTGTCTTTACCTATGGTACAATGGCAGTGTAAGTGAATGGAAGGGAAGTGTTGAAATCTTGGCCATCTGAAGTTGAAACCTTGGCCATATTCTTCAGGCTTCCTAGAACACATCTCAATAAGAAAGTACATACAATATATAGTAACTAAATCAACAAGCCATCCTGAGTAACATTAGGTGAGGTTTTTATTCCAAAATTAAAAATAGGGAAAAAAAAGCAATGATAAAAATTCAACACAAGCTAGTTTTCAAAGTGATAAAAATGTAAAATGCCAAGATAGTTTTTTAAGTGTTTTCAACACACACACACACACACACACACACACACACACACACGTGTGTGAGGCTGTAGCTATGGAATGACTTTTAAGCTAACCAAAAAGAGTGAAATATTTAATGTAGATTACAAGAGCTAGAAAGAAAAATTCCCTGAAGTTATAAAGTATAACTTTTATGTTGAATGCAGAAAGATAATGGAATATTCCCTGAAGAGCTCTGGAATAATTTTTCTCTCTCATCCCTTCCGGTGATCTGATAAGGCAGGTTTATAATTGCAACCAGTTTTTACAGATGAGGGAACTGAAGTTGAATAAAAGAAAAAAAACCCATCTTTACAAAAAAGTTCAAATGTAAGCTCTTGAAATTCTATTCCCCAGCATTTGGGCATAACACAAGAATTTGTTTTCAAATTGACAAGTTTATTGCAAATTCAGTTATAGGCCTTTAGATGTTTAGATCAGGGCTCAGAAAGGTTTTAGAAAACTGTATTTCTTTAAGAGGCTGCATGTGAAAAGTACATTTGAAATTATCTAATAAAACATTTAGAAAGTGTCAACATAATAGCAATTCCCATAAAACTTCAAAAGTTGTCAACACAATAGGTCTTTTGTACCTCTTAGTGACTTTAGGACTAAGGCAGATACTTCTAGTAATTCCAAATTGTCCAACCACCTTCTAGAACAATGAGTTGTTCAGCGGAGGCTTAAGATGAGGTAAAAGTATTGTGGATCCCTAAATTGGGCCAACGTGTTTTTTTTGGGGGGGGTGAATCTTTTGATGATGCTTTTACTGATATCAAATAAGATAAAAACAGGAATGTCTAATTTGTTCTCAAGTTGCTTTGAAACCCGTTCTTCAAGAAAATATTTTTAATCCCCTAAGTCATTTCACATGTGCAAGCATTTCTCAAGAGTTTTCTGCCTTTTGCCTTCTACGTTTAAACTTAGGTAAATCTCACATGCCTTCATTGATCAAATAATTAAGAATGGGTACTTTCTATGGGAAATACAACATCAGTATATATAGATGTGAAATAGATGCCTAGCCCACAGCACCTTAGGATGTCTTCTATGCTTTGCCAATCTCACCCAGTTCTCTGAAGCTGAAGGTCAGCAAAATCAATGACCCCACCCTCCCATAAAGAAAGAAAGAAAGAAAGAAAGAAAGAAAGAAAGAAAGAGAAAAAAGAAATGTCTAGTATACATTGCCCCTCTTCACGAGACCGCTCTCCATACTTTATCTTATGCCATATCAACTTTAATGTCAAAAGATGGGCCACAAATCAGCTTTTACCAAACTGGTAATTCCCAGCATTCTTCCCAAGGAGATATTAGGGGTTTTTTTTCTATTAATATATGTGTAGGATTTTTTTTTAAAAGATTTATTTGAGAGAGAAAGAGAGAGAGTGCACAAATGAGAGGGGAGAGGGGCAGAGTGAGAAGGAGAGAGAGAATCCCCCAAGCAGACTCCCTGCTGAGCACAGAGCCCAACATGGGGCTCAATCCCACAACCCTGAGATCATGACCTGACCTGAAATCGAGAGTCAGAAGCCCAACCGACTGAGCCACCCAGGCCCTCAATATATATGTAGGTTTAAGATGAATAAATGATTGTTAGAATCAATATTTGATCATTTTCTAGCTCTAGTCAAAAACTTTCACCTTGGAAGACTTGAGTGGTGAGCAAACAATGGGAAGAAAGTAATAACTAAGATATATTGTTACTATGTACCAGGCTTTCAGTGTAATTAATTCATTTAATCCTCACAATAACGCTAGGACATAGGTATGACTAGTATCCTTATTCCGTAGATGAAGAAATTGAGGCATAGAGGGGTTAAGGAACTTGTCCAAAGTCAGCTGAGCTTAAATCAATGTAGCTGGCCTTTGGAGCCTGCATACTGAACCCCAGCACAGTACTGCCTACATACACACAGACGCACAGACACACACACAGACACACACACACTCACACTCACATACACACACAAATATTTCTGTAAGTCCAAATATGCATCTTCTCTCCCATTTGGTACTAGGAATGTACGTTCTTAGTGGACATGCAGGGAACAATGTGATATAATAACACACGAAACACAAACAAGGAACTAAACTGGGGCTCCTGGGTGGCTCAGTCGGTTAAGCGTCTGCCTTCAGCTCAGGTCATGATCTCAGAGTCCAGGGAATGAGTCCCTCATGGGGCTCCCTGCTCAGTGGGAAGCCTGCTTTTCTCTCTCCCTGCAGCTCTGCCTACTTGTCCTCTCTCTATCAAATAAATAAATAAAATCGTTGAAAGAAAAAAAAAGTAAGGAACTAAAACTATGATGACCCTTCAGGTCCAAAGTCCACTGCTCTATTATTCTGATTCTCAGTACTGCCTACTACTTTGATTTTAATAATACTGAAGAATGGGTGATGGACCTTTCAAAAAAAAGCCCAACTGCTGAAACTTTTGTGGCTGCTACGAGTCCAGCCAGATAGTCCAGATAACAGTCACAGTGTGGATAATCCCAGGATAACCTGGGAGCAAGGAAGTAGGATGTGACTGCAGGGTTACTTTTGTTGGAGTTGAAAATTTTTATTTTTTTATTATTTATTTCTTAAGACTTTAAATTTTTTTTCTTATTTATTTATTTATGTAAGTAATCTCTACACCCAATATGGGGCTCAGACTCATGACCCCAGGATCAAGAGTCCCATGCTCTTCCAACTGAGCCAGCCAGACACCTCACTGCAGTTAAAACATTTTAGAATATTGTCCAGTGGTCAGATTTATGGCTGTCAGTCTTAACGGGAGTTACTCAGATAAGTACTTTGTGTGAATACGTGTGTGACTGAGCATGGAAAAAATAAGTTGGAAAGGATGGCAAATGGGAGAAGAGAAAGAGGAGAAAGGGTCTAGACCACAGCCTAGATATCCAAAACGGCAAACTTCAAAATGGATCAATTGGAGAATGGGTATCAACACTGCAAAAAGACTTCCTGTTTTACAAAAGGAATATAAGTTTGCACTGAACAGCAAGTATGGTGCTTTTGTTTTGCTAAATTTGATTTACATCCAAATTTTTTTTAAAGATTGATTTATTTATTTGAGCACGAGAGAGCGAGTGTGCAGGTGCACACCCAGGGAGGGGCAGAGGTAGGGAATCTTCAAGCAGACTCCCCTCTGAATGTGGAGCCAAATGCGCTCCATCTCACAAGATCTCATGAGATTACGACCTGAGCTGAAATCAAGAGTTGGATGCTCAACTGACCGAGCCACCTGGGTGCCCCTAAATTTTTTTAAACAAATCTATCAAATGAAGCAAGGTAATTCAATACTTAATTACAATTGCAAATTTTGATCTGCATTATTTCCAAAGTTTTTGGAATAGCCACCCCAAGTTCCATGCTGTGGCTTAGTTGTATTGCTAGGTCATTTAGATATTAAGATTGACCTTTTCTAATTAAACATCTTCAGAATGCAAGAATAAAGGGCCAATTCGTGTGTTTAAGAGTATTCTAGGAAAACAGTGACTTAAGTACTCAAATATAATCATCATTGTCTGTTATTCATTATCAGAGAGTACACACACGCACACACACATGCACACACAATGTACAATGTATGATGTATGATTTCTAGCTCTGTATTTGTCTGAGGTGTTAACCAGTCTCTCTTGGATTTCCAATTTAAACTAAGGGGCTGTTGTGAGATGCGAAACCACTATCCAAAAAAAACAAACAGAAAACCACTAGTGAGAAAACTAATGGTCCAATAATTTTTTGACATTCCCCTGTAGGAAGGTTAAGTGAAACCACTTGATAAGGCAAAAACGTATCAAAGCGGCATCTGTGGCAGGTTCAAGCCTTTGAAAGCAGCAGGAGGGTGTAGTGGCCAAGTGCAAACACAATGACATCACAGTCTCTTCCATTTACAACGTCTTCAACCTTGTGTAAGTTACACAGCCTCATTGCGTGTCAGTTCTTGATCTTCGAAATGGGAATGATAATCATACCTCGCAGGACTGTTGAACAAATGAGTGAATTCACAATGTCTGGACATAGCGATCTGTACTTAAATGTTTGCTATGATTCGTGAGACAGAAGATAGGACAAGAATATTCAAATGAGATCCTACATATAAAAGCGCCACATATGTTTTGGTTCTACTTTCTGCCACTTTCCCCATGGATATTCTGACGAGCCCAATTTTGTTTTCTCACTGCACGGAATCTCTGTACAACATGATAATGACTGCCCAGATCAATGAATTGGTAGAAGTCGCTAATACAAAATCTCAGAGGGAAGAGGAAGTTGCCAAACCTGTATCTCTTCAGACTTGTTTTTTGGTTCTCAGGACTTTTACCTCTTGTACATTTTATCTTAATACAGTTGGGTAGAAATAGGGGCTCATTGACAGATGTGACCTATGGCTAACCCTCTCTCTGACCTGTGTACGCTTGTCTCACCTCCTTGCCTGTGGGTCTCCTTTATGCCCCAGGCTGTTAAATCCCCACCCCCACCCCCAACAAAGACTGTTCCATTCTAAATTTGCAAACTCTATCTTGTCTATCTATGTGAAATTAATGATTGCTAAGATGACATAGGTATTGGGGCGCCTGGGAGGTGCAGTTGGTTAAGCATCCAACTCTTGATTTCGGCCTAGGTCATGATCTCAGGGTTGTGAGATGGAGCCATACATTGGGCTCTGCACTCAGCAGGGAGTTTGCTTGATTCTCTCTCTCTCCCCCTCTCTCCCTTTGCCCTTACCCACCACACTTGTTTATGCTCTCCCCCCAAAGTAAATAAGTAAATCTTTAAGATGACATAGGGGTGCAGAAGAGAACAAAATAAGGAACATGGCAGACATTATTGATTGCTTGTCCCAAACCATTCTCTCCTTCTTCCTACCAACAGAACCCGATTTTTTCCCACTGGACAGGTGATCCTATTGTGACCTGAGCTTGAGCCTAAATCCTGAGTATTCTAACTAATTATGGCTATTTCATTTTCCTTCCCAGTGACTGATTTAGGGACAGGCATGTGACCAGGATCTCATCAGTGACATAAAGAGGAATTTGCCAGGGTATTATTGGGACGGTTTCTTTTCTGATAAAAGAATAGAAAATAGGACACCTTCATTTCTTACACTGGACATTATTTTGTTGTCCAATGTGATATCTAGACTTTCTGCAGACACCTGACACCAAAGAAAGCTATCAGAGGACAAGTCAACATATTGGCAATGATGGCGACAGAAAACACTAAGGTCTGACGATGTCACCAAACCATGAGTTAACCAGCCCTAGAGTGGCCCCACCTCTGACTCTCTTATGACGTAAGAGAGATTATATTTTCCTCATCATTGAAGCCAGTTCAGTCTGGGCTTTCTATTGTTTGCAGTTTAACTAAAACAAGGGGAAATCACTGTCCTCAAAAGGAAAATAACTTAAAGATATGCCTGGAGAGAAGGGAGTAGAAGAAGGAGGGAGAGGGAGGGGAGAACATGAGTTGCTTAATGATGGATTCAAGATATATTTTAATCTATTTTTTTAATTGTAAGAATAGCCTACCCTTTACTTGCATAAAAGCTGATCAACATTGTATGAAAAAACACATTTAGTGCTGTGTAGAATACAGAACTGTGGCCTTTATCCACAGTGAAGACCAAAATCGCTTCCATTTTTTTTGTTGTTGTTAAATGCCTCAAGTTTACTGGATAGTCAAATTGGAAGTCAAATCTGGCATCTATCCCACATTACAAAGCATAGAGCTTACCTTAGGCATTATCGTGAAAAGAAAAATCAATGTTAATTGTTGAAACCATTAGTTCCCATTAATTGACACTTCAAATCTCTGACACAGTGATTGGCTGCAGACAACCCAAACCAACCACAGTAACTCCCTACGAGACTGAATTTGGAAGAGAATGTAAACTTGTTTTTGCTTCTGATGAATGAAAGAGAAAACATTCCTCAAACATTTCTCTAGTTGGGTAGGCTCTTTGCAAGGATCTAAAGTCCAATCATATCAGAAATGGGAGGGCTCCAAAGCTATGATAAATCCCTAAAAATTATATGTTTGACTCAGAATTCAAACTAAGAGATGCAGAGTCAGGGCCAGCAAGAACGCAAGAACATGCAGGCATTTGTCCTTCCTGCTGCAATTAGCTGATCAAATGATCTGCCCCTGGACATTACACTAGCATGCAATTAGAATGCTTGGTGCCCTCAACCTCAAAGCTCAAATCTTGGGTTTCAGTTGGTTAAGCAGTTGGTTAAGCAGCCGACTCTTGGTTTTGGCTCAGGTCATGATCGCAGGGTTGTAAGATCAAGCCCTGCCTCGGGCTCCCCGCTCAGTGCAGAGTCTGCTTGGGATTCTCCCTCCTTCTCCCTCTGCCCCTTCCACTCATGTTCTCTCTCTCTCCCTAAAATAAATAAGTAAATATTTAAAAATAAACTGAAGGCTCAAATCTTTATTTTAAAGCAGTCTTTTCATTCCTGGCACTCTAGACTATGGCTTTCGCAAAGCTCACATATTTGGGATTTTAAAAATAGATTCTCAAGTGTTTTAACCTTTAGCTTCTCAACTGTTGAGGATGTCCAGATTCATATCTCTGTTTAAAAATAAAAGAGATTTTGGTTTTGCTCTTTACCTTGTTAATGTCTCCCTGCCTATTTCACCAATGCTGTGCTACCCTTCCACCATGTAGCATAGGAAAATCCTACTTCTCATCCCGTGTCTACTCATTGCCCTCAATTTTCCTTTCTTTTCACTGATGACTCCTAAGCAATGAGATAAAAGATGTGACTGCAGACAGTCTAAGCCTCAAGACTATGGAAGAAAAAGGGCATGACCACTGCATACCTTTAGCTTGGTCCGCTGAAACCAGGTTCTTTCTGCCATCTCTCAGAGGACATTCTGACCTTCTCAATTTGGTTTACTACTGCAGGACTTTGTCTCTTTACAGATCACTGGATAGCCCTGTAAGAATGTCAATAACCGTATGCCAAACCATTACAGGAGAAGAATACTGAAAGCCAGACTGGCTGTGCAATTTACCATAGTGACTGACAGGACACACTTGACCTTATTTGACAAACACTGGAACCAGGTCTGGTCCAAGCTCCATAAAGGATTGGGGAAAGCAGAGTGATGAGTGCCCAGGCCCTCGAACCAGACAGGCCCATGAATCAGAGCTAGCCGATTGACCCTGGGCAGATACCTTAACTTCACAAATCTCCAGTTTTCTCATCCTTAAAATAGTTCTGGGAGATATTTCCTCCGTGGAGGAATTAATACATTTACCTAACACAGGGTGCTTGAAACGATCAAATGAAAATCATTATCAGAACTTAGTCCAGTGCCTGCCATGTAGTGGGGACTCAGAAGTTAGCTGCCATTTGCTATGCAGAGCTGCCCCACCTTACACCTTGCTAGCTAGGTATTTCCTCTTCCTTCTGTCCCCCCCTTCCCCAAATACTCAGTCCAGTTCACACCACAGAGACTCTCACCAATTTCACTGCTCCCATTATCTTCACATTATCTTCCCTTTCTTCACCTTCTCTATTTCCCTGGCAGTTGAATCCCATTCCCCAAGATCATTTTTCGTTTGTCTTTTTCTTCTCTGTTGCCTCAAATTACTTTCCTCGTAGGTTCTCCTTCTTGCTACTATTCCTTTGCCAGACATTAATTGAGTGCCCAATGTGTGAGCCTTTGCACTGGGTACTGGGGACAGACAAATACAGGACTCACATCTTAGCAAACAACTAGAGGAGACAATAAAACATCACAAGACAGAGAGGTAAGTCCTATAATAGAGTTAGATGCTGGGTGCTGGGTGAACATGGAGGAAGAACATTTTACTGAGACTGGAGACTTGCTGAGACCCAGGAAAATGGACTGAGGGTCTCCTATGCATCACATATCACATTAGCCACTTGGAGCGCATTTGTTAATACTCAACAACAGCAACATGAGGTAAGCATTGTCATTTTCATTTCTTAATTTTAGAAGAGAAGAAATTCTCATATGCTGCTTAAGAGAGCTTCCCAGGAGTGTTTACTGAGTACTTACTACACACCAGGCTTAGTTATAAGTAAATATGGTTCAGTCATTTAACTCATCAGAACTACCCTCTGCTAAGTCCATTTTACTGAGACGCAAAGATTAACAAAGCCAGTAGGTGAGATTATTTAAATTAAGAAAATACATACATGCTAAATATCCCACAACAAGAGAATAAGTTATGAAGGAGACATCTGAAGGACAGTGACCAAAAATTAAAAAGCGTGTTTTAGGAAAAGATATAATGAGATGGAAAAATTTTAAGCAATAATGGTAAATGTCTACAAGGACAGAATATGAAACTATATATACAACATACCAGCTTTGCCTTTATCTATATTTAAGTACTCCAATACACATGAAAAGACAAAAGAACACTTCAAAATGTTAAGGTCTCAGGATGTCAGGATTTCAGGTGATTCATGTATCTTTCCTTTATATTTGCATTTTCTAAGTTGTTTTAATCTCTTCAGCTTATTTGTATACATATCTTCATGTACACAGACTTTTACATAAATGCATAATATGATTATATTCCCATACTCGTTTTCTTCTTTTTTGCTTGGTTCTCCCATGCACATAATTACCTTGCTTTGCTCATGCAACAGTGAATGCTTCATACGAATCCCTCCAAGCCGTCCAGTAAGGCTCTCCTTAGCCAGTTTTAATGGCTGCATCATAGCCTACAAAGTGGAGATATTATAATTTATTCAGTCATTCCCCAATTGTTGGCCATTCCCTCTATTTTCCCTTGTTTCCATTCAGTTGCCACTATTGAAGAAATGCTTCAAGGATATATATTTTTTTAAGATTTTATTTATTTATTTATTTGAGAGAGAGAGTGAGTGAGATAGAGCGAGCACGAATGAGAGAGGAGTAGAGGGAGAGGGAGAAGCAGACTCCCTGCTGAGCAGGGAGCCCAACATGGGGCTCAATCCTGGAACTCCTGGATCATGACACAAGGAGAAGGCAGATGCTTAACCGACTGAACCACCCAGGTGCCCCTCAAGGGTATGTTTTTAAACACAGTCCTGACTCAGCTCCAGCGGAATGAATGTGTTTAGGTCTCTGCACATGCCTTGGCCCCTCATGCTTCCACGGCTTTGTATATGTGCTGCTTCCTCTCAGGAATACCTTTGGTACTTGACAAACTGTAATTTGCCCTCAAGTACGGTCATACACCATTTCCTCTGAGGTGTTTCCTCTCACCTTTCACAAGATGGATTAATGACCCCCAGGTGGTCCCCAGCACCCCAAGTTTAGCTCTGATAAACAACTGTCATCATTTGTCTCTTTCCTCAAACTGAATGTGCATGAGATTGCCTCTATATTCCCAGGCCCAACCATAGGCCCCAGCACATTTTAGTTGATAGAACAAATGGATGGGGGATGAATGAACACATGAAGAGACAGCAAATAAACAGCGGCATGACACGTTAACGATGTGCTGAGGAACTACGGGTAGTTTTTGTAGCTAGAGCATAGAATGAATGTGAAGGTATAGAAGATAGATCGGAGAGTTTTTGCTTTTTTTTTTTTAAAGGTCAGATCATAAAACGTTTTGTGTATCAAATTTAAAGAGTATGAGCTTTATCCTAAAGAACATGAGGAACTATTGAAGAATTTCAAGCAGCAAAATATCATGAATTTTTAAAAAATTCTTTAAGCAAAGTGTGGAAGATGGCCTAGATTAAGCCAGAAGAAAGACCAGGAACCATTAGAAGACAACAGAGTGAGAAATGGTGAGGGCTATGTGTCAGTTGTTGGGCTAGACATGTCACAGGTGTTTTCATTTAATTTTCCCATCATCCCAAGAGTCATGGTTCATGCTAGTCCCATGCTAAGGAAACAATGTTAAAGGGAAGAGCTCACCAAGGGTCACACTGTTAATCAATGATGTGCCCTGACTGGACCTCAAGTTCCTCTGGCTCAAAGCCAGTAAGCTCCATGTGGACATTGCAAAGCAAAGGCACTGGCCCTACTACAGAAGAGGGGATGCCAATTAAGGCAATAAGAATGGGGGGGGGGCTGGGTGGCTCAGTCGTTAAGTGTCTGCCTTCGGCTCAGGTCGTAATCCCAGCGTTCTGGGATCGAGCCCCACATCAGGTTCCCTATTCAGCAGGAAGCCTGCTTCTCCCTCTCCCTCTCCCCCTGCTTGTGTTCCCTCTTTCACTGCCTCTCTCTCTCTGTCAAATAAATAAATAAAATCTTAAAAAAAAAAAAGACATTAAGGATGGGGCACCTGGATGGCTCAGTCAATTAAGCATCTGCCTTTGGCTCAGGTTATGATCTTGGGGTCCTGGGATCAAGCCCCATATCGGGCTCCCTGCTTAGCGGGGAGTTTGCTTCTCCCTCTCTTTCTGTCCCTCTGTCTTCCTCTGCCCCTTTCCCTTGCTGGTGCTCTCTCAAGCTCTCTCTCTCAAATAAATAAATAAAAACCTTAAAAAAAAAAGACGATAAGGAAACAGAATGGACTAAGCTTGTCAACTGGATAAACACAGCAAGTAAATCAGAGGGAGATTTTAGAATGATACCCACATTTCTGATTTAGTGGTGTCATTCATCAAAATAAAAAAAGGATGGTGTTTGAAATGAAAGATAAAGAGTTCCATTTGGGACATGATGAAATCAAAAAGAACTCAAAAAATCTAAAAATGTATTAGTATGTAAAAAAATAACGCTTGAGGGAATAACTTGTTAGATTCATGGCAATGAAATAACATATAGAAAGTAAGCTTACCTTTGAAACTCATTTTTGCTTTTCAATTTCCTATAGTATAAGATGACCTAAGAGCCTTCAGCTTTTTTTGAGTAGTCCTTTCTTTTTTAGGTTTTATCCTTTCTTTCTCAAAGCATAATGAAAAATATAACATATGTCCATTTATGTACTCGTTCCACTTTATCATTTTTAAAAAAATTTTTTTTAAAGTAATCTCTATGTCCAACGTTGGGCTCAAATTCACAACCCTGAGCCATACAGGTGCCCCCTACTCTATTATTTTTGATTAGACATTTTCTTTTTTCACAAAAGGATTGAGAGGGCCAAAAACAATGTCCATTAAAATAACTAAAACACAATCAAGCTAGGTTTCTATAGCCACATAAAAGATTTAGCCATATAAAATATTTCATTCTAGGGGCACCTGGCTGGCTCAGTACAGCGTGCAACTCTGGACCTCAGGGTTCTGAGTTTGAGTCACACATTGGATGCAGAGATTACTTAAAAAAATAAAATATTTTTTAAAATTCCATTCTAGAGGAACATCCATTGTTGGAAGAAACTACTTTATTCACATGATCTACCAGACAATGTGAGGTGACATTCAACATTCGGTTTCATGAATTAAGATCTATTTTGTGGCTCCATATTTTAAAAAGAATTATTATGTGATTCTTAGGGAAGTCACTTTGAATGCTCTACAGATCCCTCTTTTAAAAACAGTTTAGATAATTGAGTTATTTGCTCAAAAGTTTTAAAAGCTTTTAAATGGAAACAAAATGGTACTGCGTTTATTTCTTTACTCTAACTAAAGATATGAACCATAGGTCCTCAGACGTAGATCACAGATTGTGGTAAGCGTGGGGAACTCAACATAAGCCTCCAGAAGAGTAAAGTCTTAAACATTTCAATTGCCAAAAGATTGACTGAGTCTCTGTTTAATTATTAGTGCTATAAAAAGTGAGTAATATTTACCTGGCCATAATAGTGCTGCATAAAAGTCACTTATCTTTCCTGCCAGGTGCCACATTTCTCACAGTTATTAAAAATAATGAGAAGAAATCTTTAGTCACTTCAAAATCTGCCATCCCACCATCTTATATAATTTAGGGGTTAGAGGGTTGCTAAGGAAGCTGATTTGAAAAAAAAAAAAAAAAGTGCCAACCCAAGCCCGGGTCCTAAATGCAATCAGTGACAAATGCCATTATTAGTGAAGAGTTCAAGCAACAATGTTCCAGTAAGCAATGGTTTCACAGGAACTGCCCTGTTTGGGATTTCTGTCTTCTGTAAACTCCCCAACACCCAGTGCCTCTATCAATTTGAATGATGAGTGCCGGTTCTTCATAAATCCAAATTGTAAACAACCATAAAGAGCTTTTCTGGTATATGTTCATGTACAGGGCTCATCAGAAATCCAAGTTTACAAGAATACCGGTTCCTCACAGACGTGTCATAATGTCTTGGAAGAGTATATTCAGGAAGTTTACAGACACTGTAACTCATTAACTGAACTTTAACATCATCATGCAATATGGGTTCAGATGACATTGTTGAATGCCTTTTGGATTTTGGCAAAGATGCCTTGGGAGTCATTAGTTATCTGTCAATCATTTACAAATCCTCTCTGAAATCAGTTAGCAAATAATGTTTTATCATTATAAACATGTATCTTTGTAGATGTGACTCCTTATAAGTATGCCATGTGGGGGTGTATCTCCTGAGTTCAGTGGGACAGTGAGTTTAAAACAGAATGCCATAATGGAAAATGCCCACATTTGCCAAAAGGAAATGGTTAGACCGTGACTTGATTGAGAAAAATAATTACCCCAAACTGAGGTTTTCATTTGTTTTGTGTTTTTCCCCAGCATAGCTGGAATGTAAATTGCTTATTAACTGTCTCTGAGGCTGAGTTCTGAGCACCTGTTATTTGTATCACATGTGAATGTTACTCCACTCCCTCTTTCACAAAAATATGTTCATTTCTCACAAAGTACTGAGTATTTATTTCTATTAAATTAACCAGATAGATAAGCTTCAAAAGACCAAAGTAACTCATTAATGTAATGTTTCCTCTGCATGCCAGTAAGTTCTACAGAAAAGTAAGAGAGTGACAAATAGAAAATAGTATTTTTTTTTAAACGTTCTTGCAGGAGTTATCAGGAACCTAGTAATGCAATCCCCCTTCAAATTTTTGGGTACATTTTTTAAAAAGATTTTATTATTTATGTGTCGTAGAGCGAGCGAGAGCACAAGCAGGGGGAGCGGCAGGCAGAGGGAGAAGCAGGCTCCCCACCAAGCAAGAAACCCAATGTGGGACTCAATCCCAGGACCCCAGGATCATGACCTGAGCTGAAGGCAGACGCTAACCAAAACTGAGCCACCCAGGTGTCCCTTTTGGGCCCATTTTGTAAAATAATTCTGCCTAATCAGAGGCATTAAACAAAGCATAAAATTCAATCTTTTTGTTGTTACATGTTTTATGAGCCCCATATAAAAATGAAGAGAATCAAAGCAAATCCCTATAAAATGTTTTTAAATGAGAAGAATCATATGAGATCTCCTATAGGGTGTCAAATAGTGTCTGTGACAGCACTGATGTCAACGACAAAACATGAAAAAGAAATTTGTAGATGTCTTTTAAAATTCCATACTGAAAAATATGTCTTTCACCTAAGACCCCAAGTCAAATGGTCCATACTGGTTTTTAATGGCATTTAAATATGTATCAAACACTTTCTCTCTCCTACTCATGACACTGAGCATTTTTTTTAAAGGTTTTACTTATTTATTTGCCAAAGAGAGAGAGAGAGAGAAAACAAGCAGGGGAGGCAGCAGGCAGAGGAAGAATCAGGCTTCTCGCTGAGCAAGGAGCCCAACGTGGGATTTAATCCCAGGACCCTGGGATCATGACCTGAAAAAAGGCAGATGCTTAACCGAGCCACCCAGGCATCCCAATACTGAGCATTTCTCTATTATCTCATTTTACTTCTCACAACAGCATTATTGGATTCCATTGTCATTTTTACTTCTGAAGAATTCATAAGGCTTAAGGAAGTCAAGCATTACTTTGCCCGTGAGTAAAGGACAAAGCAGGGAAAGGAATTGTGAACTTTCTGGTCCCAAATCTCAGGCTCTTAACTACTACCTTCATTTGTATTATGATCTCATAGTGTGTTCTCCTGCTCAGGTAGGTTGATCCCCCAAGCACAACTGCATGGTTTAACAGGAAAACCCAATTACATCTACAGCCAGAGTGTTGAGGAGTAGATGGGCAATGCTATTTTATGGACTGAACAATATGTAAAACCTTAACAAATATGTATCCCACATCTTGGCATGTAAAAAGAGAAGACCCATATATATCAAAGTAGTTATAGGTATAAAATATGCCTACAAAAATATATGTCCCTTCTGAATTTTCATCTAAAATCAGTAGTCATTGGTTGGGGCTCTTGCTGGCTCAGTTGGTGGAGCATGTGACTCTTCATCTCAGGGTTGTGAGTTTGAGCCCCACGTTGGGTGTAGAAATTACTTAAAATTATATATATTGGTTTCAATAAAAATCATATTTTGAAATCCATTATATATTTAAAAGAAAAAATTAAATACTACCTACCACAGTGTTAATACAAAGTAGACTGGGTTGGTTAGGCGTACAAAAGAACTTAAGGCTCAGAGGAAAAACAGCATGTTTATCAAATGCCCTCCCCACTGGCAGCCAGAATGACCAGTTTCCTCACTTCGTGTGAACGAGCACCAGTTTTAAACTACCTACATTCCATGAGCAGGTCTCCTCAACAAAATCTCACCTGATGAGGTTATGTGAATATTTAACTGGGGACATTTCCAACACCCATGAGGACCACAGTCATGGCCTTGGCCACATCTCACCCTGACTTCCAGGAGTCACCCAGACCTCAAGTCACCCCATCCCATACAGAGGTGAGTCTGCATCAGGCAGGGTTCAGAGCCAACAGCACAGCTTCAAGGCAAGGGACAGGGAGAGAGGATAAAGCCTTTCTTTATTCTTATTTCCCTTCTATCTGTTCTCTCTCTATAAAGCATGTTTATCATTCTGAGGCTATATTCCAACATTTCAACTGAAATAAAGTAAGGCAAGAGGGAGAAATGAAAACGTAACAGTAATCAGAATAAACAACAAAGAGAAAAAAAGGATCATAAATTCTGTAATGTGAACCTTCAGACAATGACTGCTAAATCTATTCCATGATGTGTGAAATTATGTTACAACAAATGTCCATATATGAAGTTATAAATTACCTGCTGAATACATATACACTCCATTTACTTAGTTCAAAAGAAACGTCCATGTTAATGTTAAAAACCACATGAAGCCTTGAAAATGTATATGCGTGGGCTTTAATTACTGATAGCAGCAGATTCTCTACCAGAAACCTAAAAGAATAAAATAAAATTTAAAATTTAACAGTGAAACTAACTAGAGGCATAAACTTATATTCTAATTGACCCAGTATCCTTATCCAACTGAGAGTTCAGAAAAGGCCCCTTAGGTCTTTACTAACTTCACAATGAGCGTACCCTTCCCATTGTTTCCTAATCGAGGTGCTACTCTCTCAGTGTTAGCGGGTGATAATAGATGTCCATATGATCTTGCAAATGGTTTTTCCCTTTATGAAACCTTTTCTTCCGTAGGAATCAAAATTTGGACTTTAGCCTCATTAACACTGATTTAAACAACTGATCTGATTAGATTAAATCTGTGCTCATTAAGGGAACATACATATATATATATATATTATATATATATATATATATATATATATATATATATATATATATATATATATATATATATATATATATATATATATATATATAGGCACCTTTTTATTCACTTATCTTTTCTTCTTAGGTCCTGGGCCAGAGGTACAATTACTTGGGCACTGCCCCTCACAATCACCAAGTCTTTCTATCCAAAGAGCTTCAAAGGCTTGGGGAAACATCCTTGAGTTTCCTAACTTTGGGGGCATAAAGACAATGAATAAAATTATTTATCCAGAAACCCACCTTCTAACCAACTGACAATGTATCCCCAAGGTACAGAGAGGTATATTTTTAAATAATCTTGACATTTGTTTCAAAGAGATGAAAAGCCATAAGAACAGTAAAATCGTAGGTTTCTGTGATAAGTATCCAGTCCCCCCAGGTTCTGAAAATCCCTCACAATACACTGGGGACAGGCAGCCCCAGGTTAGGATATGGAGATCTGTGAGACCAGGAAAAGTTTCTGTTCACAGATGAAATCTCAACATGCCTCCATTTCAACATCCTGGGGGGAAAATGGCTCATAGTATTTGACAAAAGAAGAAATTATCTATTTTAATTCAATTTGGATTTCTTCCATACCCCCAATTTCACAGAAATATAAATATGAAAGTTCTTTTTTTTTTAAAGATTTTATATATTTATTTATCAGAGAGAGAGAGAGAGCACGCAAGCAGGGGGAGCTGCAGGGGCAGCAGCAAGCAGAGGGAAAAGCAGGATGCCTGCGGAACAAGGATTCTGATGTGGGACTCGATCTCAGGACCCTGGGATATGACCTGAGCCAGAGGTAGGCAGTTAACCGACTGAGCCACCAAGGGATCCCTGAAAGTATGTTTTTAAAACAGATGAAATTAACAGACCATTTGTTTTATAAAAATTTCCAAATGTTGTATTCTGACCATAGAACAACTACCGTATTGACTATGTGAAGTGGGTTGTAAAAAGTAATTAACATGTAACTCTTAAGAACACAGCTACTTCATAAAGCAAAACACATCTCTAATCAAGCTGAGCCATAAGACTTCAATTTCCCCCTTAATGTACTGCCCACAGTTCTTTAAGTTCTTCAAGTATCAGTAAAGGCTTAAGTCAAAACATGATGAATGATTGTAAAAAAAGCACTGCTGTGATTGTTCAAATGGGGAGTTGATCTAGCTGCTTTTTTAAAATGGAATGTTAATTTTATGTTTTAAGAATGACGGACAAACTGTTGTTATGTAGACATGGGTACTTCGGAGAAAATTCTCAAATATGAAGTGAACCTGTTACTTCATGGGAAAAAACGGATGGTATTTTTTTCCATTGATAAATTCAGGCTTGCAAGTGAAAATTTGGATTTAAGAAAATTTGTATATTCCACTGTGAGTTTGACAGCTTCCCAGTATTCAAAAGCTTCAGATGAGATTAGTAGTATTATTCATAAATTGAATTTTTGATACTATATAAAAAATGTTTCCAACATTTGGAAAATTTGCCAAATTTTATGAACCTACATTTTCTAAATTACCAATGTAAGATGCAACAAAATCATGCATAGGTAAAAGGTGTATTTGAAGTATAAAATAAGCCAATGAATTTTTGTGTAATAGGGTACAAAATATTCACAGATATGGTTTCAGATTCCACATTTCAACTAATCTTTTTTTTTTTTAAATATTTTATTTATTTATTTGCTAGAGAGAGAGAGCACAAGCAGGGGAGCGACAGGCAGAAGAAGCAGGCTCCCGGCTGAGCAAGGAGCCGAATGAGGGACTGGATCCCAGGCCTCTGGGATCACGACCTGAGCTGAAGGCAGATGCTTAACCAACTGAGCCACCCAGGCGCCCCTCAACTAATCTTTAAGAAGATATTACTTGTGGAGTGTTGGTGTAGTGTCAAAGAAAAAATCCATAATTATTTGAAAAACTTATTACAATATTCCTCCTTTTTCTAACTTCATATCTTAAAGACCATATTTACTTACATCTACTTCTACCAAAACAATATATTGCTACAGACTGAATGCAGAAGCAGATAATAGCTTTCTATTAAAGCAGACATTAGGGGCCTAGAGCCCCGTGTCTGGCTCCCTGCTCAGCAGGGAGTCTGCTTCTCCCTTTGCCTTTGCCACTACCCCCTACTTGTGCTCTCTCTCTGTCAACTAAATAAATAAAATCTAAAAAAAAAAAAAGGTAGACATTAAAAAGACTACTGAAAATTCTGCTTTTTATGAATTACTTTGTTTTGGAAAATAGCTATTTTAATATGTATATTAACATATTTTAATAAAAATAAATTAGTACATTTATAAATAAATAATAATTTTTTACTTTCTCAATTTTAATTTTGAATACAATAAATACTCATAGATATAATTCACAGAAGCAAAAATATTTTGGGGTCCTAATTTTTAAGAGAACAACTGCTTTGCAGAGTCATATGTCCTTTAACACCTACACTGATACATTTTTAGTATTGTGGCATATTGTTGTTTGATTATTCATTATTTTTTATAAAGTATTTTTTTTAAAGATTTTATTTATTTATTTGACAGAGATAGAGACAGCCAGCGAGAGAGGGGACACAAGCAGGGGGAGTGGGAGAGGAAGAAGCAGGCTCATAGCAGAGGAGCCTGATGTGGGGCTCGATCCCACAACGCCAGGATCACGCCCTGAGCCGAAGGCAGACGCTTAACTGCTGTGCCACCCAGGCGCCCCTATAAAGTATTTTTTATTTTATTTTACTATTTTTTTAAAAGTAAGCTCTACACCTAATATCAAGAGTCACATGCTCTACTGATTAAGCAATCCAGGTACTCCAATTGTTTGATTATTTAAAGAAATAATAGCAGGGGTGCCAGGGTGGCTCAGTCTGTTAAGTGGCAAACTCTTGGTTTCCATTCAGGTCGTGATCTCAGGGTCGTGTGATTAAGCCTCCAAGTCGGAATCTGGCTCTGCACTTAAAGTGGGGTCTGCTTGAGAGTCTCTCCCTCTCCTTCTCCCCCTCCCCCTGCTTACTCTCTCTCTCCC
>NW_024424452.1:99805944-99820987 GCF_017311325.1 Ursus maritimus
AGCAGAGGAGCCTGATGTGGGGCTCGATCCCACAACGCCAGGATCACGCCCTGAGCCGAAGGCAGACGCTTAACTGCTGTGCCACCCAGGCGCCCCTATAAAGTATTTTTTATTTTATTTTACTATTTTTTTAAAAGTAAGCTCTACACCTAATATCAAGAGTCACATGCTCTACTGATTAAGCAATCCAGGTACTCCAATTGTTTGATTATTTAAAGAAATAATAGCAGGGGTGCCAGGGTGGCTCAGTCTGTTAAGTGGCAAACTCTTGGTTTCCATTCAGGTCGTGATCTCAGGGTCGTGTGATTAAGCCTCCAAGTCGGAATCTGGCTCTGCACTTAAAGTGGGGTCTGCTTGAGAGTCTCTCCCTCTCCTTCTCCCCCTCCCCCTGCTTACTCTCTCTCTCCCTGTCAAATAAATAAAATCTTTATTATTTATTTTTTTAAGATTTTATTTATTTATTTGACAGAGAGAGAGAGCGAGCACAAGCAGGGGGAGCACCAGGCAGAGGAAGAGGGAGAAGCAGGCTCCCTGCTAAGCAGGGAGCCCGAAGCGGGACTCAATCCCGGGACCCTGGAATCATGACCTGAGCTGAAGGCAGACGCTTAACCAACTAAGCCACTGAGGCACCCCTAAATAAAATCTTTAAAAAAATAAAAAGAAATAACTGCAAAGAACTGACATGGATGATTATAATCACCAAATCCTTTTTAGTTTGAAATGCTTGCCCATCTAAAACACTTCACTTCCCAGCCTCCCTTACAGCTAAGGGTAAGTATGTATCTAATTTCTGCATAGTGAGATGTATGCAAAGTGTTTATGTGGTACTTTCAGGAAACGTCCTTAAAAAGAAGTATGTGTTCTCTGCCCTTCCTCCATACTGCTTCCCCTTATGGAATGATGGCTGGAATTCTAGCAGCCATTCTGAAACATGAGGACAAGAGATAAAGGATAGTAAAATGGAAGGAACCAGGTTCTGAACAACTTGGTAGAGCTATTGTACCATCCCTGGATTGTCTACATCTGAACTTCTTTTTTTTTTTTTTAAAGATTTTATTTATTTATTTGACAGAGATAGAGACAGCCAGCGAGAGAGGGAACACAAGCAGGGGGAGTGGGAGAGGAAGAAGCAGGCTCACAGCAGAGGAGCCTGATGTGGGGCTCGATCCCATCACGCCGGGATCACGCCCTGAGCCGAAGGCAGACGCTTAACTGCTGTGCCACCCAGGTGCCCCTACATCTGAACTTCTAAGAGAAAAATAAAGGTTTTATTTAAACCACTGTTTTCCTGACTTTTCTATTATGCGCAGTGAAATCTAATCCAAGAAAATATAATTTTTATGGGAAAAAGGCTGTACATAAACATTTCGAGTTTTCTAAATAGAATCTCAGGGGGGAAAGAAGTTTGCTCCATTAAAGAACTCAAAACAAACAACAACTAACTCTTTTACAACATGGGAAAAGATATGCATTATTATAAGAATCCATAGTTTATTACTTTGAAGAACAACAGGGTTATTTAACAAGAACCTAAAACTACTGTTTGTCATTTTAGTAATAGTTCTTTCATGGCAAAGAGTGATCCGGATTTTCCCCATGGATTCAAGCAAAGAATAATAACTTAAAATTACGGAAAATGTATTATACATTAATCATTTTGCCAGCACTAACCTCAAAGCATGAGTTTTACTTTATTGGGGGTAAAGAGATAGGGTGCGCTTTTAATCAACTGACTAATGAACAAACAAGCTAAGATTAACTTCGCAGCTAATGAATAGGCGTGATTAAACACATGAATAAATAAATGACCATAGCTTGGAAATGCTACCTGTAGTATTTTAAAGTGTCAATCATATCTCTAGTCATCATTTAAAGAATTAATGTGTGCTAATGTTATCATCTAAAATATGTTTACAGAGGTCAGAAGAGCTATGTCTGTCCTCCTCTATGCAAAGAGGTGATGACATCAAGAGGGTATGTCACAAGCCTAAGTTTAGTTAGTAGATTTAAGTTGGTTTGGAGTTTTATCCATCAAGTATGATCTTCTGACCCCTCAGTTTTACAACTTTCCACTCTCTGTGCTGCATAGCACCTCTCCACTTCTGAGTTAATCATTTCTTTGCCATTATCTGCCAGGAGTTCTTATCTCTTTTGCTGTCACTTTATAACAGAGTCCTCTTATCAACTTGCATAGAGTCATGTGACCCGTCTAAGCCTATGAAAAGTTTCCATTCTTCTGATTAGAAACCATCATGTAACTGGATACATGGTTTACAGCAGGCCACTAATGCTGGAAAAAGTACAGAGTCCAGGGAAAGACTTACTTGTAACTTTCTGAATTCTTGGATTTTTTTTTTTTTTTTTTTTTTTTTTTTTTTTTTTGCTATTTTCTTAACTTTCACTAAGGGTTACTCTAGTCTGATGAGTCCTCCCAAGGGCTACAAAATTTGACAAGCTGTATTTTTTCTTATGCTCAATGATTTCTGCTTTAAACCAAAGGACCTCCTATAATTTTACTAAGCATGTCTTCTAATTCGGATACCGGAAATTTACAAGATTCTCTAAAGCACGGACTTACACCTATTGGTAAGTAGGAGTTGCTCTATTTATCATCCATTTATTATTCTGCTACTACATTAATTCGTGTAATTTAATCTTATTGATGTCTTTAGTATTGTAAGTCATTGCTTCTCCTATTGTCTATTAAAAGCACATAAGCCCATGTTTGTACCACACATTTATCTTTCTTGAAGTTAAAAAAAAGCAAATGGATATTTCAATATTATTCATTATATCCACTGTTTTTGGATGCCCATCCATTAGTCTAAAACAGAATAAAAAATGTATAATATATATATTTTATCACTAATATTTTCTGATAATTCTAATCAGAGATAATAAGCTAACATTTGAACAACTTGAAACAAGTTAACCAGATGGAGTCATCATTGATCAAACTTGAGCAAATAGCTTTCAAATATTTGTAAAGTTTCAAGCCACACCACAGTATGGTGTCTCATTCATTGCAGATACTATACAGAATCTTTTGTTTCTCTGATGAATAAAAGCCATGCAAAAAACACATGTATTTTTAATATATGTTTTTAATAAATATATGTATATATACACACACACCTCATCATTAGTTAAGGATTACAATTTGAGGGTTACTGTTTTCCAAAATAATGAGCATGGCTTATTTTTATAAACAGGAGTAAATAAAGCTAATTTTCACTTCTAAAAAGAACAAAAAATGTTAGTGTTACAGCAAGAATACATGCAATTAGTCCTAAAAGTAAAGGACTAAAAGGAAGTGATTTCCAGTGGTCTCTAATTATTAGCCTGTTGGCAGTCATGCCCTTTTCCCTTTCCCTTAGTTTTTGAAGGACCTGTGCGTTTTCTTGGAGCACTTAGGCTTTCGAACTGGAATTTCCCTGCGAATTCGCAGAGGCCTGTCATGAGCTCTGAGTTCCAGCTCTGCTGTAACAAGAAGGAAAATCAAGGCTTGGGCTTTTCCTCTTTCTCCTTTGATAACCAGCTGACTCCACCGAGTGCCGTGATTGCTTTTTTATTGGGACAACTACACCCTATGGTATATCAATTGAGGAAATGGTTACCACCCCCCTCCCCCCGCTACCAAAATCTGTACTTAGGAAAACAGGAGGAAGGCCATCAGAGTGCAACAGAGAATCAATTGCTCTGCAGATAAAAAGAAAATTTGAGCACAAGAAAGGAGGTGAAAGAGAAACACAAACGATTTCTAATCTTTTTTCGCCTGGCAAAACCGCAGCGGCGCGCTAGGGAGTCCTTCCAGGCAGCGACCGACCGGGCGTCGCCTGGGCTCGGCGCGGGGGGCTCACGGTGGGAGCGCGCTCAGCCGGGAACAGGAGCGGCGCGCGCGCGCGGTGCGGCCCGCGCTCCCGCCTCACCTCGGGTCGCGCGCAGCGGGGAATTAAGAGCGAATTAAGAGGGCGTGGGGTCCTCAGAACTCACGCGCGGACGCCCGCTCCACGGCGTCCCTCAGACCCCTGGCATGAATTAAAGAGGGTAAGGCGGTAGAAGGAGACACCTTTGCATTTCTCTCTGCTACGTTTTACCCACCGCCCTGGGACTCAGAAGGCGCGGGCTATGCTGTAGAACCGAGGCGGGTCCAGCCTGAGCGTAAATAGAGATCTAACACCCTCAAGTCTGGGATCAGCCAGGTTCCAGAGAGCCAGAACCTGCGGAACGTCTGCCTGGCCCCGGGAGGACTGCTAAAGACTGAGCCTAAAAAAAAAAAAAAAAAAAAAGTACGGAAGGAGGTGCTTAGCGAGTCTACCCCAACACCCTAAACCTCTCCAGGCACTTCCGGGCGTCAGATCCCGGGATGACAAAATTCCAGTCAACTTTCCGGTAAAAGAAACTTCTTTCCGGATCTCGTTCGGCCTCCCGCCCTTTCCCAGTCCTCTCACTCTCCCTCCTCCTTTCCCTGGTATTCCCAGGTGGCTGTGAGATGTCCCTGTTTGCAACGTCTTAGGCACGCAAAGGCGGCTGCTGGCACTGAGAATTTCATCTATTCATGGGGTAGCCTCCAACGAGCGCGGACGGTCATTCCTGGGGATTTCTTGGCTAGACAAGTCACCCAGAGGGCTGACAGAGGAAAGGGGGACATTGTGAGCCATCAGTCTGAACAGCTAGGGCTGACCCCAACCCTGAAGGTGAGTTTCCTCTTGGATTGGATTCTGACTGCCCAGGGTAGGCCCATTGGGAGGAACCCACTGGTGGAGTAGAGAGCGTCAGGTCCTGGGGTGGCTTTGAGGGGGCAAATGGCAAGTTAGGATAGTGATGGGGAGTGGTTCACAAAACTGAGGCCAAGGCATGTAGAGATCTGTTAGGGTTTCCAACTTTACATTAATTCAGTTGTGTTGTACTTAAGAAATGTGCCTTTGTTTATTTCAAAAGCTGTCTCTATGGGTCCTAGGTGGGCATGACATTTTCCTTCTATGCATACTGGTGGTTACATGAAAATTGTATATAAATATCTGTACTCATGTAGAAAAGTGGAAATAACATTGTTCCTTCTGCCTACCTGCAAGATAATCAGAGTGCGGTGTAAGAGCAGCAGACTTGGGGTTATAACCAGATTGTTCCCTTAAAGTTAACTAGCTCTGGGACACTGTCCAAATTCTTGGTTTCTGGCTTAGGTTGTTTTTTTTTTTTTTTTTTTCTTTCTCCCAAATGGGGCAATTTTACTGATGCTATACAGTAGTAATGTAAGAGAGAAAGAGAAATAGAAAAAGAATACAGTATTTGTCTGTATCAACAAAAGAGCCAAATCTGTATGATGGGAAGCATGTCCTGTAACAAGTATTCATTGACTCTTCTGCCATGTGCTCAATATTACTGCTTTGATTTCTATGATATTTATGTACTTCTTCAAATTAAGTGCATTTATGGAAAACATTATACACATTCAATATATTACTATTATCCACAGGAAGTTATGTCTGCATAGTTAGGGGTACATAATACACAATGCAAACATTCTTGAGACACTGTATATAGTTTGTTATCTAGTCCCCTTAGCACTCTTGGAGTCTGATTTTATTCCAGCAGTCACCTCCAGTAAGCTCTGTGCCCATAAGGATCTCTGAAAGTAGACATGCAGTGGAAAATGAGATAGCCCATTGTCACCCTAAACTCTGGCCAGCTTTATTTGCAGTGCTGTTTAGAATGTCAGTCACCCAAATCCATGTTCTAATTCTTGACTGCTGGGCTTAGGCGGCCAGTTCCCTCCAGGAAGCTGAAGTCTGGTGCCTCTTCATCTTCCCTGCCTCGGCCCAACTCCAGAAGAGTGCTTCCCATACTCCCTTTACTGGCCTTGATCTACAAGTTCTCACTGGGACTAAAGGATTTCTTTAACACCTCTTTTACTAAACCAAAAGAGATTTATGGAGGAAGGGACAACAGAGGCTTGGTAGTGCTTTTTTCCCTTTACTTCATGCCTCCACCCAGACATAAGGTCTAGGGTTCTCTTAGGTTCAGCCTTGAACTTGAGATGAGCTAGAGAAGGGCTCTGGGACAGACTCCCCCCTGGAGGCCTGGCTTCACCCAAGCACTGGGGGATGTTTTATGAAGGGCAAGAGTCAGACATCTTGCTCCCCAAGACGAGAACCTACCTCAGGATAAAGCTATTTCTTTGGGTTGTACTTCCTCAGTCTTCACCTTATTGGAACAAAAATTTCTCTGGGAAATCCAGTTGGCTTCAAGGAACTTTAGGAGTCTGGGGGCCTTGAGGTCTGTGGAGGCCCTGGGGAAGAGTTGAAATATAACCAGTGTGAATTTGAGAGGGTAAGCCTGGGAAGAACCATGTGGACTGAACTTGACCGGACAAATTAAAGGCTGCCTCTTTTGTAGTCTTTTGGGAGCTCTGATATGTGTGTTTTTGTGTAATAAGTAAGAAAAGACACACTTAACTTTTAAACTCCAAATAATCTGCATACAGATGGAACATAGCAGTTTGGTGAGCAGTTTTATCGGAGGTGTAGTTAAGTCCCTGAGGACTGTGTCAAGCACTGCAAGATAGTCAAGTTAGCAAGTGCCTCCCACTGGAAGGATCTTATTTTTCATGGTTCTAGAATGGTTAGTGATTCCCTTCCTAGTTACTTTCCTTACAGAAAGGCAAGTGTGGGTGAAGTTAGGGGAAAAGAGAGAAATACAAAGGAGAACTGATGTTTATTAATAGCATATGTTGCTTTACTGGTACTCTCATACACCTATAAAGTTTACTTCGTTAACCTTATTTTACTGATGACAAAATTGAATCAGAAAGGTCAAGTGATTTTCCCAAGATCACTCACCTTGTCAAGAGAGTGAACTGTAATCAGAACCCATGGAGGTGATTCTGAAATCCATCATCTTTCTTTAAAGTAGTGATTATTTGCCTTTGTTGATAGAAAGGAATGATGATTAAAACCAACGTTGATCTACTCAGACATTCTTCCGAAAGGCATTTTGGGATGAAGAAGATACTTGTAAATGGCTCTTTATCTTCCTTTTCATTCTACAGTGGAAATCAGATTTAGATCCCCGGAGAATTCAGCAGAGTGGGATGGGGAGAGGTGTAGGGGGCCAGGTGGGGGCAGCATCTGGGAGCTTTGGCAGAGCAAAGCAGGTAGGAAAGCACTTTGGGTCTTCTGTTCTGGTTTCCTTGAAAGGATCTCTGGAGTTTGGAGGGAGTTTCTCTTGCAGTGATGGGGTGTAGGCTGGCAACTTGCGGGACTACTGACAGACAAGGGAATTGAGAGAAAATTCAGAGCATGTATAGAGTTGGTGGGTATGAGGAGGGCAGAGAAATCACTCAAAATGAGTGACTGAGTTTTGTTTTTTTTAGATTTTTATTTATTTGACAGAGAGAGAGCACAAGCAGGGGGAGCAGCAGGCAGAGGGAGAGGGAGAAGCAGGCTCCCCACTGAGGAGGGAGCTCAATGTGGGGCTCCATCCCAGGACCCTGGGATCAGGACCCCAGCCAAAAGCAGACGCTTAACCGACTGAGGCACCCAGGCGTCCCTGAGTGACTGAGTTGAGAGAAAAGGACCCTTTTTACCTGAGGAACAAACATCTGTTGTCTCATAAGGTGAGGAGATAGAGAAAGAGATGGTTTAAGCACACGCACCCTTTTGTAAAAGCACTTTTGACAAACCCCGGTTTGTTTCTAGCGAGATGCTCGTCCCACGCCCAGCGCTAACATTTTTCACAGTAAATGCTGATTCCTTCATGATCTGGACGTCCGCAGCCTCAGCCCCACCAAGCTCCACCTGTTCCACCAGCGGTCTATATTGGATTGAAAAATCGGTCGGAACACGCCACTACGTCCCCGAAGCATCTCCAAACAAGAAACCCTGGGGAGAAAGCGGAAGAATTTGCCCCACGCCTTTGCGCTGACTGGCCACCACCTCTGAATCCTGAAAGTTGTCTTTAGCTCGGAGGAGGAGTCGACGCGCTGCCCAACTAGCGAACTGCGTAACCTCCCAGACCCTAAGACTTTCCATCCTTTCGAACCGCAAGCCGAAGGGTGAAGATATCACCGCAAAGTCCCGCCTTTCCAGCCCCCCCGCCCTTTTTCTGTCCCGAAGGGGCCCAGATTGGTTGACAAACACAGCTCTACGCGGCCCGGCACCCTTTGATCTTAAGAACAGAAACCCCTAGGGCGGGGGCCTTCCTAAGGCAAGAGTCTCCCGACCACCCATCCCCGCGCACCAAGAACGGAGGAATTCCCAAGCGAGGCGGCGCGGATTCCCTTCTTCCCTCAGGACACTTCCACTCTGGCCGGACTCACTTGAATGGTAGCCCTGAAAAGTCTGGTGCTAGGGTTTTCGTTCCTAGTCCGGGTTGAGGAGGGGGGAGGGGATATGGAGAGTGGAATTGCAACGCAAGGGCTCAGCTGGTTTCACTAAGAGATTGGTGGCCTGCTGGCGCCAGGATCGTCCTCGAGAACACCACTCACTGTTCGGGTTTGTCCCGAGGATGGGCAGGGGTGGTTCCGAGACTGGAGTCTCACTGTTTTGAGTTGGAGCTGACTCACATCTCCATTTCAATTACAGAGGAAGAGATAGATTAGATTGGACCACCTACCCAAGATTATTTCCCCAGCCAGCTCTTTTCTCAAGACCGGATCTCCCCGCCCACTTGGAGAAGGGCACCGGGTATACCAAAGCGGGACGCGCCTGGACCCCTGGGTTGGGGCAACAGTCTCCAAAGAAAATGAAGCCAAAAAGTTCTACCGAGAAGCCTTTTTACAGAGATGCAGATTCCGATAATCCAGGCCAAACTCTCGGAAAACCTCACCTTTCCTTTAGGGCAAGGGTGGGAGGTTGGTTGGGGGAGGGGCTGGAGGAGGCTGGATTACCTGGATAATTACTTCACCTTGTATTTTCCTGCTCGGTAAAGACGGGGCCGTGATATATTATGATAGTCTCATAGTGATTGTGAATCAATCCCCACTTGGCGGCTACCCCTGACACACAAGTCTTTCCAGGAGTAGAATGTCTAAATTGATAGCAGTTTTTCCTCCTGCTCTACTAGCTGTGGTAGATGATGTCTTAAGTAGTTATTTACACATGTACCAGAAAGAGATTTTTTTTTTTTTTTGAACGAGGCACGACTTCTCACCTATTCAAGTTTATTTTTTCAAAGCTTCGGCCAATACGGTGCTCCTTGGTAATTTGTATGTCTACTGAAATTTAACCCCTCTCATCTTAAAGTGCTCTGGACGCCGGCTGGTGGAGCCTGGAAGCGGGGGCGGATAGGCCAGCCCCCAGAGCTCAGGAGCGGAACTCTGGAATTCCTGCTAAACTTAATTTTCAGAGAAAGGCAAAAGGCGCTTCTGATGGGCTTTTTGAGTGGGAGGGGCTGAGAAATTAGGCAGAGCCTGAGTTTTCTGTTGCTGATAAACTTGCTTCTCTTTCCCCTCGGGCTATCCCGGCCACTTGGTGGAGACTTTCCGGGAAAAAAAAATCTAGGTTTCTTCTGAGGCTGGAAACTAGACACGTGCTACGAGAAAAGTAATGATTTTGGTTTCTTAAAAACACCAAAAGTAGAAATGGAGGAGACGTTAGAAATTGTTTCCAAGAATGTAGATTTGCAAGTTTCGTGCGGGGTTGGGTGGGTCAGGCAAGGCTTCTCCCACCCAGGCGCGCGGGAGGGGTGGGTCTGATACTTGGGACCTGTGTTTTCCGAGCCCAGGAAACTTGAACCAGTCCTAAAAATCTTGACATTTTTCACTCCCTTTGCAGCCTGCATGCATTTAGCGCGAGGGGCTGGCCAACAATTCTCAGGTCAGGTCAAGGGCAGGCTGTTCCCGGCGCGCGGTCTGAAATGCGGCGTGGAACAGCGGAGAAGTGGAGGCGGGGGAGGAGAGCGAGGCAGTTACATCCTCGCGGGTGGGGAGTGCGAGACCTCCTCAGCTGCAGCCCGCCGGGTGAATGGGGCGCACGGCCCCGTGACGCTGAGCCTGGATAAAATATGCCAGGACTGCGCTCCTCGGGCTCATCAAGGCTGCGGGAGCCTCCCCGAGCCATCATCCTTTATAATTGCAACCGTCAATCAATGCTTTAAGACAAAGTCAGAACCGGGAAGGACGAGCCCTGGAGACCAGTCTCGTCGGAAGGAAGGTGGAGGCGTGGGGGAAGTGAGGGGAAAGGGGAGAGAAGTTTGCCAGAAGTTGGCAGAGGAATGCAAGAAAGAAATTGAGAATGCGCACGGTAGCTAAAGCCGGAACAGCCTCCCCCTGCCTCCCGTCTTCTGGTCTGTGGTCTCTGCCACCAGTTAAGTTTCCTGCAGACGGGGTGGATTCGTAAGTGTGCATCCACTAAAAGGCAGAGTGGCAGTAGGTTAAGATGTCCCTGGAGGAAGATGGGTTGCGTCTGCCCGCCCGTCCGCCCGCCGGGGCTTTATTATTCCAAGCCGATCGGTGTGTCTGTCGGTCAGTCCAGACTACAACTGGCATCAACGTTTAGACCACACAGGCCTTGTTCCCCTACTCCCATCTCAACCGCCTCCCCCTTCCCGGGTCCTCTTGGCTCTCCTTCTTCACAGATGCCTCTGCACCCTAGAACCATCCTCAGGGAACCGAGCCAAGGCACCGTGGGCGGCTCAGGCTCCTCCTCCCCCAACTCTCCTTCGGAGAGGGTGTTCTGGGAGACGCCCAGGCCGATCCCAGGTCACAGGGCAAGCGGGTCCTGGCCCAGCAGAACTGAAGGGTCAAGGGACGAGAACATTCGTATGGAGGAGACTCAGAGGGTGGGGAATGGATGCACTTGCAGGGTGGGAATGAGTGTAGTGTCGGAAGCCTCGGTGCCGCCGCCCCTCCCTCTGCGACTGCCCCAGGGTTGGGGACTCCACTGCTCCCCTAAACTCCTTGAGCTGAAAACCGGGAAAAGGTGAGCGTGCCTTCCGGTCGCTGAGCAGAACCAATTCCAGTGGAAGATTTCCCACCATGTCCACTGCAGGCGGTGGTTTTGAAATCCGCGAGGGAATCTGGGATAGGGTTGATCCTGGGGCACTCTTCTCTCCCTGGAGCAGGAGGCCTGGAGCGCCGAAGTTTTCTCTCTCCTTGAGACCTCCTGCGTTTGTGGTGCCCCTTGTGTTCACTGCGGTCAGCCTGGAAAAGAGCCTCAAGGCAAGGCAAAACGCCTTGGACCTTTCCTCAGTGATACAACCATGGATTTTTTTTTTTAAGGGTGACTTTTTGAAACCTTGTCTTTAGCCCCCATCTCCCCCCAAACTCCTCTGATTTGGGGAGGAGATAAATGAATGTCAGCTGGCCCTCTGTCACCATCACTTCTGGTTTGGGGTGTGTGAGGTGAAGGCTGACTGGCTTGGACTGAAAAGATGCTAATATGGTCTAAACAAGCCCCTTCTGGGGCTGAAGCTGGCTTATGAATGTAATCAGAAAGTTTGCCTTGGCTAGGTGAGGCTGTGCCTCAAGTCCAGGCAAAGATTTCACCATGCTACAAATATATGATCCTGTCAGACCCTCTTTCTACTTCTTTCAACTCCCCTAACTTCTTCCTTCAGCTCTACCAACCAGAGGACCTTCTCTCTGGCTCTGAGAGCTGGGAGCTCCCTCTGAGGACCAAGAGTCTGGAGTTCTCCATAGCTGCCAGCCTGACGTTTGTGAAGGTGCTGCATAAGTGTCCCCCCAAGCTCTTTGTAGTGGAAGGACACTCCTAAATTAAGACTTTGTAATAAATTGATTTTCAAAGTTAATCTAAATCCACAAAGCACTGCAAGAACTAATTTGAGCCTTGAGATGTAATTCCTTTCCTTTTCTGAACTACTTAAGTAAAAAAAATATATATATATATATATATATATATATGCACTTAATTCACCATGGTATTTAAAACAACTAGTAATATTGAAAATGGATTGACAGTGTTACTTGATACTATCACAGAAATCTCAGTATCTTAAGGGTCACTAATTTTGGCAACCACAGCCCACTGCTCTTTCCAAACTAATGGACAGCCTCCCTCCCCCCAAGTTTAAACATTTATGAAATTTGATGATGCTACAAAACTGAGATTTAAATAACTTAGATTCTGAATGTATATTGAAGAACAGAATGACAAAAAGAACAATTTAGAGAACCAACAGCCTCTGAATTGCAGACATGGGTGGGTGATGAACATCCCGTTTCATGTAAAAGTGTAGATTAATCATGGCGGTGATTGGAGTGTTTTTCAATTCATCAAATACTGGACTGGGCAGTTTGAATGTGTGATCTCCATGCCATTCAAATAGAATAAATTCAGATCTTTTGAGATTCAAATTCACCCCCTTGTGGGTGGACTCTGATAATTACCCGGTCTCACAGCAGACACTGACTATGAGGCATTTCATATGCAGTCATGAGGCTGGAAAAAATGTTTTTCATCTTGTTGGGATGAGATCTGAAAACTTTGAAGATGTGGCTGGGCTGATGGCCGAAGAGCTTACATAACAGATGGTTCTTTAAAACTTTATTAAAGTGCTGGGCCTCTGGGCCTCATGTGGATTGTCCCACCAGAGACACCAGAATAAAAAAGGAAAGCCTAGTCCGGTCTTTGCATTCTACTGGGAAACGCAGTTCTCTAAAATTTAGGAAGTCTGCCGCCAGTATAATCTTGGGCTGGAGGGGGTGGGGTGTTTATAATTGAGTGAAGGAACTGGTAGAGTGGGGAAACAGGGATAGCTTTTTCTCAGATTTCCAGCGAGTGAGTGAACTTGCGGCGATATGGCTGTCTGCTCTGTGGGCCGGGACGCTCGGCCACTCCAGGACTCCCGGGGCCCACGGTGGGGCCTTTCCGGACTGAATGCCGAGGGGGTAATGTAACAGGGAGCCCCCTTGAGAGCAGGCCAGCTCTTTGGAGAAGAGGGGACAACTGAATTCAAGATCTCTTTTCTCCTTTAGGTTGTTTAAGTGGGTGTTTAACTCCCCCCTCTAGCCCCTGACCCGACACACGCGCAGAGACACGCACGCACACCTACACACTCCCGCATCCCTTCTGGCTTCCCCCCAAGCTCGCAGAAATAAATCGCCGCCCTAGTCTCCCGTCCTCCGCCGCGGCGCTCAGACAGAGGTCGCCTCTCACTAGCTGGAAGACCCAGCAGCATTCACATCCCCCGCCCCAGGTCAGGGTGGCGTGGGAGGGGGTTAAGGCGGGGTGGTGAGGTTGGGGCAGGCGAGGGGACTGGAGCATGCGCCTCATCCTCATTGGCTGGCGGCTGGTGTCCGACCGAGTCCGGAACCCGCGTCCCCATTCACTGTCAGCACCCCTCATCCCAGCCTTCCCCTTACCCCCGTCTTACTTACCTCCCCTCTCCTCCTCATCTTCCCCTTTACCTTGCCAGCACCGTCACCCTCGGGGCTGGAAGGACTGCTCTCGGACACGCGGGAGGACTAAACGAGAGGCAGGAGAGGGAGGTTGGAACTTCACAACTCCACACTTGTGATAGTGAGCGAGAGGGAAGCTGAGACGGGGGAAGGGGCGGAGAGGAGAGAGAGAAGTGAGGCGAGAGAGAGACCCCTGGCGATCCTGAGCCAGAGGGCGCGTGGAGGGAGGGGTAGAAGTCCGAGCTGTCCGGGAGCAGCGGCAGCGGCACCGCCGCGGCGGCAGCAGCAGCTCCGCGGCCGCCTCCGCTGCCCGCCCGGAGCTCGGCCGCAGACGGATCCGCGCCCCGGGCAGCTGCGCCCTCGCCACCGCCGCCGCCTCCGCCCTCGCCGAGCCAAACCGAGGCGCCGGGACGCAGTCTTCACCGCATCTCGTAGCCCGCCATCTCCTCCCAGCGGCTTGGGGGGCGGCTCCGGAGTTGCGAGACTGGACGGGGCTCAGGGGTCCTGACCGGCGGCCCCGGGAGGAGGCGGAGGCACGCTCCTGCGAGCGGGTGGGTGAGCCAGCACCCCAGTCGCCCCTCCCTTTTTTCCGCCGGAGTTGAATCTGTGCTGCCCGTGTCCAGGTGCTGGGCTTCCGGACGGACACGGACCCCCTATCCCCGCCCGCGGCCGCCTTGTCATGCTGCCCAAAGTGGAGACGGAAGCCCTGGGACTGGCTCGATCGCATGGGGAACAGGGGCAGATGCCGGAAAACATGCAAGGTAAGGAGGCGCTGCGCGGCGCTCGGGCTCCCGCGGCCACACTACCCCGGGGCTCGCCCTGCGGGCTTCAGCCGCCCACCCCGCGCGGGCACTGGAGCTGCCGGGCTGGGCTCTCGCGGCCGCTGGGCTGTTGGGGCAGCGCTGGGGCGGCAGGCCCCCACCCCGGGGACAGGCATAAAAGTTTATGGCTCTTGAACAATGCGGGGCGGAGGTTTTCCAAGCAATGCCTAATTGGCCGCTTCTAATTAAGAAGAGAGGCTTCCAGCTCTATGGCAACCCGAGGGGGGGCAGTTTCAGGCTAAAGATACTTCAGAATAAAAAGATCATTCTAAGAAATGGAGTGCATCACTGGAAACCGGAGCAGGTCCTCAGTCATTGAATCGGTGGGAACTTTAATCAGTGCTCCTGTGTGGAGGGAAAACACCCTGCCTAGCAAAGTCAACTACAGAAAGAGAAGATGACTCCGGAAAAGCTTGTCTTAGCGGCGTTAGAATGCCTGTGGGCACCCCCAAAAGCCCATGCGGACACTGGGAGCCGGTTGTAATTTGGATAACTTCAGAACTGCAGGCAGAACTGGAGATCCAAAGTTACCCCAACCCCATCCTCTGCACGGGTATTGCCGAGGGAGGGGGGCAGCGGCTTAGTTTAATGCCTCTACTTCAGTCCGAGAGCTGGGAGTATGGAAGTCCTATTTGTTTTCCCACCTCTTGATTGCTGACAACAAAAAAAGCAAACTCTGCTGGCTGTTTTTTTTGCCGCATTCCAAAACAGCGACTATGTATGATGAACCCTTCAGAAGTTTATCGCAGTTGCCCTGGGCCGGGGAGGGAACAATGCTAGGAAAAGTCACCGGTGCTCTTCCATCCTCGCCCCTTCCAGCGCGCAGGATGTGCGGGCAGGCGGGCCTGTGATCCCGGAACGCTTC
>NW_024424452.1:99820997-99823604 GCF_017311325.1 Ursus maritimus
ACACCAGAATAAAAAAGGAAAGCCTAGTCCGGTCTTTGCATTCTACTGGGAAACGCAGTTCTCTAAAATTTAGGAAGTCTGCCGCCAGTATAATCTTGGGCTGGAGGGGGTGGGGTGTTTATAATTGAGTGAAGGAACTGGTAGAGTGGGGAAACAGGGATAGCTTTTTCTCAGATTTCCAGCGAGTGAGTGAACTTGCGGCGATATGGCTGTCTGCTCTGTGGGCCGGGACGCTCGGCCACTCCAGGACTCCCGGGGCCCACGGTGGGGCCTTTCCGGACTGAATGCCGAGGGGGTAATGTAACAGGGAGCCCCCTTGAGAGCAGGCCAGCTCTTTGGAGAAGAGGGGACAACTGAATTCAAGATCTCTTTTCTCCTTTAGGTTGTTTAAGTGGGTGTTTAACTCCCCCCTCTAGCCCCTGACCCGACACACGCGCAGAGACACGCACGCACACCTACACACTCCCGCATCCCTTCTGGCTTCCCCCCAAGCTCGCAGAAATAAATCGCCGCCCTAGTCTCCCGTCCTCCGCCGCGGCGCTCAGACAGAGGTCGCCTCTCACTAGCTGGAAGACCCAGCAGCATTCACATCCCCCGCCCCAGGTCAGGGTGGCGTGGGAGGGGGTTAAGGCGGGGTGGTGAGGTTGGGGCAGGCGAGGGGACTGGAGCATGCGCCTCATCCTCATTGGCTGGCGGCTGGTGTCCGACCGAGTCCGGAACCCGCGTCCCCATTCACTGTCAGCACCCCTCATCCCAGCCTTCCCCTTACCCCCGTCTTACTTACCTCCCCTCTCCTCCTCATCTTCCCCTTTACCTTGCCAGCACCGTCACCCTCGGGGCTGGAAGGACTGCTCTCGGACACGCGGGAGGACTAAACGAGAGGCAGGAGAGGGAGGTTGGAACTTCACAACTCCACACTTGTGATAGTGAGCGAGAGGGAAGCTGAGACGGGGGAAGGGGCGGAGAGGAGAGAGAGAAGTGAGGCGAGAGAGAGACCCCTGGCGATCCTGAGCCAGAGGGCGCGTGGAGGGAGGGGTAGAAGTCCGAGCTGTCCGGGAGCAGCGGCAGCGGCACCGCCGCGGCGGCAGCAGCAGCTCCGCGGCCGCCTCCGCTGCCCGCCCGGAGCTCGGCCGCAGACGGATCCGCGCCCCGGGCAGCTGCGCCCTCGCCACCGCCGCCGCCTCCGCCCTCGCCGAGCCAAACCGAGGCGCCGGGACGCAGTCTTCACCGCATCTCGTAGCCCGCCATCTCCTCCCAGCGGCTTGGGGGGCGGCTCCGGAGTTGCGAGACTGGACGGGGCTCAGGGGTCCTGACCGGCGGCCCCGGGAGGAGGCGGAGGCACGCTCCTGCGAGCGGGTGGGTGAGCCAGCACCCCAGTCGCCCCTCCCTTTTTTCCGCCGGAGTTGAATCTGTGCTGCCCGTGTCCAGGTGCTGGGCTTCCGGACGGACACGGACCCCCTATCCCCGCCCGCGGCCGCCTTGTCATGCTGCCCAAAGTGGAGACGGAAGCCCTGGGACTGGCTCGATCGCATGGGGAACAGGGGCAGATGCCGGAAAACATGCAAGGTAAGGAGGCGCTGCGCGGCGCTCGGGCTCCCGCGGCCACACTACCCCGGGGCTCGCCCTGCGGGCTTCAGCCGCCCACCCCGCGCGGGCACTGGAGCTGCCGGGCTGGGCTCTCGCGGCCGCTGGGCTGTTGGGGCAGCGCTGGGGCGGCAGGCCCCCACCCCGGGGACAGGCATAAAAGTTTATGGCTCTTGAACAATGCGGGGCGGAGGTTTTCCAAGCAATGCCTAATTGGCCGCTTCTAATTAAGAAGAGAGGCTTCCAGCTCTATGGCAACCCGAGGGGGGGCAGTTTCAGGCTAAAGATACTTCAGAATAAAAAGATCATTCTAAGAAATGGAGTGCATCACTGGAAACCGGAGCAGGTCCTCAGTCATTGAATCGGTGGGAACTTTAATCAGTGCTCCTGTGTGGAGGGAAAACACCCTGCCTAGCAAAGTCAACTACAGAAAGAGAAGATGACTCCGGAAAAGCTTGTCTTAGCGGCGTTAGAATGCCTGTGGGCACCCCCAAAAGCCCATGCGGACACTGGGAGCCGGTTGTAATTTGGATAACTTCAGAACTGCAGGCAGAACTGGAGATCCAAAGTTACCCCAACCCCATCCTCTGCACGGGTATTGCCGAGGGAGGGGGGCAGCGGCTTAGTTTAATGCCTCTACTTCAGTCCGAGAGCTGGGAGTATGGAAGTCCTATTTGTTTTCCCACCTCTTGATTGCTGACAACAAAAAAAGCAAACTCTGCTGGCTGTTTTTTTTGCCGCATTCCAAAACAGCGACTATGTATGATGAACCCTTCAGAAGTTTATCGCAGTTGCCCTGGGCCGGGGAGGGAACAATGCTAGGAAAAGTCACCGGTGCTCTTCCATCCTCGCCCCTTCCAGCGCGCAGGATGTGCGGGCAGGCGGGCCTGTGATCCCGGAACGCTTCCTGCCATCCCCTTGAGCGAACTTGAAAGGGCCGGGGAGGTGTTGAGAGCAGAGTCCGAGCAGAGTTTGGGGTTGGTGCACGCCGCGGTGCGGGATAGGCGGCGCGCCTGCAGCGCT
>NW_024424452.1:99823614-99872750 GCF_017311325.1 Ursus maritimus
TCACTAGCTGGAAGACCCAGCAGCATTCACATCCCCCGCCCCAGGTCAGGGTGGCGTGGGAGGGGGTTAAGGCGGGGTGGTGAGGTTGGGGCAGGCGAGGGGACTGGAGCATGCGCCTCATCCTCATTGGCTGGCGGCTGGTGTCCGACCGAGTCCGGAACCCGCGTCCCCATTCACTGTCAGCACCCCTCATCCCAGCCTTCCCCTTACCCCCGTCTTACTTACCTCCCCTCTCCTCCTCATCTTCCCCTTTACCTTGCCAGCACCGTCACCCTCGGGGCTGGAAGGACTGCTCTCGGACACGCGGGAGGACTAAACGAGAGGCAGGAGAGGGAGGTTGGAACTTCACAACTCCACACTTGTGATAGTGAGCGAGAGGGAAGCTGAGACGGGGGAAGGGGCGGAGAGGAGAGAGAGAAGTGAGGCGAGAGAGAGACCCCTGGCGATCCTGAGCCAGAGGGCGCGTGGAGGGAGGGGTAGAAGTCCGAGCTGTCCGGGAGCAGCGGCAGCGGCACCGCCGCGGCGGCAGCAGCAGCTCCGCGGCCGCCTCCGCTGCCCGCCCGGAGCTCGGCCGCAGACGGATCCGCGCCCCGGGCAGCTGCGCCCTCGCCACCGCCGCCGCCTCCGCCCTCGCCGAGCCAAACCGAGGCGCCGGGACGCAGTCTTCACCGCATCTCGTAGCCCGCCATCTCCTCCCAGCGGCTTGGGGGGCGGCTCCGGAGTTGCGAGACTGGACGGGGCTCAGGGGTCCTGACCGGCGGCCCCGGGAGGAGGCGGAGGCACGCTCCTGCGAGCGGGTGGGTGAGCCAGCACCCCAGTCGCCCCTCCCTTTTTTCCGCCGGAGTTGAATCTGTGCTGCCCGTGTCCAGGTGCTGGGCTTCCGGACGGACACGGACCCCCTATCCCCGCCCGCGGCCGCCTTGTCATGCTGCCCAAAGTGGAGACGGAAGCCCTGGGACTGGCTCGATCGCATGGGGAACAGGGGCAGATGCCGGAAAACATGCAAGGTAAGGAGGCGCTGCGCGGCGCTCGGGCTCCCGCGGCCACACTACCCCGGGGCTCGCCCTGCGGGCTTCAGCCGCCCACCCCGCGCGGGCACTGGAGCTGCCGGGCTGGGCTCTCGCGGCCGCTGGGCTGTTGGGGCAGCGCTGGGGCGGCAGGCCCCCACCCCGGGGACAGGCATAAAAGTTTATGGCTCTTGAACAATGCGGGGCGGAGGTTTTCCAAGCAATGCCTAATTGGCCGCTTCTAATTAAGAAGAGAGGCTTCCAGCTCTATGGCAACCCGAGGGGGGGCAGTTTCAGGCTAAAGATACTTCAGAATAAAAAGATCATTCTAAGAAATGGAGTGCATCACTGGAAACCGGAGCAGGTCCTCAGTCATTGAATCGGTGGGAACTTTAATCAGTGCTCCTGTGTGGAGGGAAAACACCCTGCCTAGCAAAGTCAACTACAGAAAGAGAAGATGACTCCGGAAAAGCTTGTCTTAGCGGCGTTAGAATGCCTGTGGGCACCCCCAAAAGCCCATGCGGACACTGGGAGCCGGTTGTAATTTGGATAACTTCAGAACTGCAGGCAGAACTGGAGATCCAAAGTTACCCCAACCCCATCCTCTGCACGGGTATTGCCGAGGGAGGGGGGCAGCGGCTTAGTTTAATGCCTCTACTTCAGTCCGAGAGCTGGGAGTATGGAAGTCCTATTTGTTTTCCCACCTCTTGATTGCTGACAACAAAAAAAGCAAACTCTGCTGGCTGTTTTTTTTGCCGCATTCCAAAACAGCGACTATGTATGATGAACCCTTCAGAAGTTTATCGCAGTTGCCCTGGGCCGGGGAGGGAACAATGCTAGGAAAAGTCACCGGTGCTCTTCCATCCTCGCCCCTTCCAGCGCGCAGGATGTGCGGGCAGGCGGGCCTGTGATCCCGGAACGCTTCCTGCCATCCCCTTGAGCGAACTTGAAAGGGCCGGGGAGGTGTTGAGAGCAGAGTCCGAGCAGAGTTTGGGGTTGGTGCACGCCGCGGTGCGGGATAGGCGGCGCGCCTGCAGCGCTCGGCCCCGAGGGCCCTGACGTCGCCCAGCTGGGCTGGGGTCGGAAAGGGGGTGGCGGCAAGAAGTGTGTTACGCCTGTGGGGTCGCTTACTTCTCTGTGATCCTGGGGTCTCTCCAAGCCTCCAGGAAGGGCTGTGTAAGTCCCCTGGGGGCGACGGCCCCTGAGACTAACTTGAGAGTTGGCTGCTGGAGGAACCCGGTTGGCCCAAAGAGGGATTCTCGCCCGCACCTTGCATTCCCGCGAAGTGGGGACGTGGGGGACCCGGGCGCCGGGAGCCGGATCTCGGAACCATCCGCCTCCAGCTGCGTAGAGGGACTACCCTTTGGGCGCCCCTAAGGCCAGTGTGATCTTGGTTCCGAAAGGAAAGTTTCTGCTGCTCGTTCCGGCGCGTGCGTTTCTGAGACTCGGGAAAAGACGCTCAGAGAAACGCTGGATCAAGAAGTAGGGGAGGCAAAATAAGGGTTCAGGGGGCGGGGGAAATGGGAGGGAAATGGCACTGTAATATTTTCCTTCTACTGTTGGGGAGGGACGTTCTTGACACGACCTACTGCCCCAAAGCAGAAAGTTAGCCCTCCGTTGTGCCCAGGGCTCAGGAGAATTCGCCGGCCGCTCGCTCAGCTCCGGGTTCGAAAACAGCCTGGGAACGGCCAGGGGACGACTTCCCCTAGGCCACGCGGCCTACACCTCGAGGGGAGTCGCTGGGATCAGAGACCCCATTACCGTGCTTGCTCTGGTCTCAGCCGGGGACGCGCCCTAGTCACCCTAGTCCGATCAGAAAGGGGACCCGCCTTCGGCTTTCGGGACAGCACAGCGCGTTCAACTTTAGGGGGAGTTTATCCGCGTGCCTCTCTGCTGGCCTAGCTTTACAAGGCCCCACCGTCCTCTTTACTTCCTTAAGACAGGGACTTCTTTGACCTAACGGATTCCGTTCTTCAAACGCCTACTTGGGTACAGCACCTGGGAAACTGGAAGATGCCCGGGTCTTGCACAGCGGCAACTCTACCTACACGGACTGTCTTTGTCCAAGAGGGTCCCCACCCCCAGCCCGGTCCTTTTGGGATTGTATCCCCGAGGTGGGCACCGAATCCTCCTGCAAACGTTTGCCTCGCTGTGCTTCTTAGGTGCGAAGTTTAGACTTGACTTGTTGGGAGAGTAAAAACAATAAAGTACAGTGTTTCCCGTCCCTGAAACACTCCACAAAGCAATACTACTAGTTTGGGGAGAGATGGGGCTATAAACGAACTTCTCGAATCCTCAGTTCCCCCAAACCCTCAGCTTCCCAAAACCCAAGCGCGGACTTCTAAGGTTGGCACCGCTGGAGGACTGCGCTCAGCATCTCCTTTCCTTCTATTTTACCGAGCCCAAGCGCCTGCCTCTACCGGAACATCTTTCACCAGGACCCCACCCCCTATCCCCAAACTCTGGCTAACTCACTGGGGTTTAAGCCCCAGACCAGGTTTAAGCCTCGAGAAGAGGGGTGTCAAACTCTGTGGGTCGGTTCTCCGTCCTCAGCCTCGAAGTGGTGCAAGTGACCTCACCTCCCCACGGCCCTTTCCGGAGGCCTGCAGAATCCATAAAGAAAAAACAAAAACACAAAACTTTATTTTAAAAAGAATAAAGAAAAAGAACGAGTCATTGGTGGAGAGGCCACATTATGGTGATGGAGTGGCGGGAACTTTGGGGATGCTGTGGGGGCTATTTCTCTCTTTCCTTTTTGGTAAACAAATCAGAGGAAACTTCTGTCCGGCCACCGTTTCCCCATCCCCCCCCCGCCCCGCCCCCTGCAAATGCCACTGATTAACTTAAACTCGACTCTGCGTTAGTTCGCCTGTGTGTAGCCGCCTGTGCGTAGCCGAGCAAGGGGCGAGAGGCGAGTAGTGCACCCCGGGGTTTCACAGGAAGGTGCCCGGGAGGGCTACGGTTGGTGGCCGGGCTGCGCGGACCTGCCCCTTACCGCAGGTACGCGTTGCGTTCGCCCTCCGAGACCTGACCCCGCGTGAGTCTCAGGAAGGGACTAGATCAGGTATTATCTGGGGTCTCCTGGCCACTGTCCTTCCTGTGCATAGTTTATCCATCTTTTAGCTGCAAAGGCGCCTTCGCGGGGCTGCGTCCGGCGGAAGGCAGTTACTCGATCCCCGCAGTGAGCCGCGCGGAGCCACGGCCTGATTTCTGTTTAACTTTAGCAGAGCGATCTCGAGGTGTTTATATTTTGTACTGATTATCGGAAACATGTGAAGTTTGTCACAGGACTTTAATACTTTGCGACGAAACCAAACCCTCGTGTGTATCTTTTCCTTTTTCTCTCTCTCTTCCCGGCGTCCTTCCTCTCTTCCTTCTCTATTTTTACAGGGGATTTTCGAATGTGAAGAGATGAAAGTATCCAGAACAGGAGTCCCGTCGATATGGAGCTGAACGTTTCAATTAACCGACCAGTTTTGAACGTAGGGAGCAAGCAGGCTGTTGTTCAAGTGGGGCTGCTCCTGAGAAGCAGGGTTCTGGGGCTTCAGGTTTTCCGTCAAGTGTTTGCAAATCGGTGTTGCTCTCCCGCTGAGCGAGGTGGACTTGCAGCAAACTTAGTTCAAGAGTGGGAGAATGTGTTTGCTCCTAGGCAAAAGGGGACGGTTTTTTGGATCTTAACTTTAGGAGGTTTAAAAGAAGTTCTAAATTGTTACTTTCTGCCATTCATGTTTCTCTTCTGATTTGCTGCCTTGCAGTTATGAGATATGTGTTCAACAGTGGTGGGTTTAAAATTCTTAACAAAAGAAGTTGGAATTCTTCTTAAGTTAAAAAATAGGAAGCGCATGCTCGTTGAGTCCAAAAGATCTTTTACTTTCATTGTATAAAAATAGTTCTTCAGTACACCTGGATAAAAAATATATATCTATCTTACCTGTGATATTTGCCCACCAATTACCAAAATGCTTTTCACTGCAGGATTAAAACCGACCTAGTGAATTAATTAGCTATGTATATACATTTCTTTTGTTTCAGTGTCTCAGTTTAAAATGGTGAATTACTCTTATGATGAAGATCTTGAAGAGCTCTGTCCGGTGTGTGGAGATAAAGTGTCTGGATACCATTATGGGCTCCTCACCTGTGAAAGCTGCAAGGTTTGCTTCCACATTGCTACCTGACAAATATAAGGTTCAAAACCAAAATAAACCATTGGATTACTTTTTAAAGCTAAGTTTAGACTGTCTTTTTTGGACTCAATTAAAAATGAGAGAAAGAGTTAGTCTTAGGGAGATGATTCTTTTGAAATATGTGTTCGATTTCATTCCAAAGGCAAAAAAAAATTTATGCTGTTTAGAAAACTTTGCCAGTCTCATGGCTTTAAAATATTTTATTGTAGTAAAGTGATGTATCTGTAGAAAGACTTCTGTTTCTAACAGTCCTAAATATTGATTTTGCTTGACTTACATATATTTAAAGCATCGTTGTTCTTGAGAGGGAGCATGACAAAGTATTTCCCAAATATATTTTAACTTTGGAGTATTCTGGGCTGCAAGTCTAAACATTTTTTATCCACAGATAAAAGTCTAAATTCTCAACTGCGTGATTTTATCCTGATTTATTTCAAAAACAATGTTTAAGATTTTTTGAAATTTATATCATAAAGAATAAGAAACCACATCTCAGTTTATAGTAAGTGTGGCTTTCATAAATGAATTACATGACCTATTTAAATGCAAGAAGTTTTAATATGTAAAATGTACTATATTGTTACCAATAATCTCAACCATACATCAAGAATTTATCTCAGACCTTTTTAATATATTCCCAGTCAACTTGATACTCGCTATTTTTCAACATTTTTTAAAGTAGAAAGCTCAGTTACAAATACTTAAACCACTGCCAGAAAAATCCTTTCATTCTCTGTAACAAAGTAAGATTGTTTCACTTTATGGTTAGTAGAGTAAACATAAAGAATATACCATCCTGGTAAAGCTGTTATTGTATTATGAAGCTACAAAATTTGTTTTTAATGAATTCTTTTGGGTGCAATATAAGAAGAACACCCTGTGCTAAATTTCAGCTCTCTGCTATACATGCTTTTCTTTTCCAGAAGTTTCACCTTTTTTTTTTTTTTAAACAGAGTTCCCCAGCTTGAATGTATTCCAATGGACTTATGAACACTTCCCCATTTTACTCTTTAAATCCTTTTGCTCATAACTATCTAGTGCTGACATTTGTAAAAAATCTGGGGTGTTTTGCTGTTCAGTTTTTCCACTGTTATTTTACCATAGTTTGCCACCAAAATTCTGTCAGACTGCTTGCAAATAGTGCAGATCTCCATGAGTACTTTAGCTGGAATATGAGGTTAATAAGAAAACAGACTTTTTTTTTTTTAATACTGGTCAATATAGAATGTATTTTTCTCTGACTCTTACGATGAAATGGTGTGTATCCAAATCTCCTCGAGATTTGATGTAATTCTAGGAATATAACTCAAGTGCTAGAAAAAGCTCCACTTTGGCCCAGTGCTGTTTGGAGGGTTGATCTTGTTAAAATGTGAAACAAACCACAGAACCACGGAAGGGCTCATTGGTTCAATGAAAAGATTTATTGGTGATTTCCTTAAAATGAAACAATGGAAGATACGGGTGTTAGATTTTTAATATGCCTCACCATTTTCTCTGTCTTGTAGGGATTTTTTAAGCGAACAGTCCAAAATAATAAAAGGTACACATGTATAGAAAACCAGAACTGCCAAATTGATAAAACACAGAGAAAGCGTTGTCCTTACTGTCGATTTCAAAAATGTCTAAGTGTTGGAATGAAGCTAGAAGGTAAGTTTCTTCCAAAGACTACTGCCTGTTAGAACTCTCCAAGGACAAAAGATTTAAAACAATATTGTACTTACAGTATGGTAACATTATTTTCCTAGTCTTTTAACAACATGGACAATAATGTAAGATCTTTTATTATGTTTTGTCAGCAGAGAAGTCTGAGTATCATTTAAACACTGGTGAAATCTACGAAAAAATTTAAATATCAGAGTTTCCCTCCCCCCACCTTTTTTTTTTTTTTTAGTTTGGGAGCAGATGGATTTGATGCTAAAGAGGCCAGGTTAGATGAAACAAGACTAAAGTGATTCAACTGAGAAAAAGTTTTAAAAATTTGCAAAAATTAAAAAAAAATACTTTTAAGTTTTGAAATCAGGATGCTCTAGCCAAAGTCTGATTTTAATCTTCTAAACTGTTTACTTGTCACAATTGTTACTATTAAGTTCATGACTCCTGAGGAAGAGTGAAAGCCTGTAATTGTGCAGTGGCATTTCTCGTGTAGAGTATCATTTTTGATAGTGTGGGAAAGCACGTTTCTTTTTTTTAAGATAATGACAAAGGCTACGAAATGAACTTGAAAAGTAGGAAATGTGAAAAGTACTGAACTATTAAATCAGTGGCATTGGTTTGACAGGAATAAGATAGTGGTTCCCCAAAAGCCATGTTAAAACTTTAGGTTGTGAGAGTGGAACTGCTACTTAACAATGTACAGATTGGCAGGGAGGAAAGTTCTATGTGACTGCTGGAAAGAGTCTGTAGTTCATGGACTATTATGGTGTGTTGCTGTTACTTAGCCTCAAGCCTACTGACTTTCCACAGATTAACTATAGTGCAAATAAAGTAATAAGGGATACATGACTGTTACGTGCGAAATACGAGTGCATTTTAGTTGATCAGTGAAGCACAGGCTAGTTGTATGTGAAGCTTTCCTGTGATGTGGCACTCAGACTTCATAGAAATACTCAAAAGATTTCAGATAAAGCAGTGAATTGTTAATAGACTCTTTCCCAGTAGAAGTACCACTTGGGTTATCATTAGAACTGTTAACTCTGTATTGCTTTTATTTTATTTATTTTTTAAGGTTTTATGTATTCAGAGAGAGAGAGAGCCTGCCAGCATGAGTAGGGGTAGGGAGAGAGGGAGAAGCAGTCTCCCTGCTGAGCAGAGAATGGCCCTGGAGCTCAGTCCCAGGACCTGAAGGCAGACGCTTAACAGACTGAGCCACCCGGCTGCCACTCTGTATTGCTCTTAAGAGATTGAGAAAGAGATCAAGAAAAAAAATGCTCACTAATTTATTACAATCACTTTATTATTTTCCAAACAGCAAAATATTGTGGGAGATGCATACTATAGTATGAGACTCAAAAGATAAAATGTCAAAGAGTAAATGTGGTGGGACGTCCGGCTGGCTCAGTCGGTAGAGCATGCCCTGCTTGATCTCGGGGGTCTTGAGTTCAAGTCCCATGTTGGGCATGGAGCCCACTTAAAAAAACAAAGCACACACACACAAGTAAATGTTGTGGTTCCATATGATGTCATTTGATTTCTTCTTTTTTTTTTAATGAAAGGAAAAGGTTGCATTTCTTTACCTTAAAAAGTATTGTTAACTGTAAGTCACTCGTGGGGCATAACAAACAGTGATATGAAAAAGTGGAATAGTCAATAAATTATCATCCAGATGAAAAACTTGTGCAATATTCTAGATACCTAGCATTCATAATAAATGTTTAATGCTATACTAATCCTAAGATAAAAAGCTCAAAAACTTAACCTCCAGCAATTTCAACATGTCAGAAGCTGTCAGAGGTCTCTGGTTTCTGTCTAATTGCCATTGGACACTATGGGCTTGGAGACAACTGCTAACTCACTTATTAGACATGGTCCCAGAGTCCACACAGCACTGTGATGGTGGACTGTCTTGACAGCTTCTGAAATGAATTTGCTTTAATTATGTCCAGTTCTGCTTAAATTCACAACAGTAACTGGTGGTTATGTGATGTGTGCTTCTCAGGTCCCGGTGAAAATGATTCTCCAGGAAGAGCATGTACCCAGCCCTTTTGCAGCAAATTAATCAAAATGGCTTTGAGGGAGGAAGATAGTCTAAGGGAAAATATTCACAATTTAATCCAGAAACGGGTTGATTTTTTATTTTTCCTCTTAGCAGTTTGGGTTACCATAAAGAGCGTTCTGACATAACTGGCGTAATAGAAACTGATACTATTTCCTAGCAATCTGTAGTATCCCCTGTGTGTAGCAAAAATTATGAAATCCTCACTGTCTACCAAAGGGTTAATATGTCCCTATGCATCCAAAATATTTTTTTAATGACAAACACTTAAAAGAGGAAAGAATTCAAAAATGGCTTTTGGGGGGAGGGGCTATCTTTGTGGGCTGTTGTAATGAAAGCAACCACACACCTAACACTTCTGGTCAACTTTCGACATTTCTAGAGACCTGGAGATACAGAGAATGCTAATCATTTGCATCTTATTTATACCCTTACTCCTTTTTTTTTTTTTTTATTTCCCCACAGCGGTAAGGGCTGACCGAATGCGCGGGGGAAGGAATAAATTTGGGCCAATGTACAAGAGAGACAGGGCTCTAAAGCAGCAGAAAAAAGCCCTCATCCGAGCCAATGGACTTAAGCTAGAAGCCATGTCTCAGGTGATCCAAGCAATGCCCTCTGAGCTTACCATCTCTTCTGCAATTCAGAACATCCATTCTGCCTCCAAAGGCCTACCTCTGAACCACGCTGCCTTGCCTCCTACAGACTATGACAGAAGTCCCTTTGTAACATCCCCCATTAGCATGACAATGCCACCTCACGGCAGCCTGCAAGGTTACCAAACATACAGTCACTTTCCCAGCCGGGCCATCAAGTCCGAGTACCCCGACCCCTACACCAGCTCACCAGAGTCGATCATGGGCTATTCCTACATGGATAGTTACCAGACGAGCTCCCCAGCAAGCATCCCACATCTGATTCTGGAACTTCTGAAGTGTGAGCCAGATGAGCCTCAAGTCCAGGCCAAAATCATGGCCTATTTGCAGCAAGAGCAAGCTAACCGAAGCAAGCACGAAAAGCTGAGCACGTTTGGGCTTATGTGCAAAATGGCTGATCAGACCCTCTTCTCCATTGTTGAGTGGGCCAGGAGTAGTATCTTCTTCAGAGAACTTAAGGTATGTCATTAGCTATTACAACTTACAATCCCCCTTTCAAGAGAGACCTAACTCTGTTCCTAATTAATACATTCTTGGTGTTGAGAATATGTTTTCCTTACTTATCTTCTTTGTATGATTTACAGAATAGAAGAATTTCATGACTTTGACTTCAGGACTATCACAGCTTAATTTGATGGGGCTTTTATTCTGCGTAGCTCTTAGTTTGGTGGGGGGATGCATTTCATGTAAAGTATAGGAAATTTGTTTTTTTTGTTGTTTGGTTTTTTTGTTTTCTGAATAGTAGAATGTCTATTTAACTCCCTTTAACTCGGATGGTTTATGGCAAGAAAATATAAGTCAGTGTGAACCAGCACCTCATGAACTTTTAAAAAATTACCAAGTAAAAAACTATTATTATGGTGCCAATTTAAAAGAAAAAAATGCCAACGTTTAGTTGTGTTTAGATCCTAAAGAATGAAAATGATACCACTGGCTAGTAGTGTCAGATAGGTATTTACTACCTGTTTACTTTGACATTAGGTTGGTAAAGCCTTTGTTTTTGGAGCAGATTCCAATAGGATGTTTACTGTCATTGGATGGGGATTGGGCAGATGGTGAGTGCTGGTCTACTTGGCTCGGGTTTTAGTTCTCATCATCTATGTCTGTCGTTGATTTTAATGGATTGGTACATTGTAAACACAGTACCTGTTTGTATAAGGATCTCTGTTTAACTACATAATTATTTTATTTCCTGAAACTTAAGACTGAATTAATACCGGAAAGTGATACTGAAGTTTGGAATCCAAGAGTAGCTACCGAAGTGCGTTTGGTAGTCAGTTTCATTCTCTGTTTTAAGAGCAAAGGTGAATCCTGGATTTGATTTCTCAGTATATCTGTTGCAAAATCAGTTTCTTCTTTTACTGTCATGGGGGTAGACATGGCAGCTAAAGATCCGTGGCTTCTGAACACCTAGGACTTCCAGAGGAGATTTACAACTCTTTGAGAGAAGGACAGTACAAAGCAGACTTTTAATGTAAAGGGTGGCTGTTGAAAACGATCTGTGTAGATAGACCAGGGAATGTGAAGGCTGTGTGCACATGGAAGATAGTGCTTTTCGTAGCAGTCTCTATGAAGCACTGCGATTTGTACAGGGAAACAAAAAAGTTGTCTGAACAGATCCAAAGAAGTTGATAGAATGCTACTACCAGGGTGTTAAGACTGTTGACGTATCCAGCTCTTCACTCTCTTGTGCTTTCTGTCTCCATTAAAGAGGCTGAAAGTGGAGATAGATACTAAATGCAGAGGACAAGCAGAATGCGATGAGTTAGCACAGTCAGGCCAGATATTTTCTAGGTATGTAACCACTCTGTGATAGTCACAGCATTTTTCATGGAAAACAAAAACAAAGCAAGCTTCCTGGTGTTCTTACACTCACAGCTTTGTCCTTCAGACCCCGTAAGGTATTTGAAATGAAAATGAAAACGATAGTTTTAGATACAACGTTAAGAAATGTAAAAGCCAGGAAGGCATGGCTGACCTTTGCAGGGAGATGGGCTCACTTTGAGTTTGAGCTTTGCTATGACTTAAGGACTGTGTCTTCGTAGGCGGGATGTGAATCTCTAGGCTTAGTTTTCCCATCTGTGGGGGGGTATGGAGGGCATAATAATACTTTCATTGAAGAGGTTTTGCAAGGAAGAAATGAGAGTATGTGGGCAAAACATCTAGGACTGGGAGCCTGGCATACATTTTATACTCAATAAATTAGTGTTCTTTTAAAATTGCTATTATTGTAGTTTTATAACAAGTGTGTGGAGGCTTTACATAATGCTATCTGATATTCAGCATAAAAGCAAGCGGTTGTGCTTTCTTCCTAGTTTGACATTGGGAAACAATATTACCACATACGTTATAGAGCAGTGCAATTCTATAATAAGCAGTCATAACTACTACTAATTGAGGACGTAAAATTGGGTGTAAGATGAATACAAAGTTGAATAAGACAAAAAGTATTTCCTTTCAAAGATTTTATGATAAGACAGTTTCATAAATATCTATTTTAAAAAAACAGCTGAAGTTGTATTTCACAAACCCACAGGGGAAGATCATGCATATCATTTACATGTCAAAAAAGAAACATTATGAAGGGACTATGCACAGCCACAGGTAGGATTTTAAGAGGGCTAGGAAAGTGCGCTTCCTCTCCAAATTTCTCTTTTCCTCCCCCTGCAGCTAAATTCTACAAGATTCTTTTATAGGGTGTGAGATTTCATATTTGGCTAAAATATAATCCTTTGGGAATGGGGCATATTAAAGCATTATCAGTCATTTATACTGTTGTTTAATGCATTTAGCAGTCTTTCATGAGAAGATGCTTTGAAAAAAGGAAAGGGAAAGAAAGTACAAACATTGGTGGGGGCGCTTATAAGGAGTAGGAAGTGCCCCCAGGAAGAAAGACAAAGTAGAATTTAGAATAACTTAGGGGCAGTTTAAATGTAGAGTTAGAAGATAACTGTTCACATTTGGAAGAATTCCTTTTCCTTTTGTTTATAAATTTGTCACAAAATAGAGCGAGTTGTTGGAAGCCAACATTGAGACATGTGCATTGTCATGTATTTCTCCAGAGCAGTGGCTTTCAAGGTTTTAAACTACGACCTGCACTAAGAATATATTTTACACTGGAACCTGGTGTACCAAAACAGATCTCTCTGTCTCTGCCACAGACACACACACACACACACACACACACACACGCACACACACACACACACAACGAACCACAGTTGACTAGGCATTACACGACCTTCTCCATGCCGTACAGTCTGATATTTTCTACTCTATTCTGCTTTAGTTTAATTTACTTAATGTTTTTAAAAATTTCCGGACATTATCCACTGATTACATGACCCACTAATGATAACATGACCTGCAGTTCAAGAAACATTTCTCTAGGGAAGGTTTTGTAGGCCATCCATGGGGCGTTGCCTACCTGGCATTGCTAAGTGCAAGTCCTGAAAAGGCCTCTTTCCTCTGGCGTGGCCTCCAACACATCCCCGAAACCTACGGCCTAGTCCTCACCTTATCTTCCTGCAGAAGTTGTGATTTTTAAATAGTCATTTGGGGATGCCTGGGTGGCTCAGTTGGTTAAGCGACTGCCTTCAGCTCAGGTCATGATCCCTGAGTCCCTGGATCGGTCCTGCCTTGGGGGTTCCCTGCTATGCAGGGAGTCTGCTTCTCCCTCTGACCCTCCCCTGCCTCGTGCTCTCTCTCCCTCCCTCTCTCTCTCAAATAAATAAATAAAATCTTTAAAAATAAATAAATAGTCATTTGGGAAGATCAGTGCTCCCCTTTAAGCCTTTGTTTTTTTTCTTGTTAACTTCACGACAAATTACCCAACAAGTGATACCAGGCAGATTGCTTATGCCTCTGTGACCCCAAGATGAAAAGTCACATATTTGTTCCCGGAGAGTAATAGGATAATAAGGCAGTTTTGCAAATGACCCCTTGCTCACTATCCCAGGACAAGTTACACTCTCTACCATGTATAAAAGGAGAGAATACAGATTTCATTCATTTACTGTTTAAGGGAACAGAAAGGCCAGAGGGAATTTGGTGGGTTGTTTTGCTTTTCTACATGGCTACAAGGTGCAAAAAAGAGACTCTGGTTCCTATTCAAAATATTGTAATGAGAAAGAGGGACTTACAACTCCCAACCTCACAGTTCATGTAACAGCATAAACAGCAAACAAACAACAGACAGTATACTCGTAGAAACCGTGCAGTTTCAGAGCTGGAAGATGATTAGGGAAGAAGGGATGCAGGACACATACATGAGCTGTTTTGTTTTTCTGCACGCCTGAAAGGGACAGTGCTAATTCCAATCCAAAATACTGGCATGAGAATGATGAAATTAATACTGTGAAACCAGTAGCTTTCAAAACAGCACCTATGCACCAGAAGATATTCCATGCCTAGAAACCAGATTGTCCAGAATTTGAAGACATGGTAGAGATCATTTGACCCACCTCTTGCTTTTACATAGGAAGAAACTGAGGCAGGAGTGAAATTGGGATTTGCTCGAGATGATAACAGCTACTAAATGTCAGAATTGGGACTGGCAGATACAGGTTCAGAAAAGCAGTACTTTGTCCAGCCCCTGTCCCCACCCCCAAGACACACACACAAATAGGCAGTGTAACCTTTGACTCTGAAAACACAGGTCTCTGCCGGGGAAGCTAAAGCAAATCTCTAGGTTATCAGAAGTCCATCACTACCATCCAATTACTAAATCACTAATAATCAGTGAGACAGATTTTCTCTGAGCCCAGACGACCCCCTGGGAGTGAATGAGTCACTTTAGAAAGCTACAATAATTCTTTCAGGCCACTGGGGTATCATTCAGTAGAGTGGATCTACCAGCTAGCACTTCTGAGCCTTGAAAGCGTGTCCGGAACATTCCTTCATACCTTCCCCTCTACATAGGGTGTGCTCTCTGGGAGAGTCTGGTCCAGCAGCAATTATACGGGTTGTGCTCAGCAGTAAAAATGGCTGAACACAATTGCATCTTGTGTTCTACTTCTTGCACGGCATATTCAGCGTGGGTTCCTTTTTATGTATGTTTGTGAAAAGACACAGGAAGAGAACACAAGATTGCAATCAGGTGATAGATGAGACACTAATCATAGAAGTATTAGAAGTGTTTTCTGAGGTCATACCGTAAATCCCATGCACCTTCTGATCTTTAAACCAAATCTGTTTTATGATATTCTTGACTTTTTTCCTTGTGTTCTTCGAAATTAAGAGCAAATTCAAGACCTCCTCACACTGCTGAAAGACCTGTCTTTGTGAGTCAAGAAGATTGTACGTTTTCTTTGTTATTTTTCTCTCATCTGTGTCTTAAACATCTCACAAACACAAGACAGTGAGAAACTAATTCCCACTTTGTTGAATAACTAATGAATCTGGAAGATCTATTTGATCTTCTAATGAGACCAGATGTCTTAAGAGGATTCTGGGAATGGATATAGAAGAACTTCCCCTCGATGAATGATTCTGATACATGTAGGAATAAAAAAAATCTAAATTAATCCTGACTGAAACACGTAACTAGCATTTCTGTGGAAAATAGGTCTCAGAGACTCAGGGAGTTTGTGCCAAAGGAATTTATCCATGCCAAAGCCAGTTTCTAAGCGCGGTTTTGACTAAAGTGTGGAGGCTGGGGTAGGATTAAACCTTCCTTTTTCTCTGGTCCATCATAGCAGTTTTCTGAGCAGAGTTTTTTTTATTTATTTTGAACATTCTAGATCTTTTTTCCCAAGCCTTTGTTCACCTCTCCTAAGCAATACAGGTTTATAGTCTGAGATTTAATTGGTTCCACCCCAGTTTTAAGCTATATTCTTTAGGAAGCTTACTTAGCCCTTGTGTGTGTGTGTGTGTGTGTGTGTGTGTGTGTGTTAGGGGAGGGGCAGAGGGTAGAGGAAGAGCCTGCATGGTGTCTCCCCACATTCACCTGTCCAGTCCCAGCATCCCCCCCACATGCTCACATGGTTTCCCAGAGTTACAGTCAGCAACGTTATGTACCCATGTTTTCAGTGCTCTGGATGCAAAATGGTTACTCTGGAAGGAGATGATAGCAGGAAACAAACTTCAGAGTGATTTCCACTCCAGAAGAGAGAGGTTTTTTTCTATCTGAAGGTGAATTAAAACATTTATCACTGTATCAGTTACTCATCACAAGATACCAGGATAAAATAAATCTGTCCCACATAGGTTTGCAAGGACATGAGAAAACCAGCTTCTCTTCCTTCCACCAGAGGTGGGCTTGGAACTTTTCTTCCGACCTTGTGAATTTGGAGAGAGTTGGCAAGTTTGACTTGGTGGCCTCTCAGGTCTCTTCCGGTGCAGATATCTGCTTCCGTCATTTCTTCCAGGCAGACCCGGTCTGGTTGATGCTGTTGAGATTTCTGTTATCCTGGCCTGACTTGTTCATACATGCGCGACTGCATGCATGTCTGTTTTCAGTTAAGGAATCCGTTATTTTAACCTTCTTGTTCACTATCCACTGGATGAGTCCGCTCTTCTCAGTCGACACCTGTTACTGCTATGGCTAGCTCTTCAGTGGGCAGCTGAGAATGCCCACCTGACCACAGAGACATACATTCTTTACCCTCCTTTCTTTACAGGGATGTCCTGAAAGTACACCAGGCACCTTGAAACTGCTCTGTGCTAGTTCTTTTTATTAAGGCATAATTTCTATCCCCTAAACTCACTCTTTAGTGTACAAATATAAAATAAACTATCACCTCCCCAGATTCTCCTGTGCTCCTTCACAGTCAAGGCCTCTCTCTACCCAGTGCCCATCAATCCTTGTTTCTGTCCTTATAGTTTGTGGTTCCTTTTTTTTTTTTTTTTTTAAAGTAAGCTCTACACCCAACATGGGGCTCGAACTTACGACCCTGAGATCAAGAGTCACATGCTCTATTGACTGAAGCAGCCAGGGGCCCCAGTTTGTAGTTACTTTTTAAAAGTATTAACTTTGCTTTATTCTGTGAGTATACATTTATAAACTGCAGACTCAGTGTAGACGCTGACTTCCTGAAGCTTGGTTTCAGTGTGGTGGTGTGCTGGTAGTTTCCATGCAAACATACCCTCCATGGGAAGCCAGGATATTCGGTTGGGGTGTTAGTAGTGATGATCGTAGCTTCATACTGGCTTTGGCCTGTTCACACACCGATAAGCTTCCTGTTCCTATTAATCTATTCGTTATCTCCTACAATCACGGGGAGAGCATGAGAATAGCCAGCCACACCCAAGAAATCCATGTTTAACTGGCTTGGCCATCATCAGGTGTTTCAATGTGAACAATGAGAATAGGAAGAAAATGGACACTTCTTTGCTGTGCTCCGGGTCAGATGGTGAAGGGGAGAAGTCCCTTTTACTGGGTGTTCGCTATTTGCCGGCTGTAGGACTGGGTGCTTCTGGGCCATTTTCTGGTTTGATCCTTAGGATAACCCTATGAACTGAGCATAGTATAAGGTCTCCCTTGGGTGAGAGAGTTTAGGTAAAGACTCGGACTGTTGTATCACACAGTATGTTTTTTACGGAGGATATGTCCGTCCAACCTGTGTCATGCTTGGGGTCTCAGTGGCCCACAGAAACACTGAGTTACTTGATTAGTTAGTAAATATTTACTGCCACCTTTTTCTTTTTCTTTTTTTTATTTTGGGGGGAGAGGGGCAGAGGGAGAGGGAAAAAGAGAATCATAAGCAGGTTCCACACCCCACACGGAGTCTGATGTGGGGCTTGATCTCACAGCCCAGATACCATGACCTGAGTCGAAATCAAGAGTCAGATGCTTAACCAGGGGAGCCACCCACACACCCACCACCTCCTTTTTTAACCAACCAATTTCTGCAGTCAGTTAATCTGTTAGTACCAGCAAAATTAATGAAGGTACTTGAATCGGTTTGGTTTCCAAGGAGCAGCGATGAGAAAGATAGGAAAAAACAAAGACATCTAAAAATTCTGGGGAGGTAATTTACATCCAGAACTTGGGGTAGCATTAACAGGTGAGAGTTTAGGGAAGACTCAAGGTCACAGAAAACACTTCCATTTTTCCTTGACTACAGGGTTTGGACAATGGAGGATAATAATAGCTGCCATTTATTGAGCATTATTATGACTCAGACAATTGTTAAGTGCTTTACATGTGTTCTCTCATTTAACTAATCCCTGTGCAGTAGGCATGATTATTCCCTGTGTGCAGATGAGGATACATCTGACCTGCCCCAAGTCACATAGTTAGTAGGAGTAATGCTATCATTAAAGCAGAAAATGAAGGGGTGCCTGGGTAGCTCAGTCCGTTAAACGTCTGACTCTTGATTTCAGCTCATGTCATGATCTCAGGGTTGTGATATTGAGTCCCACATTGGGCTCTGTGCTGGGCCAGGAGCCTGTTTAAGATTCTCTCCCACCCACTCCCTCTGCCCACCAACCCCCCCGACTTGCATGCTCTCTTTCTCTAAAAAAAAAGTAAAAAAACCTAAAAATGTTTAATGGAAGTCTTTGGTAAACTATAAAGTATCTTATGATTGTTGCCATTATCGCTGTGCCCATATTTGTATCCTACATTACAATAGCTCTTAAAGGACCTCTGTTACCCTTAAACTGCACAGAACAGTATCTTAAATTGGCCCGAAGATATGTAAATTCTTTTTCTTTCTCTCTCTCTCTTTTTTTAAGATTTTATTTTTAAAGTAATCTCTACACCTGACGTGGGGCTCGAACTCACAATCCCAAGATGAAGAGTCACATGATCCACCAACGGACCCATCCAGGCACTCCCTCACTTCCTTCCCTCCCTCCCTCCCTCCCTCCCTCCCTTCCTTCCTTCCTTCCTTCCTTCCTCCCCCCCTTTTTTTTAATCAGAGGAGGACATTGTAGGAATGAAAGTACTGAACAGTTCAGTACCTCAGTATCAGAAGGGGGTCAGGGGTGCCATTGGCTGCAGAGACCTCTTCCAGAGCCTCTGAGCCTTCGTTTGTGAGACCTGACTGTGACTGGAGGGGGTGTAGAATGAGGCAGGCCACAGCAGTGTGGTGCTGCCAACTGGGGAATACCTGGGTAGGCCTTCCCCACCCCACCCTCACCCCTCCAGTGTCCAGCCCCAGCTCCTCCTGCGTCATTACTAGAAGCAGTTTCGTTAGTCTGTCTTCTTGGAAGCAGCTCCATACCTGTTTGCGGAGACCCCTGAGGGGTCCCTGCTTACTGCGTTACTTGGACTTGCCCGGCAGGGCACACACACTGCCCACAGGTCTTAAGGAGAGTCTGCCAGTGTTAGTTCCTCATTGTTGGGGAGGTGAAGCCCCCTCAGTCCCCAAGCCCCCCAGGTCCCTCTCTGCATGTGCGGTAGCCACTGTCAGACACAGTCAGGTAATGGGTAAAAAAGCTCCGAAAACATGACTCATGTGTGACACCCCTTAACACACTTTTGAAGGACTTTGCCCTCTGAACCTATGAGGTAAAATAGGTCTTTTTATTTTCCAAGATAAGTGAAGAATGACTGAGCTCTGACTTATTCTTCTCCGGCTTGGGAAGTAGATCATACAAATCTTGGAGGGCTCAACATCCATTTGCAGAATGGCTGCATAGAAATTGGGCATTTAAGCTATTCTTCACTTTAAAGACATTAATCTCTAACCCAAGAACACCACCCACACTCAGGAACAATGACGCACGGTGCCTCAGCCATTCCAGCAGCTGGGTCTTTCTTGAGTGACTGATACTGAAAACCTAATTCCGTCTGCACTTCTGTGTTCTCCAGACACCGGGCTAAGCCCTGGCTGCCAGTGGCTCTGGCCAGCCTCTCTGGAGACACTCTTACCTTCTGTGTCCATTTCTTTGTTCTCCATTCCCCTCCACTTCAACCTCTCCTATTCTTTCTTCCCAGACTCCCTTTCTCTTTTTTTAAAGATCTTACACATTTATTTGAGAGGGAGAGTGAGCAAGAGAGAGCACAAACAGGGGGAAGGGCAGAGGGAGAGGGAGAGGGAGAAGAAGATTCTCCGCTGAGCAGGGAGTCCCACACGGGGCTTGATCCTGGGAATTCCGGGTTCATGATCTGAGCCAAAGGTAGACGTTAAACTGACTGAGCCGCCCAGGCGCCCTCCCTTTCTCTTTTCTTACCCAATTTATTTTTCTTCCTTCTCTTAGGCCCTGGCTCTTCAAAGGTGCCTGTAGACATTATGGTAGTGCCCCCCCCCCCGCCTTATCCACAGGGGATACGTTTTGAGACCCCCAGTGGATGCCTGAAACTGCAGATAGTACTGAGCCCTAAATATACTATTCTTTTCCTACATACACATCCATCCCTATGATAAAGTTTAATTTATAAATTAGGCACAGTAAGAGATTAACAACAACTAATAGTAAAAGAACAACTATAACAATATACTGTAATGAAAGTTATGTGACTGTGGTCTCTCATGATCTCTTATCGTACTGTAGTCACCATTCTTATTGTGATGATGTGAGATGATAAGATGCCTACGTCATGAAATGCAGTGAGGGGAATGGCATAGGCATCCTGACGTGGTTCACACTGGGGAAGGCAAAACCATGGTTAAGGGGGGACTACTGTACTTTGTACAACACTGTGGTTCAGGGACCACATGGTTGCTAACCCCCTGTTCTGGACTGTATCTCCCTTTTCCCTTCAAGTGAATTGTGGAGCAGGGAGGGCAGTCTGAACTCCGGAGGTCCAAGGATGGATAGAGAGAGCAAGAGTAGTAGTTGGGTAGATAGGCTCTAGGAATGGGGTGTATTCAATGATAGTAGGTAGAACGTCTGTCTGGTCCTTCCATGGTGCAAGGTGACTTCCACACAGTGGCGTTTGCTGTTGGGGGTAGCAGGTCAGCTTTCACGGTCCAAAGAGAACACTATGCGGGCACCTGGGTGGCTCAGTCGTTACGCGTCTGCCTTCGGCTCAGGGTGTCATCCTGGTGTTCTGGGATCGAGCCCCACATCGGGCTCCTCCACTGGGAGCCTGCTGCTTCCTCTCTCACTCCCCCTGCTTGTGTTCCCTCTCTCGCTGGCTGTCTCTCTCTCTTTGTCAAATAAAGTCTTAAAACAACAACAACAACAACAACAACAACAACAACAACAACAAAGAGAACACTATGGCTGTAGGCTCAGCAAAGGGAGTATGTATGAATCCCCTGTAACTGTCAAAGACATCTTGAAAATTCTCCTTGTCAAGTAGTAGTGAGGGTTTCTGTGCCTGGCAAGGCAGTTCTACTTCAGTTGTTTGAGCCAAATCTCCACACCATCCCGCAGCTGGTTACCAATGTTTTCCTCACTTTTCACTTCCTCCTTGGAAATCAGCCTCAAAGGCAATGCTTTTGACCTGCCATGCCAAGTCTGTGAATTCTTCATACGTGCTGTACTCTAAAGGAATAGCCAAAAACGATGTGCGATCTGAAAGTCGATAGGACGATGGGGTCCCGCTGCTGTTCATTTCTCTCAGAAAACTGAAAGAAAACCACATTATCTTGAATATTTAGAAACATCACTAGGATTACACAACATTCAGGATTAACTTTACAACCAAACTTGATCCAGCTTCTAATTCTGTAAGAATGCTTGTTCTTTACATGACAGGTAGAATAATTGGCCAATAGGTCCAAAGTCTGTCCTTTATTGTGCAATAAGGGCATTGCAAAGGCAGAACGTAACCTCACGCCAGTGCCTTTAAAGGCATTAGCCTCTGTCTTTCATTTTGGGAGCGTCCGCGTAACTGGCCTTTCATCAATGGTTCATAGTATTGGTTTTTCAAGTCTACAGCAAGACCACCTCCTGTGAATTGACTATCACATTTCTAAATACCCTGTTTACAGAAGATTTTACCTGGGAGAGCAGGATAATTATTTCATTTAAACTAAAAGCATATTTTTATGGGAATGAGACGCAGTAAAAGCACAGGGTACATGTTGAGTTAACGTGCTCAAGACTGAGAGGGAGACAAACTCCTCAGTCGGAAAGGCAACACATATACATTTAAGCAACATTAAATATATATTTTTGGTACTATGACAATCCTCATAATGATGTTTTAAATGATTTTTAATTCGTGTTACTGATTTTATACAGACACACCCACATTCGTTTGCTAGAAAATAATTACACACACCCAAGTGGTTCTCCCTGGCACTTGTGTGTATATCACAGAATTTTGAGGGCATATCCTGTTTTTAGCCGTGTTCTCTGAAATGTTGGCTCATTCTAAGACCCGTTGTTCTATTTTGACCACTGTATCCTGCCTACTCTGAAATCACTACAAATGCTTCTTTACCACACATCCGATCATCACAGTAGTGCGTTTTTGATCTAAGATGGTGATGAATAAGAGGCTTTCTTTGCTTGTTGCCTAATTAAAAAAAAAAAAACCAACTAAATACTACATTTCCCCTTGTAAAATAATGATATAGATTTAGTGTTTGTGCAAAAGCGTTGGCAATAGAATTCTTCAAAAGTTTTCCTTTGGGTGATGAAAAGCTGTTATATTATTTTCACTAGCTAATCAGATGTAATTGGGTAGCTTGAAGCGCCTTAGATTTTCCTTGTACAGTTATCAAAGTGGGAAATGTAACTCAGGGAGCTGATGAAAGGCGTCTCTCATGGTATTCTTTCAATTATAGATCTTACAGAGTGAATGAAAGAACAGGTCTGCTGCTAAGAACTCAGAAGCCCGAAATGCCCCTTAATGTTAACTGCTGTATTAGCTAGTTAACACGTTATTATATATTTTAATTGATTCTTGCTCCAGCTTTGGAGAAAAAACCATTCTGGATCCTTGGGCACAATAACATTGCTGTTTACAATTAGGTTCAAATCATGTCAGATACTTAGAGTGAAAACCGTAGCTCTGGTTCATTTTTGTGGGGAATAACTTGCTTTAAAAGCATTCATATTTTGCACTCATGTATTGGGATTCATGGTTATGAGTGTTTTTGAAGGAGTCTTATTTGACCATTGAGAATTACTTTTATGGTTTTATCAATGAAATGTCGCAATCTTGAAAACATAACTTCATTGCAGGCATATATTTGGATGGGTGCAACTGAGGTTGTAGCTTTTGAAAAGCATCTAAACACACTATGTCTGCATTTCATCAGGATGTAGCATTTCTCTTTAGGGTTGAATCACACTCCAGCTGCCCCTAAAACACCTCTGGCACGAATCATTTGTTGTGATTTAGGATTAGGTTAGATTCGTTTTTTTTACATTCATTAATTCATTTGTTCACTAGCTCATTCTTCAAACATTTAGTGAGCCCCTACTGTGTGTCAGTCTCTGCTGAATTGCTAGAGATAAAAACAAAAGCAGTCCTCACTTGTTACATATTAAGCACTCCGGGCACTTGCCTCCATTGAAGTAGAACTCACTGGCATGAATGCAGCAGTAAAATACAGTGGCCAGCCCTGCCCTGGAAATCTTGTGCAGGTACTTGTGATGGGCACGCCAAGGATCCTGACTGTGCTCACACCCATGTTTAAGATTCTATTTGAACTGAAAAATAGAAGTTAATTCTCACAGATGACAAGCCGATCCTTGAGAAACATGGCCTTAGTCCAGTAATGACTGAAATGGAGAGAGCTTTGCCCAGAATGTAGTGCAAGCTCTTTGGAGGGCACCTAATCCAGCGTGGGGCAGGGGTGGGGTATGGTCTGAGGAGGGGGGAGGTAACATCTAAGGGGAGTCTTGAGGGTTGAGCAGGAGCTGTGAACCAGAGGAGTAAGTGGGAGGGAGAGCTTCAGGGAGGCGTTACCAGCAGAGAACAGCTTATGCAAAATCAGAGGCATTGGCATTATGCTTCTGGGGAGCTGCGGATAATTCCTATAGCTGAGGAAGTGACAGGTGCAGCTAGACCACCTACAGCTAGGTGAGCAGGGGCCCTTACACGAGGTCCTTATGTATGGATTTTATTCAAGGCAAGGGAAGCCATCATGGGAGGTTAAGTACAGGAGCCCCAGAGGGATTGGAAATAGACCATAGTGACTGCGGGCCATATGTGTACTGTGTTATTTCATGATTCCAGTTTCGGTACAGATTTTCCTTTGTTTCCCAGCATTTAGCTGGTAGTCCATTCCAATATTGTCTAAAAGGTATTCTTTGAATTTTGTCCTTGTTGCAAAGAAGGTATATGGTTAATACCTTTAACATACTTAATTATGTTTGTTTTTCTTTCAAGGTGGCCTTTTGCCTCTGTGTAAATTTCCGTTATTGGTGACATGTATGTATTTGAGGTCTTGGTCCTTGTTTCATGGTTTTTTTTTTTTTTTAAAGATTTTATTTATTTATTTGATGGAGAGAGAGACAGCCAGCGAGAGAGGGAACACAGGCAGGGGGAGTGGGAGAGGAAGAAGCAGGCTCCCAGTGGAAGAGCCCGATGTGGGGCTCGATCCCAGGACCCTGGGATCACGCCCTGAGCTGAAGGCAGACGCCCAACAACTGAGCCACCCAGGCGCCCCCTTGTTTCATGTTTAAATAAACATGATATTTTATTTTTTTATTTTTATTTTTTTTAAAGATTTTATTTATTTATTTGACAGAGATAGAGACAGCCAGCGAGAGAGGGAACACAAGCAGGAGGAGTGGGAGAGGAAGAAGCAGGCTCATAGCAGAGGAGCCTGATGTGGGGCTCGATCCCATAACGCTGGGATCACGCCCTGAGCCGAAGGCAGACGCCCAACCCCTGTGCCACCCAGGCGCCCCTAAATAAACATGATATTTTAATATTTCTTCAGTAGCACATATTTTTTGACCAGGATGTTTTTAAAACGGAAAGTTAACCTCAGACTGATCTATTGCTCTTTAGTCTTCATCATTGATTTAATGGCATCAAATCAGCCTTCCAGTTTATTGTATATATTGAAGGGGGGTTGTCTAGCCCAGTGTACCTAAAGTGATTACACATGAGCTTTTGAAACACTTGTTCTAGGTTCTAGCTCCAACCTGATGAATGATTCCTTCCTTCATTCAGCATACGTTCATTAAATACCCACTCTGTGCCCAGTCGTGTTCCAGACCAGGGGATACTGTACTGAGCAGGATCAACAAGGGTACTGCTTTTATTAGTGCTCACACTCTCATGGAAAGGAAGCAGGTGATAAACAAGCCAATAAAAATAATGAGAACTGATAGCATAAAAGAGTGAGTAGGGTATAGGGAGGGAGGGAGCTCTTGGTATCAGAGAAGTGACATGAAGAGCTGATACTTGAGCTAAAATCTCAATGGCAGTAAAGAAGTAGTCTTGCTAAATCTGGAGATACAGAAATCCAGGTACAGGAACAGCAAGTGCAACAGCCCTGAGGTAGAAACTAGCTTGGTGTTTTCAAGAAACCTGAAGAAAGCCAGTGAGCATAGAAATTCATGATTGAGGGGGGGAAAGTGGGTCTTGCTAAGTAGAAAGATTTTGCATGGTCCAGCTCATGTAGGGCTTAGATTTTATTCTGTTTGGAACAGGAAACTATAGTAGGATTTTAAGCAATGGAGTGACTGCATCAAATCCTCATTATAAAAATCTTGCTCTGGCTACAGGTGGAAAATGGGTTGAAAGGAGGAAGGAGATCCAGCAAGTGAGGAGGGCTAGTGTGGTGGCTTAGATCAGGGCATGATAGTGGAGATAGGGAGAAGTGGACAGATTCAGGATATATGTTGAAGTAAAGCTGACAGAAGGTGCCAAAAAGGGCTTTGAGAGAAAAGAATGAGACAAGACAAGTTTTTGGCTTAAGCTGTTGAGAGCCATTTATTGAGAAGGGGAACCATAATCTCTAATAGCAAGGACTGCAAATTTTCTAGAAAGCTCCCTGAAGACATAGTTTCAGAAGCCAGAGTTGGTCCTTCGATGTCCTCTTTGGGAATTACTGGTTTATTCTGATCCCTCTTTTTATTCACGAGCACACAGCTAAACCACCCTGTGCACTTAAGAATTCGAGCTCTTCTGAAAGGGAGGGATTCTCTACCATCCTCTCCAGTCTATTTCAGAGTTTAACAGCAGTCAAGACATTGTCTTACATACAACTTAACCCTTTCTTGTGCAGTATTGTCACTCCCTCTGGGTCTGTCCGTACAGTCAGAGCATGAGGTTACTCTCCACTTGATCCTAACTTTTTATTTAATTACTTGTTGAGTAGGTGCCTCATGAAAACCTAAAAATATTCTGTCATTAAGAGATCCAAACTTTTTTCATAATTTAGACAGAGGAGTCTTGTTCTGTTCTGTTTTGTTTTAGAGAGAGCAAGCGAGCGCAGGAGCTGGAGGAAGGGGAGGGCAGAGAGAGAGGGAGAGAGAATCTGAAGCAGGCTCCATGCCCAGTGCAGAGCCCAGTGCGGGGCCATATCTCAACAACCCTGAGATCATGACCTGAGCCAAAACCAAGAGTCGTACACTTAACCAACTGAGCCACCCAGGGGGCCCCAAGATAGAAGAGTCTTAAGACTGGATCACTAGGGCCACCTGGTTGGTTCCGTTGGTTAAATGTCTGCCTTCTACTCGGTCATGATCCCAGAGCCCTGGGATTGAGGCCCCCCCCCCCCACACACCGCCGTCGGGCTCCCTGCTCCGCACAGAGTCCGCTTCTTGCTCTCCTTCTGCCCCTCCTCCTGCTCATGCTCTCTCTCATATAAATAAATAAAATCTTAAAAAAAAATGGATCCCTATGCTGACCATACCAACCAGGTTGCAAATTCAGTCTGAGTGGCATACAGGGAAATTAATGGATGAGAACATTCAGTGCTTGCCCCACATGACTTTTTTGTTCTAAGATTGGCTCTGAGCTGAAGGAAGAGGGGGACTTCGGACCCCTTGCGGTAAAGGTGTAGAATGCTACCTTTAAAAGTATTTTTCATACTTCGGTATGGATTCTATAGAAGAATTTGACCCAAAGTTTGGGTGCCTGGACATAGGCCTGGTTTGTTTTCCTCCATAGTCCTTTTTAATGAGGATAAAATTCTTTCTAAGCATTAGCTCCAATCCTTCAGTTATCTTTGCTGTTCTTCTAAAAACGTTTTCAGCTTTTTTTCCATAGTAACAACAAAATATCCAAGCTATGATCTTTCTACTGCTTCTCTCTGCCTGATGCAGAGCAGTGGGCAGGGTTTGAATTATAAAACAAATCCAGGGATTTATCTATGAAAGTCTAGATGAGCATGAATATGTCATAGCAGAATTAATAACCCTGCTCATAGCAATGAGTGTTTTATCTGTTAGAATTCTCCAGTCTCCTGATATTCCAAAAGGTCTTGGTTTCCCACTCCTTAGCACCTTACTTACTTTACTTTTAAGCCTTGAGAAAAAAAGTGGCATTATTTTGTCTGATACCTTTGCAGTTGCAAAAACTTCTTACAAGTTTGCTTGCTAACCCAGGTCAGTGATCACTTGCAGCAGAGGTTAGAGCCCAGCCTTGTGCCTCCTGGAGCTGACACAGTTTAGGAAGCTCTTGATGAAAGAGAATGTATACGTATCTTCTCTTTTGCACATTTTATAAACACAGACCTTCTGTGTACAATTGCTTGGATCTGTGGAGAGCCAAGAAAGTGCCTGCACGTGGGAAGGTTTCTGAAGCTTAAGTTCTTCAGTGCAGGTGAAAGTCTTCTGATTTGCACATGTGTATATATACATGTGCTTCTGTCATATCATAGGTGTATGTCAGCTCACCCAATATACAACTTTAAATGTTTTATAATTCAATGTCAGCCACATGTCCGTAAAGCAATAAATAAGTAGTAGCTGGAACCAAAGGAGTATATGTTAATTAAGTGAATGGGCAGCAGAACCCCTTTATGGACTTTTGGTTTGAAAAGCAATGAGAGCAAGAAGGCAGTCTAATGACTTCTATGAGCCAAGATGTATCTTTGAGTGTCTTATGGTTTCTTTGTCTAAATAGTCCACAAGGCAAGAATATCCTTTCAATAAAATGATTCATCAGGAGATTTCATGGACTGTTTCTGCATAATAACATTTAGTAGAAAGTCTGTTCTAAAAATTGGATATATAAATAAGTCTGAATTAGAGCTGTTGTAAGTTTCTGGTTTTTGCTCTGAGAATGCACCACACCCGATTATGTATCAACATGAGCAGAAATGATGTTAACAGAGTGTCAGTCTTTGTGTGTTGGCCATCAAGTAAATTGGAGAATCTGGAAGAATTAGTAGGGAATAACTGAAACATGTTGGCATAGTTTGTAAGAGAGAGTGAAAATAAATTTATCTTTTGAAATAAGAACAAAACGACCAACTTTCCCTAAATAGGTATCCTTTTAAGAGGTGGACTTTTTGAGTCATTTTCTTTGGTTAGGAATTACTTCCCCAGGTGGCCAACTGGTGAGAGAATTTAGGGATCAGTTACCTCATATGTAGAACCACTTTGACTAAGGTTCTTTGATTTCTAAATTAAGTATACCATACACAACACTTTCAGAGAGAAAAACTCCTGTCCACAAAATACTATTTCAACTGCTTTTGAAGTTTTGGTTTTTCTACAGTTTGGTTTTCTATCCTGCTTCACCTGAGGAGGGAGAAACAAACCTTAATATACCAGTAATTCCCTTAGACCTGAAAGCACTTTGCGGCACAGACGTAAGGTTTTACAAAGGTTTCTGAAGTAAGGAGTATTTATTTAGCTTTAACTTTACCAAAACAAAACGTTAGGTAAAAACACATCGAAGGGCACTTAAACCAACAGTGGTGAGCAAGCTCCTTTGTTCTGTTACATTTGAGTGTAAGGCAGATCCAGTTGTTAAATTATCCCATATTGAGAATTGGAGAATAAACGTCCACATAATTGCCCTCACTTTCCCTGACCCTCTTAGTTCGATCAGTTCTAGAGCAGAGGACTAAAAAAATATTTTTATTCAAAGAGAGCTTTTGAGATTGAATGCTATAATTAAATGCTGATTGTTTTTCTAAATAGACTATTTCGGATTTAAAAAAACCCTAATTATCTCCGTTCTAGTGGATTTTAAGGTTGTGATGAAAAGCAGAGCTGATAGTCAGTGAGACCACGAGAGCCTGTACCACCTGTGTTACTCAGCATCTCACTGCTCGGAGATAGAGCCAGTTATAATATTTAATACATTTTTTCCCCGAAGATCTTAAAAGTTGATCAGTTTAAAAATAGATGTACACAAACCATCTCCAGTTTGAATTTGTGATTAAAACAGTCTATGCGGTGTGATAAAGGCTCTGTGGATGTGGGATACTGGTTGACGGTGACAGAATGTACTTTTTGTTGTCTTAGATGTGGGAAAGATTTGGTCCACGTCTGATGTAACTGTCTTGATAAGGAAGTACTTACAAAGCGATAGGATGTAACTCACTTATCAAAAATCAAGGTGAAGGAGTAGCAGAAGTAAATCTGACAGAATTAATCTTTCCACTTTCGGATGCTTCTTATACCAGAAAACCCACTGGCTTCAAAGCATATTCCTAGGTGTGACCACTTACAGAGACCCTGTATCCCAGAAAGCAACTTGGGGATGAGGGGAACGGAAGGAAGCATTTTTTAGCATTATTTTTTCTAACCATGTTATGTAGTGAATGGATATCTTTTAAATTATAGTCTGTTGATTAATAAATTAATGGCCGGTTAGCTATCATAGCAATTTTGCTTCAATAGCAAGACAAAATTTGAGTGATTTGAGAATGTGTGATCTATAATATATGTGAAAATCTTTTCATGAAAACACCGAAATGTCAAATAATAAGTTTCCATGTAAAATTTTGGGGAAAAATATTTTATACCCCTGCCCCCATCGAAATCTGTTTTTAGTTAATACGGAAATGGGAGTAAAATATTTTATTGAGTCTAAATATAGGCTTTCATATATTAAAAGAAAAGCTATTTACAGGTAATTTGTTACTAAATAAAATCTTGGAGGAACACTTTAAATTACCAAAAAGGTAAGGTAACAATAAACACAGGAAATATAAATGAATAAAGTGTTCACAGAGTCATGCTGCTTTCTGGACTATAAATAACCCCCCAACTCTGCCACTATTATTAGCATGTATGAACAAAAGAAGATGCTAGAAATAGAAAGGGGAAGAGCATCTTGGTGAGCCTTGTATTCCATGGCATAGGAAATGTTTCTAGCAAGCTCATGAATTTAGGGGGTTAATTGATTTTTAAAAAGGACATTTCCATGCTGTCTGTTTGCCAAGGAAATTCTTTTACTGGCATGTTTGTAAAATTGGCAGGCTGATGTTTCCTCTGGGTGACACAAGGTGTGATGAAGAATTTTATCTTTACTTCCTTACTAAAATCAGCACTGATTGCTTGCTTTTTTGTTAACTTATTTGGTTATTATCAGATTACATCTATGGACGATCAGTCAATGCAGTGGAAGTTGGAAGGTGGGGGGGGGGTACAGATAGTAGGCAGCTTTGGAAAGAAGCCTGGTCTCAGTTTCACCAGGGCCACCAGTGAGCTCTATGGCTTTGGTCAAAGCAATTTATAAATAACTCTGCACCACAGTTTCCTGATTGATTAATGTAGCAAACATATATTGATCTCCAATATTCCAGGCATGTGCTAAGCAGTAGGGATACAAGGTAAATAAAAATACCTTGTCCCTGCTTCACAAGCTACCCGTGGCAGAAGGGACAGACCTGTGAACACATAATCAGAATTTACAAAGAATGTATCACAGAGTTGATACGTGTGAGAACACAGGGCAGAAGAACTCTGTCTATGTAAGGGGCACTGGGGAAACATTTCTGTTTTATTTTTTATAACAAAAGGACTCATATACATGAATATGACAGATCTACTTCGAATTTCTGATTGTCTGCTTATTAACTTGTTTCTTTTTGATTATTAAATTATGAGTACAATTATTTGAGAACCAATTATAAAACTGTAGTTGAAAGTGAGAGAAACACAAATTTCAAGTACTTCTGTTTTGTTTTTAATCGGTATAGACCAGAATTAAATGAAGATTAACTTCTCCAGATTTGAATATGTTTTCCCGTAAGTAGTAATGATAGCAATTATTTTTTAAATAGCCATGGTTTTTGTGATTTGCAGGATATGAAATACAAAGAAGTGGTATTGAGTAATATTAGTTTTTTAAAACACCAGTTACTCAATCACAAACTATAGGTATATTCTGTTGAAAGAGATCATCTTCTAGGTAAACTAAGTATTAGAATTGCCTCTCTCCAGTAGAAATTTATTGTTTTCCTATGATCAGTAAGAGAGCTCTGTGATTATTTCATTTAGCAATTTATCCAGCAGATAGTTTTGTGGGCCTGCTATGTGCAATGTCAAACGAGATAAACAGTATCTTATGGAATATGTTCCAATGTCTTTTTAGAATGAAACGTTTAAAAAGTACATGCAAGTCAGATATTGATTGCATGTTCCACCTGGCACTTCCTTATTATGTGACCCCATTTTTAACCACGAAAAAGAGGGAAGCCTCTTTGCTTCAGCAATATGCGAATTAATTTTGAGTATGCAAATAATTTGAGCAGACACTGATTTAGAAATACTGTTGTGAATAATTTCCACTTCCATGATTGCTTTTGTTAAAACTAAATGCCAAATTAGAGAAAAGGTGTAAAATAAGAGCAGAAATCTGTCCTATGCACTTGAGTGGTTATTAGTGGGTTAGCACAAACCATCACTCTTATACGTTCAACTGCAAAAGCAAAAGTCCCATGTCTGTGTTCTGTGTCCACCTCTCCATTTATCGCATTCATACTAGCTTTTCTCTGGCTGCTCTTTGCCTTCTTCCTTTTAACTTTTTGGACTAAGGTGAGGATACACTAGTCAGGAGTCTTTTTGAGCCCTCTAGCTAAGTTTTCGGAAAACATAAGCACGCTAGTTTGAATTTAGAACAAATACAAGTGTATATAAAAGCTCTTCTGGTTTCATTTGATTTTTTTTTTGTTAAGAAACAATAGTGTTTATTTATCATGTTTGGCTTAGAATTTCTTCGGTATTCAGTTCTTTTAATTTTAAAAAGAAACTAAACTCAATAACATCTTTAGGAAACAAAGTAGTTTTCAGTTGAGGGTGGGTGAGGAAGTTATATGAAGATTGAGTGGGAACCTCAACCCAAGGACATAATAGACAAGAAACAATTTTTTTTCTCCCTTTTCTTCAGAAGTAGTCTTCCGCATGGTTTAATGTGCTAACATAACCCCGGTTCCAATATTTCAAAAGATACAGAACTTCCCAGCATGATGATAAAGTTTTCCTGTGTTCCAATAATAAAACCTCAACGTACCAGTGATTTCCAGTTCCTTTGTGGTTCAGCAACTTGTGAAGACCAACTAAGTCCTAAGTACTCAGCCTGCAGTATCAGTGTGGGAGTCGGAAACAGATGTTCACGGGACAATGCCATTTGTTGTCACTGTCGATACTATGTGGCAACTTTCCCAAACGAAATTGTTTGTGGATGGAAAAGAATGTAAGCAGTGATTCATGCCCAGGAATTTTTTTTTTTTTTTTTTTTTTGGCTGCAGGCTAACCGTATTTTATTTGCTTTAAATCATAGAACATTAGTGGATTAAAAGTTTTAGGATAACTTACTATCAGACTGTCTTTTCCATTTTTTTGGTCCAGCATTTCTTTTTAAAAGGTGTGACTAATTTAGGTGCTTTACTGAAAACGTTAAATGCCTTACTTTTATCTGAGAGTTCAGATAAATGAATGACGTGCCTTGATTAGTATTTTTATTCATAATTTAGAAGCATAGAGAATTCAAAATCATCAAACATTAAGTAGAAACGTTTATGGGTTTAAAAAAACATTTATTTTGATGGTAGGCATTGCATGACCTTGGTTTGAAATTTTCATGAATATTACAAAGGAGTATCCACTAACTCGTAGTTACAATACGAGACAATGGATTTATCTGTGCCAATTAAATAGTAATTTATAGAGAAACTTAAAATGTGCTCACAATGAAATAGGCACAACAAAGCTACTTAAACATTCGGCCCACCATGTCATATGACATATACATAAAGCCATCTTATTCAGGAAGAAAACCTACCAAGAATTCAAAGCATAGTATCTCTCATTCTAGTAACGTTTTGATAAAAACAAATTTTAATCCACAAATGAAAGTCTTTTCATGTTTATTCATAACAACAGATGCCTAAGGCCATAATTATAAAATGTTTTATGTTCTTTTAAATAATAGGTATCTCTTATAATTAGGTTTCTACATCACAGAAAAATTATTTTAAGAGACATGAAACGAAATCTGACTTTTAAACAACAGCCAAAGGACAGATTGGTGTCACATGTCCTGGAAGGGTCCTACACTAGGAAGCGAGAGTCTGGAGTTCTAGTTGCTCTAACCATCACTTTAATAAATTATGATCGTGCGCCCCTCTCTTGCTTGGCTTCTTTGTCTCACCTGCAAGGTGATGGGTCAGCCTGACTGACCTCTAGGATTCTTTCAGGCTCTCAAAGTTTTTGATTCTAGTTTGGTTATAAAACCTTTCAAGATCTCAAATCTTACTTTCTAGCAGTCACTGTTGGTGATTTCTTTGGACCACAAACACCTTTGAGTATCTGATGAAAGCTATTATTAATCTTCCCGGGAAAATGCATAAACAGAAAGTTTTGCATGCAATCCTAGAGCTTCATAGAGCCCTTGGAGCCTAAGGGTGGTCCCAGGTTAAGAACACGGTGGCTCTCTAAAGAAGGTTGGTATCATGTTTCTGTGAAGATTTAAGAGGTATTTTAAAATTGTGTCAAACTTCAACATCTTAACTTTCCAGTTATTTTTTTAAGGGTGATGGTTTTTACCTTCCAACATTTCTAAGTTAGAAACTTAACATTGGTATCATCATGCTTGAAGAGCAAAAACACATGTTAGTTGGCCAACTAAAGACCTGCATAGTACTTGAAAGAAATACTGTGTGCGTGCAACTAAAGCATAGGGTTACAAAGGATGCCACTATATCCCAGCTGGAGTCTTTGCTTTAGAACAGGAAATGAATGAACGAAGGTATGCTGCATCTCTCCATCAGCAAACCCAAACTGGTTATTGTTGTGATTGTTGTTGTTTTTAATGGGTGAAAAATTCAAAATTAAATACTCCTACCAAAGAGATGAGGGGCCTAGGGAATACTGGAATACTCAAAGTGACTGGAGAAAGTCATCATTTAAGTAATAAAAACAAACCAGAAAGTAGTTCTGATTCAGATTTAGGAACGTGTAAACTGCTAATTTCCTTCCAGTGCACATCTCTGTTTTTTTAAAACATTCGTGGGCAATTCTACATTTTCGTAAATTATCATTTGGAGAAAGCTTTGGACTTTTTTTTTTTTTTTTTTTTTTTTTAAGTTTTTTTTTTTTTTTTTTTTTTTTTTAAGATTCTATTTATCTGTTTGACACACAGAGAGAGAGAGAAAAAGTAGGCAGAGCAGGAGGCAGAAGGAGAGGGAGGCAGAAGGAGAGGGAGAGAAGCAGGCTCCCCACTGAGCAACTGAGCAGAGCCTGATGTGGGACTTGATCCCAGGACTCCGGGATCATGACCTGAGCCAAAGGCAACCACTTAACCGACTGAGCCACCAGGTGCCCCAAGCTTTGGACTCTTGAAAGTACTGCTATACACGGGATCTCATTTGATCCTTTAGTTACTATCATTTTTTTAATGCATAATACATAACTAAACATGTGTGATTCATTTTAATGACTAGTGTTAAGGCTCAAACATTTACCAAACCACTTACTTCACCTAGAAAATGTAGACGCTTTCATAAAATTTCTTTTTGCCTTCATAACCAGAGCTTTTAGATTCTCAAACTGAAAATTCTTCATGGGCTCTTTTTACATTATTCAATTTCTCTTAATTTCTCTGTATTAAGGTCAAATTCGATAGATTTCTGTCGCCTGTCTTTGGCCTTCACAGCACCTATCAGGCATTAGCAAGAAAACAGAAATTCTAATCCCGCTGTTAAAGGAAAGCCCCCAATTCCACTTGACAGAAATGATTTCAATTAGGGAGTCCCTGGCCTACCTTTTCTGTTTCACGAGAACAAATGTTATTGGTATAAGGGGAAATCCTTGGATCCCGGAGAACCCGCTCACCGTGGAACAGAGTTACTTAGAGTGCTCCGAATCCCATCTTTGATCTCTGGCGATATTTTTCTCTGTTATGTCACAGAGGTCACCTGGCTCATATGTGACAAACTGCCTGCATAAGTCACAGTGCCAGTGGCAGAGATTTGTAACCATGCCCCTGGTCCATTGCCTTTGAATTATTTCACAGGCCCGCTGCTTTACATTTACACTCTGTCGGAAGATGAACAGGGGAAGGGAGTAAAATCAAGGGCAGGGTCTCATCCTGAAGGACAAGGGGAAACAGGTGGAAGGTTAATGGCCCTGGAGCGATTCCACAAGCCTCTCAGGCTTGATATATGGGCCTCGGGCCTAAAACGGGCATTGGCTTTCAAAGATATATTATTTCATTTGAGGAGAGACATTCTGGAGTTCCTGCATTTGTCTGCTGATAGATGACCCTCTGTCCACAATTGGTTATGGCGTGTGAGTTTTCCTTGGGCCTGCTCCCGTACATAAAAATTTTGCTGAGCTCTCCAACCTTTCACATGCCTTTAAGAATGGGACGTGTGCAAGCCTGTTGGCAGGCTGTTGGATTTTTGTTGCTGCTATTTTAGTAGTTCCTTTTGAACCATGAGGCAAGTGGGGGATAAAAGACACTTCTGTTCATTCATACATAACTTGATAAGAGTGGCCTTGCCCAAAAAAAAGGGGGGGATGTGAGAGGTTTGTTGGGCATCAGACGTGTGTCGGTCTGGTAAGATGAGCTCAGTGCAGTATTCAGTCATTTGAGTTTCAAAAGTGGCTTCCATAGAAGATAGATACCACCAAACAGCTCTTGACTTTGTAACTGTTTTGCACTCTCTTTAAGCTTTTAATAAATGGCTTACTCTGTTTTGTTACTGTGTTCAGAAAGTTTGAGGTGATTTGGGGTAAGGGGGTGAACCGAGAGCTGGAAAAAGATGCTTCACAGAGGCTGGTGATGGATTTGCCCTGCAAGGACCGCTAGGCAGCGCTACCAAAAATCTGTCTAATGGCTCAAATGTTACAAATGAATTGAATTGGTCACCAGATTAATGGAACCAGTCTCTTGAATGAACCTTGTGTGGCCTTTAAAAAGTTGTCCTACGGAGTCTAAGACTGCTAGTCACTTAGCCCCTGCCTCCAAATGTTCATAGATTTAACCCTCATTAAAATATTAGGAATTATATGCCTTAATTTATAAGTGTTCTAAAACCAGTTATTAACTGTGGTTTGGGGTGTGTTTTTGTGAAATCTTTGACTTTATAATTTCTGGTAGTTGTTGTACTAGCCCTGTCAGAAAGCGAATGGATATTTTTTTGATAAGCATTAAGTAAAAATGAGCTCTATCATTCACTATCTAAACAAAAGGTGGGTTTTCTTTCCAGTTCTTTTGTGTTCCACTGCCCTTGTGTTTGGTGAATACTCACACCACCATATTAAGTGTCAAAATTCTCTTTGTGGACATTTTTAACCTGAATAGCTTTGTCGAAAGCAAATCCTCCCTTTGGAGAAACTTTACGTTGTCATTATAGATACATTGGTATTTATAGGAAGTTAATACTGGGCAACCAGTCTGATAATATATGAATACCAATCAGAATTTGCTTTTTGAATGCAGGACACTGATTGCAACCAATTACAGATACTTTCACATATATTTTAAAGACACCTTTATCACAATTCTTTTCAGACAGAAAGCCTAGCCCTTAGTAGAAAGGTGTACAGAGATGTCATATCTGACCGTTGGCTCTGTTAAAATGGGGTTTCATTTCTTTTTCTCTGGAATATTGTAAAGCACAAGTTAGACCAGAAGTGGGGAGACTGGAGAGAGATGTATTTAGTACCTGCAAGAAGGACACGTAATAGCTTCTTTTTAAAGGAAGGCTTCAGAATCACTAATTATTTAGAGTTGAATGATGAGTGTTAGCAGTCAAGAGAATCTGCTTTTCCACTTGTTGCTTGGGTAAATGAATAAAAGGCTGCCAAGGACTCCAAGCCCCCAGTTGGGGGTATCATAGATAAAATAATCCTGGCAGAAGGGCAGGTCCCAAACCACACAGCCATGCTTTTCAATCACAGAATGCAATGTGGTTGTTTTAGTCCTTTTGCTTGTGACCTAAATACCTCGTTTTTCATGTTTGAAAAGTTACCAACTATTTCAGTCATATTTACCCTTCTTCTGTGGTATTTCCCAATCAGTAGACCACAATCCTGTGGGTGATGTCAGTGCCTAAAGCAAAGATCAAATCAAAGGATCTGACATAATGGAAGCTCGTTCTGAATTAGTAAATAACGGCAGTCTTCTACATCTGTCAGAGTCCCCCAGCTCAGATGGACACCTCCATAAGCTGATCCATAGGAAGCCAAATACTTGCAAACAGTCTCTTAATTGCTCATTTGCAGTTGGACAAAATGCTAAATGCAGAAAGACTTCAAAGCCAATGGAATCTGCATTGAAAACAGGATCTCAATACACATAGTCGCTTATTGTTGCAAAATTAGAATAACAAATGTTCCCAGCATGAAGCCAACATAAACTTGCCTGAGTATTATTCAACCTGAGACTTATTCAACTTTTTTTTTTTTAAACAGCAATAGAGAAGGCATACTTCCCTGTTTGCTATTCTATACCGTTCATTTTAATGATATATTTAGGTCTCCATCACACTTTGTATTTTTACGTGTAATTACCCGTATTAAAAAAAACACTCATTAGTGTTCTGTGCCACTGACTTAATTATGCCCTTAATTAAATCTTGACTAACTGGGGGTCACTGCAGTGTCAGTGGGATTTGTCACTGTTTGTCAGCAGGTGTCTGGTTGCATCTATTTCTGGTTTTCCTATGGTTTGAATCTATTTAAGAGCTTGCTTTTTTCCTAAATGCCCGAGAAGGAGAGTTCTCATTGGAGGATAGGAATAGCAGATATTTGACAAGCAACTGCTCCTCAAAAGCTTGTTTGTAAGAGAACATTTTCGTTATGAGTCTAGGAAAATCTCTGGATTAGGGGAAAGATGTTGAAAACAGATTTGGGTACAACAGATGTACTTTAAAAAAAAATCAACATGTTTACACTTCTAGAAATTATGCTCATATTTATGTTATGTAATTCTAAATGTTTCTTAAAGAACAAAAAATGGTAGTTTTGTTATGAGACTATAACATAAAATGTTTTGTACCAGGGTACCTTGTATTAGTTAATGATTTGGTTCACATTTGTCACTGTAAAAATATAAAACAAATTACAAAAATAGGAATCAAGCTGAAACAAAAAAATGTCTTTTATGTGTCTAATGAACACAGGACGTCAATTCATTATTTGGAAGGAGTTGTAATAATATATTAAGACTACTGTATCTTCACATTTCACATTAGAATGTTTTAGACTCATGATTTTAGCCTTTACTTAGGGGAGATATAATTCCCATGTTCATGTACATAATAGGCACCTAATGTTGATCTGAGTAATTGATTAGTCCAGTAAGGCTTTTATAATTAGTTGTCAGTTTTTCCACATAAGCCCTCAAAACACCTGCTGTGAATCTACAAAACTCTCACATTTATTAATCAGTTTTTAATCTAAAAATGTATTCAAGCTACCTGAAAAGCATTTATATTTTTTTCTGGAATTAGGATGGCCCTTCTAACATAAGCCCTAAGAAACTCGACACAGACTACATGTCTCTGAGTTTTTCAGTCCAGCAAGTTTTTGAATGTGAAATCCTGATTTGAAAAATAATAACTTACTTTCATTTAAAGATAAAAAGTCACACTTTTTCTACCAGTTAAGATGTTTTTCAAAACAGATTTTTAATGGTAACTTGAAATGAGACAATAGATTACAGATGCCAGAATATCAGTAACACATAATAGTATTGTGACCTTATTGTCATTATATTTTGTCATTACATGAACAATTTTTTTTTTTACTGGTTTACCTGCAAATATAGTAGGCCAGAGTCAGAAGGAATTTTAAAAGAAATGTATACAATAGTTCAACTTAGTGTATTTCTTTTTTTTTTTTTTTAAGATTTTATTTATTTATTCGACAGAGATAGAGACAGCCAGCGAGAGAGGGAACACAAGCAGGGGGAGTGGGAGAGGAAGAAGCAGGCTCATAGCAGAGGAGCCTGATGTGGGGCTCGATCCCTTAATGCCGGGATCATGCCCTGAGCCAAAGGCAGACACCCAACCACTGTGCCACCCACGCGCCCCAACAACTTAGTGTATTTCTGAAATACAAATCAATTCATTTCCTCCTAAAGCATTAATTCCAGCTCTCTCTCTCTCTCTTTTTTTTTAAAGAGAGGGAGAGGAGTGAGAGAGACAGAGAGGAGGGTCAGAGAGGGAGAGGGAGAATCCCAAGCAGACTCCATGCCCAGCACAGAGCCCGACTGGGGCTTGATCTCACAACCCTGAGATCATGCCCTGAGCCGAAATGAAGAGTCGGACTACTAACTGACAGCCACCCAGGCGCCCCACCAGCTGTCTCTTAAGTAACAGATACTCTCGTTTGTTAGCCAAGTAATTCTCAGTGTGATTCTCATTTGACATTTCTTTTAAGTTTTCTTATCACTTTTGAGAATTTAAAATTTAAATATGTGAGTATACGCGGTTTTTAAATGGATTCAAATGACGAGGTGATAAGGATTTTTATACATTCTATGGATTCCTGTACAGTCTCTGAATGGTCCCTGGGTAATGAAAAACTAGAGTACCCACTGAAGCACATGACCTCTAGATTTCCTTACATTTATACAATTGGAGTGATAAATGTACAGTTTAATTACCATAGGATTGGTCAGATTTCTTTTTATAAAGATTTTATTTATTTATTTGACAGAGATAGAGACAGCCAGCGAGAGAGGGAACACAAGCAGGGGGAGTGGGAGAGGAAGAAGCAGGCTCACAGCAGAGGAGCCTGATGTGGGACTCGATCCCATAACGCCAGGATCATGCCCTGAGCCGAAGGCAGACGCTTAACCGCTGTGCCACCCAGGCGTCCCAGATTTTTTTTTTTTTTTAATAATGATTTTTTATTATATTATGTTAGTCACCATACAGTACATTCCCGGTTTTCGATGTAAGGCTCGATGATTCATTAGTTGTGTATAACACCCAGTGCACCATGCAATATGTGCCCTCCTTACTACCCATCACCAGTCTATCCCATTCCCCCACCCCCCTCCCCTCTGTAGCCCTCAGTTTCAGATTTTTTTTTTTTTTAAGATGTATTTATTAGAGAGAGAGGGCACGAGCCGGAGAGGCAGAGGGAGAGAGAATCTCAAGCAGATTCCTTGCCAAGTACAGAGCACGACACGGGTCTTGATCTCACAACCCCGAGATCATGACCTGAGCCAAAATCAAGAGTCGGACTATTAACTGACAGAGAGCCACCCAGGCATCCCCGGTCAGGTATTTTTAAGATGACTTCTTTTATTCAATAAATACTTACCAAGTGTCAATTTTGTGCCAGTTAACATTTTAGGACTTGGAGATTGCACGCAAAGGGGATAGACGAAATCCCTTCTCTCAAGGAACATACTTCGTTAGATATATTTTAGTGATTATGAATGTTTTTAGAATAATTACACTAACATCTAAAAGATACTTGTAGTTTAGCAAACTAGCCTAATCAAGGATGCAGGTAATGGAATGTTTCTTCTCCTCTGTTGGAGCCTCCAGGGGACTTCACCAGGTCTCTGACCCCATATATATCATGGGATCCAGTATATCCCCTGGGTATATTCAAGGATTACTTTAATAGTTAGTGTTCCTTTCTGAGGCTCGGAGTCAAAGAAAAAAAGAACAAAAGTGATTAAAGAGAATAATAATTTTTTCATAAAGTATAGTAATCACGGAGAAGAGGTGGAGACTAATCATGGAGAAGAGGTGGAAATCACATGAATAAACAGTGATTTTAAAGCTTGATAGATGGGATGCCTGGTTGCCTCAGTTAAGCATCTGCCTTCAGCTCAGGTCATGATCCCAGGGTCCTGGGATCGAGTCCCACATCAGGCTTCTTGCTCAGTGGAGAGCCTGCTGCCCCCCCACCTTGTGTTCTCATTTCTCTGACTAAAGAAAAGGAAAAAAAAAAAAGCTCGATAGAATCTCTAGGAATATTTACCCATTAGTAGATTTTCAGTTAAACTCAAAAAGCTCCTATTTGTGTAAATTTCATAGATCTGCCATTTAAATTTCATAGATCCGCCATTAATCTTAGAGAATAATGAGTTACATTGTGCAATTTCATTAAAAAATGCATTAATCTTCTTCTGGTAACTCATTCATTGATTTGATAATGCAATAATAGCAAACATTTTTGGCATAACACAATGAAGTATCATAGTGTACTATACCCCTAAATGCTGAATGTAACAGGAAAACAAATTACTAAAAGAGGATCCAGTTTTCTACCCACAAAATAATGCTGTAGGTTAACACGGCTAAAATCTAGTAAACTAAGAATTCTGTCACAGGGCCACATAGTGAGCAGTTTTACACCAGGTCAAATGACTTGAAGATGAGTAGGAGGAAGGATCCAGGTTCTGCCCCACAGGAGGCTCCATTGTGAGTTAATGCTCTTGCTTTTTTTTTTTTTTTAAACAATTTTATTTATTTATCAGAGAGAGAGAGAGGGCGTGTGAGCACGCAAGCAGGGGGAGCAGAAGAGACAGAGGGAGAAGCAGGCTCCCCACTGAGCCAGGAGTCTGGCATCAGGACTCAGTCCCTGGACCCTGGGATCATGATTTGAGCTGAAGCAGACGCTTAACCCACCAAGCCGCCGAGGCGTCCCGTACGCCTGCCTCTTCTGGGTTATTGCTGATCTGGTGGTAACACTCCTGCCTTTCGGGGATGGGAGAAGGAGGGCCAGAGCCACAGGTCCCTCGTCTCAGTTGTAGGTTATTTACTTAGCTTCTTTAAGCCTCGGTCTCCTCATCTGTAAAATACAGCGTTATTTCTTTCAGAGGTTTTATGGAAGATTAAAGGATTTAACACAAATCAAGTTTCTGGGAGTATATGTTCAGGAAATACCTATCTCCTCTTTTCTTGATTGACGCTTGAAAGTCTCTGATGCTAAATTAGATTCATTTGGCAAATACTTTGGCGTAGTGCACGGCACAGAATAGCTACTTCCCCCTTATCAACCCAGAGTCCTCCTGGGGCGCCTGGGTGGCGCAGATCTATTAAGCTGCTGACTCTTGGCTTTAGCTCGGGTCCTGATCTTGGGGTCATGAGATCGAGCCCCTTGTTGGGCTCTGCGCTCAGCGTGGTGTCTGCTTGAGATTCCCTCTCCGTCTCCCTCTCCTTCCCATGCTCTGTCTCTCTCTCTCAAATAAATAAATCTTTAAAATAAAACAGAGGACCCCCGATACAGAAATTAGATGGGGTTCGGAGTTAAACCAACTTAGCCTCATATCCTAGCTTTGCCACTTGCTGGCCATGTGCTCTTAGGAAAGTGACTTAACTGTAGTGTCCTTATCTATAAAATAGGGATAATGTACAACTTCCATGTTATTTTTAAAATTAAGTAATATTTGCATAGTGCATGGTCCTAGGACCTAGTCAGAGATGAATTAGAAATGGTTTCTACCTGGGGCGCCTGGGTAGCTCAGTCACTTGAGCGTCTGACTCTTGATTTTGGCTCAGGTCATGATCTCTCAGGGTTGTGAGATGAGTCCCACATGGGGCTCTGCACTGGACATGGAGGCTGCTTGGGATTCTCCCTCTCCTTCTCCCTCTGCCCCATCCCCCCAATGTTGCACTCTCTGTCTCTCAAAAAAAAAAAAAAAAAAAGGAGGAGGCGGAAGTGGTCTCTGTCCTCAAAGAGGAGGATACATGTGTGTGAAAAAATGTGTGAATAATACTGTTTTTGGGGGGGAAGAGCTAAAATGCTGTTCCTGAACTTGGATCTCATCGTTACCAAAGTAAGAATTATATTTTGGAAATTCTATGGTAAAGAAACACCTGCCTAAGACCAAGAGAATTTATTGTTCAAACCAACAAATAGGTTTATTCATGTGCACTTGATATTTGCCTTATAGTTAAATAGGATTTTATAACACAGTTTTCTTTCTTTCTTTTTTTTTAAGGATTTTATTTTTGTCATCTCCATACCCAGCATGGGGCTCGAACTCACAACTCAAGAGATCTAGAGTCCTGTGCTCCACCAACTGAGCCAGCCAGGCGCCCCTATGAAACAGTTTCCTTAAGTCTCTCTAACTCTTCCATTTCTCTTGAGTCTGGTGTAAGGCCTCCTTAGTCCCTTGTCACCGCTGAAAGATGGAGGAAAGAGAGAGTAGTTTGTGAGGTTATCAGCCTCTCTGATCTGACTCTGTGGTAGGGGTACTGAAATGCTGGTTGGAGTCAGGGTGGAGAGAACAGAACTATGAGTCCAGTACGATTCATTCACTGTTGTGCAGTGACTTTCTGTCTTCTATTAGTATGTCGACCAAGGCTTATTTATGCCATATAATTACATCTGTTATTATGGGAAGGTATGAGGGTGGAGAGAGAATGAGTTCCGGAAACTTTTTCAGAAATAAAGAAAACTCAGATAATTACATCACAGTGTGGTGACTGCAATAAGAGAGGTCCCCAAAGGAGAGTAAAATCTCAGCAATGTGAGTCCCCTTTTCTCTCCATAACCCTGGCCTGGGTTAAAACTGGGGACAAAGAAACAAATTTTAGGCGAACTTTAGTTTCTGAAGGGGCGTTAGTCAGGTGATTTCTGCCTTTGAGCTCTGACTTTTGTCTACCCTGTTTCGTCACGTGCATACCCCTCCTCTACCAACACACACACCCGTCCGTATCCATCAACACGCGCTCCCTCCTGCACCAAGGCATACACACACGTTCCGCCTCCGTTGACGTTCTCCCTCCTGCACCAGCACACACACACACCTCTCCTCTTGCACCATCTTGCACCATCTTGCACCATCTTGCACCATCTTGCACCATCACATACGTGCACACGTACACACACTCACACGCACCCCTCCTCCAACATCACATACTCCCTCCTGCAGCAACACAGAGGCACACAACCTCTCAAGACCTATTCTCGAGAAAGCTTCAGATTTGTGCTGAGTTCGGTGCCCCTTCTGACGTGCCTGCCTGGCTTGGTCCAGAGAGCATGCAGCTGTTGGTCTCAGGGACATTGAGTTCAAGCCCTATGTTGGGCGTGGAGCCTACTTTTAAAAAACAGTGTCCCTTCTTCTTATGGGGTCTGAGGCTTTCCTTCTCTCCTAACTTTCCCACTTGAACTGCTCCTCTCACTTCCTCTCAGTTCTGTCAGTGCGTGCCATGCTGCATTTTAATCTTCCCTTTCCGCTGGGTCCCAGTCGCAGATGTGCAAGGCTCCCCTCCTAAAAGGCTCGAAACAAACCACCTCTGTAACCGGGTCTCCCCATCGTCGCCATACTGCTTTTTCCAGCATGGTGCCCATGGCCTCTGCTCCACATCCTCTGCCTGGTGTCTCTGCAGCCAACCTTGTCTGTGGGAAGGAGGAGGGGGAGGGATGTGGGAGTGTGTGTGGGGGGCTGTCAAGCTGGGCCAGCAGGGAGGCTGCATTGCCACTCTCCATGGGAAACAACCCTCTCGAATCTCAGATATTATCAGTGACCTCAGCCACCCTTTCTCTCTCCATTCTGCATCCCTGATACTCCTTCTGAAACAGACTTTTGGTCACTACTGTTTCTGATTTTTCCATGCAGAGCTCCTCACTGGCTCCTCTCCCTCTACCCAACTTTTATTTTGTATTTTTTGCAGAGAGAGAGGAGGGGCAGAGAGAGAGGGAGAGGGAGAATCCCAAGCAGCCTCTGGGCCCAATGCAGAGCCCAACAGTGCGCTCATTCTCGTGACACTGAGATCATGACCTGAGCCAAATGAGCCAAAATCAAGAGTCGGACGCTTAACCGACTGAGCCACACAGGCGCCCTCTACCCAACTTTTAAATGGTATTTTTCTTGAATTTGGCTGCTGTTGGTTTCCTTCTCTCCTCTTGCTACACATTCTTCTTCGTGATTTCACCCACGCACACCCTTATGCCCTACCTTCTCCCCAGACTCCGCAGTACCATTCTGAATTGCTTGCTGAACACACGAATGTCCATCACCGACATTACCAACATCACCTCCAGGAGGCCTCCTTTCCTTTCCTGTATTCTCCTAGAGCACACTCCTTCCAGCTGTTATCCTAGGCATTCTGATTTGATCAAGGCACTCAGCTTTTCACTGCATCTACAGAAGAAGTTAAAACTTCAGACCGTATCCCATCACCATTACCTTTTCATCTCCCACTCCTTGACTACAGACACACCAAACTACTCATCTTTGTCCTCATTTCTTTGGCAATCTTTACACCTCTGTGCTTTGGTTCACCTTGTTCTCTTTGCTTAGGTACCCTCACAACGTTTATCATACGTGGCTGAGCTCAAATACCAATTCTAAGAACTTTCCTCGGTTGCTTGAGCAGGAATTAATCACTCTCTTTCTTATATTACTATAGTATTTTGTTCATTATTCTATTTTAGCATATATATATTTATTTATTATATATAATTTATTATATATATAGAGAGAGATCCATTCCACCACCACCAAACTCAAAGTCCTTGATTCGGCAAGTCTGAATATAGTCATGGCATGACTTGAAATTCGGACTGTCTGACAAAATCCGGGACATAGGCTGATCCATTTTATCCCCTTTCCCCCAGTGATACTTGTTTATATGCCTGTCTCCCCAATTCGTCACCCCTGCCTCTTACTTATCACTGTTTCTTCCATAAACCCTAGCACAGAGTTGTGAACTCAGTAATCACTCCATAAAATTGCTAACTTGTCAGAAATTCATTTATGTCAATATGAGATAACTGATACTGATTTTAAAGCAGTGGTTCTCAAACTCTGATCTCAGGACTCTGCACTCTCAGTGATTGAGGATTCTGAAGACCTTTAGTTCGCGTGCATTTCAGCTATTGATATTAATGTAATAGGAGTTAAAAAGGAGAAATGGGTAGAAAACAAGAGTTCACAAGCACACGATTCATTGCCACCACACTGATGATGTCGCTACATCCTGTAGTGTCTGTACATTTTGAGAGGTGGTGGGTCAGAAAGGCACATAGCAGCCTAGGATAATTGGGAAAATCGTGTTAACCTTTTGGATCCTCTGACACTTGTAAAACCACTGATTTAAATATTGATACCTTTGTGGGTATTTACTTGTTCATAGGGATTAAACCTTGAATGCCAACCGAATGCAGTTCCCCAACTGGAATTTTCAGACCAGCAAGTAAGTGGGGTGTCAAGACAGATGCACAGGACAGGACCCCTTCTCTGACGACCAGTGGTTGTGAGGTTGCTCACCTGGGCAGGGCTGGGGAATCAGCAAGGCTGCGGGCAGCACAGATGGATGTGTCTATAGGTCAGTGACAGAAAGGCACACATTTGCCCCGTGTGCGACCATTGCCTCCTCACCGACATACATTCACATTCACACTGGTGCCATACTCGGCCTTGACCATGAAAAAGCTGCTGTATCCTTGCGCTCATCTTTCTGAGGTCAAGATCCCTCTGGGCCTCTAGCAGCTACAGTTTCTGTCTGGTTAGTCCCCAAGACAGGTAAGAAAATTGGCAGGGAGACCATGTCCAAACAAAAGCCTAGAGCTGTTGCTCTGATTTTCATTTGTTGTTGAACTCTTTTTTTTCCCCCAAAAGATTTTTATTTATTTGAGAGAGAGCACACCCAAGCGGAGGGAGGGACAGAGGGAGAGGGAGAAGCAGACTCCCAGCTGAACAGGGAACCTGATGCGGGGCTCAAACCCCTGACTCCGGGGACATGACCTGACCCGAGGGCAGATGCTCAGCTGACCGAGCCACTCAGGTTCCCCTTGGTGTTGAACTCTTGTTTTGTAACACTTAGTCTGACTTTTTATGGAAGAACAGTGATGTACTCTAGTAATAGCTATTATTTATTGACCTCAAGCCTTCGTTCAAGTTCCGTGTGTGCATTAGCTCAATTAACCCTTACAACAAGGTGCGAGAAGAGGAGGTGTCAATATTAATTAGAATTAAAAAGAAAAGATTTATTTATTTATTTTAGAGAGAGAGCCAGAGCCAGGGGTGGGGGCAGAGGGAGAGAGAATCTTAAGCCTACTCCCTGCTGAGTGCAGAGCCCAGTGCGGAGCCCTACATGGGGCTCCATCCCATGACCCTGAGATCAAGCCCTGAGCTAAAATCAAGAGTCAGATGCTTAACTGAGTCACCCAGATGCCCCAATATTAATTAGAATTTGATTGAAGCTGGGGGGCGCCTGGGTGGCACAGCGGTTAGAGCGTCTGCCTTCGGCTCAGGGCGTGATCCCAGCGTTCCGGGATCGAGCCCCACATCAGGCTCCTCCGCTGTGAGCCTGCTTCTTCCTCTCCCACTCCCCCTGCTTGTGTTCCCTCTCTCGCTGGCTGTCTCTATCTCTGTCAAATAAATAAATAAAATCTTAAAAAAAAAAAAAAAAGAATTTGATTGAAGCTGGAATAAATTAAGGCTCAAGGATGTAAGTCATTTGCTCAAAGTTGCATTCAATCTGTTGGCCACTGGTGGGGCCTGGGTTTGCATCAAGTCTGTCTGATTCCAAAGCTCTTACTCTTCACCATTAGAGTGATTATTCTCATACCAAATCCCTATGCCTAAAGTATTGGTGTGTGAGTGAGATAATGTGTGTGCACACACATAGACATGTGGTGGGGAAGAGGGGGGATATCAATTTGCTGGAATTTTCTAGAGCTTTTTATTCAAAGGGTGGTATATTCAATCAGCATTGGCCTCACTGCTCAGCTTGTTAGAAGTGTAGAATCCCAGTCCCAGACCTGCTGAATCAGAACCTTCATCAGAACCTTCATTTAACAAGATTCCCCCGTGAATTGTCGGCGTCTTCAACTTGGAGAAGCATAGATCTTCAGCACGGTGCTATCTCCCTCAATTCTTCAGAGAGCATGAGGTGAAGCCATTAGTAGGAGTCCTGCTTGGAAAGATATCCAGCACTGTCTGTTAAAAATAAATGACTAAATAAAAGGGAAACATGCTCTTAAAAAGTATATGCTTTGTTTTACAAGCATGCATTTATGCTGTCTCATTGCATCATTTCGAACGTAAGATACTAATTCTGTAAGACCTACTCTGGACACAAAATGCACTATCATTTCTGATAGTCGTCCTTGAGGTCTGCCTACAGTGTGCTTTATTAAAAGCAAGCCAAGACGGAAGGTCCCCATTCAAGAATGTGGTTTGTGGTGGAGTCTAATTTGTACCAGTGGGCAAAGGTCATACAGAGGCGCTCGTTAATGCACTCACTCTGGGAGGAGATCAGTCTCCATACTTCATCTTATTGATCCGAGATCTCATTGGCGCTTCCCTCCTTGAACTGATTAGCTTGTGTGTGAATGGAGATGGATAGCTTTCTGAGCCAGAGGAGTCTAGCAGGGCCTCCACCCATGGCAAAAGGTGCAGGCTTGAGCATCCTCACTGAGGCAGTCCTGTTGGTTCCTCGTGTTAGGGTCATCTCCTTGTTTATCAGTTACTGCGAGAAAAGGGTTTTAAAAGAAATGGATTGCTTTTCTACTATGAGGAGTGGTGGTTTCCTTCTGTAGTTTTTATAAATCATGTGTGATCAATGTAGGAATTCAGTGTTCGTGAACGTAGGCAGATGGCTTGCTCTAAAGTGTAACAGTGATGTTACCAAGTTCATTTCGGAATTAAAAGGCACCTGCTCAGTGTGGTCTTCAGGACCTGGGAGTCACCGTGTGTTCCTTCTTGTCAAACTCGCTGCCATTCCTTTATGTACGTGATCTCTTAATTGCAGAAGCACTGAGGAAGTAGTGACTTGGTGAATCCAGCTCGTAAAACGTTTATGTGACCTTTGGGTACTTCCTCATGTAATGGGCCGTGTGAATGGTCGAAGCGAGGTAGAAATACGCCAACAGAGCAACATTCGCACTGTTCAAAAAAGCATGTAGATTCCAGATCGAGATTGGACAGAAGCACGGTCAGAGCCCTCCAACTCCCAGCCATGGTTTCCAAGACAAACTGGGGGTATTGGGGAAACCGCAGCCCCCATGGCTCTCAAGCTCATTATTTTCATTGCAGTTGGTTTTAAGCTCCTTGAGAAGTGTTTCCTTTTCATCCTTGAATCCCTTCCAGCCCCAGCACAGTGCTTATGCACAGCGATGAAAGTTGGCTTTGCACTCTATAGACTTCCCCTAGACTTCATTTTCCTTATTTTCAAACCACATTTTGCCTTGAAAGAGCAAAGCTTTGAGTTTGAGGCAAGAACACTTACGCCAGACTTCTACAAAATGGGATTATGCTTCATTCTTTGGATGGATATTTCTGAAATTTACATCAATGAAGTACCACTTCGCATGTGAAAATATAAGTTTTTTACATGAAAAATAGCCTCTTTAGATCTTTGTATGTACCTCTGTGTCCCCCACCTTTCTGAAGGCAGGTGGTCACAATAAGGAAGAGGATGAGTCGTCCGCC